>NW_027527807.1:2121229-2122716 GCF_008692635.1 Crocuta crocuta
GTCACTGCTTTCTGTTTCACCCATATCCTCAGACCACCTGCCCCGAGGATGCAGAGACGAAACAAGACGGTCCCCATGCTCTAGTCCCCAGTCCTTGTGTTTGGTGTGAGGTGGGGGAGGGGAGAGGAGAGAAGAACAGAGCAGCAAATACCAGCTCGAAACCGCTGTCCCTCTCTCCCGGCGCTATTACTTTCTGGCTGGGGTTCTGTGCGGCGGCAGTGTCCCGTGGTAGCAAAGGTGGAGCCTGGCGATCGGGCTTTGCCTCAAATCCCAAGTTCTCCACTTTATTTATTTTTTAATGTTTATTTATTTTTGAGAGAGAGAGAGAGAGNACAACAATGTCACAGAGCTGTTGGAAGGAGTCAGTTGGAAAGATACTGTAAAAGGTGTCACACGGGACCTGGCACATAGTAGGTCGTCACTAAGAGGTGCGGCATATTGTTCTTAGGAATTCACCTTGCCTCCTGGAGCAGAGGGCGCGCCCCTTATAGGCACCAAATGTACATCATATCTGTGTCCACAGATTATGAAACATGTGGTCTTGTACATAAGGGACTATTGGAAATAGCTATATAAAGAATGAAAGAATGAACAAATCATGATCGTGTGTGAGCAAAAGAATTACAAACAGGAGCACCTGGGTGGCTCAGTCGGTTAAGTGCTGACTTCAACTCAGGTCATAATCTCACGGTTCGTGGGTTCGAGCCCTGTGTCAGGCTCTGTGCTGGCAGCGTGGAGCCTGCTTTGGATTCTGTGTCTCCCTCTCTCTCTCTCTGCCCCTTTAAAAAAATGACATGGTGCTTCAGGGATTCAAAGGACAGTAATGTGTCTCATTGTTGAGGGCGGGAACGAAAAAAGAAGGGTCGGGAAAAGCTTTAATGAAGAGACATATTGGTAAACAGAAATGACATTTCCACCAAAGGAGCTTGAACCCGTGTGTAATCTGGCTTCAGAGTGTCCCTCTTTCCAAGCTAATGCCAGACTATAACTGATATTGTGATCCCTCCCATAGCGTAAGTGGAACATCATGGTGTAGGAAAAAACCAAGAAAGCCAAGTCCTACCTGGTCTGCTGAAGACTTGCTGTATCATCTTAGGCCTGGCCCTTCACCTCCCTAAGCCTCAGCTTCGTCCTCTATAACATGGGGACCCCCTCAAAAAAATCTATGTCATAGAGTTGCTGAGAAACATGTGTTCAACAAATGGCAGCTGCAGTTTCTATTCTATCTCCTTCCCAGTGCTGTGAGCCAATCTACTCACAAGCTCTTTCCAATTTGTCAAAACGAACCCAACTTCTAGGCACACAGAGCTGGCCAGGGACCCGGCCACCTGGAATATGAGATTTTGTGTGAAGCTTTGCATGTCGCTTTTTTTTTGTTGTTGTTAATATTTTTTAATTTATTTCTAAGAGAGAGAGAGAGAGACAGCATGAGCAGGGGAGGGTCAGAGAGAGAGGGAGACACAGACTCTGAAATAGGCCCCAGGCTC
>NW_027527807.1:2122788-2130668 GCF_008692635.1 Crocuta crocuta
AGCCTCCAACTGTTGATTTCGGCTCAGGTCATGATCTCACAGCTTGTGAGATCGAGCCCCGTGTCTGGCTCTGTGCTGATAGTGGGAGCCTGCTTGGGATTCTCTCTCTCCCTCTCTCTCTCTCTCTCTGCTCCTCCCATGTGCATGCTTTCTCTCTTTCNAATGAACTCAAAGCCAGCTAAAGCACGGATTCGGTGTGCAGAAAGAAGCCGTCCCGACCAAGGAAGGGAGAGGCGGTGTGGCCGTGAAGGCAAGGACACGGGGGAATCGATGGGGAGCTTTGCCTATACAGTTTGATATCCTACATTTTTGGTTTAAAGGTAAATAAAGCTCCAGAATATATCGNCTAAATCATGGATCTTGGCGAGAATTTGACTGTCTGTTCATAATGACAAAATACAAAGGGAGTAAAGTGCACTGAGGTTTGAGGGAGTGGATGTGGGTGTTTTTGCACAATATAGGGGCTGCTTGTTTAATTTTTTTAAAGCTTATTTGTTTTGACAGAGAGAGAGACAGGGAGGGAGGGAGGGAGAGAGAGAATCCCAAGCAGGCCCCGCACTGCCAGTGCAGAGCCCCATGTGCGGCTCGATCTCCCAAACCTAAGACCATGACCTGAGCCAAAATCAAGAGTCAGACGCTTAACCGACTGAGCCCCCCAGGCGCCCATAGGGGCTGCATATTTGAAGTGGCATTACGTCATAGCCTCCATGTGTAAGATGCATTTCTGACCATATTGGATAAAAGCTTCTCTCTCCCAGTTTTCACCACGCCTGAGCAACGTGACTTTGTTTGTCACGTATTGAATTACATGGAGGGTCTGTCTAT
Source organism: Crocuta crocuta (assembly GCF_008692635.1). Taxonomy (NCBI): domain Eukaryota; kingdom Metazoa; phylum Chordata; class Mammalia; order Carnivora; family Hyaenidae; genus Crocuta; species Crocuta crocuta. The sequence continues at coordinate 2,123,614 of NW_027527807.1, forward strand.
GAGAAGACACAAAGTTTCTGGTAACTTCTGGCAAACATGAGCTTGAATACATCGTGCTCAGAAAGCTAAAAACAGTTTCCTAATAATTTTAACAGGAGTTCATGTACAGATGGGAAGGAGCAGACTTTCAGGGACAAGCAAGTGGTTTTTCATTGTCCAGGAAATTTGCAAATTGGAGCGACCAGAACTTTTTCGTATCACGCTGAGTTTTGCTTCAGAACGCAAGTGCTTGTGGAGTGAGAACATGGCGGGACGGGCTGACAGAAGGGGCTTTCCTCTTTCCCCTTTCAACGCTATGTTTTGGATTTTTGACGTTGTAAATAGCATACTGCTCAGATGATTGGAATGTGAACAAGGAAACGGAGGGAAAATGCTCTTGGTGGCCTCAAAGGAGAAGAAAGTTGGTTAGTTAGTTGCTTACTTTCTAAAATCACAGGGATGGGAGAAGATGGGTTTTACTATGTCTGCTGACAACCACATGAGACAACTTTCACGGACGCCTGTCTCAGGAGGGTGCATCTAAGTGGAAAACAACCAAATCTTAACATCCACTGGCCTTCCATATGCTGGGTGCATGCTTGGTATGAGCATGGAGAGAGAGCGGTAGAGAAGGCAGGTGGGGTCTTCTTGGAGTTCAGTAACACGGACAGGCACGCAACCAGACGCGCGGGAGGCATGGGGGCATCGCTGTGGTAGGAGGGCAAAGGTAGAGCGAACATGGCCTGGGTTCGTGGGGAGCTCGGGGACTAGTGGGAGAGACGCAACAGCAAGTGAAGATTCACAACACAGAACGATAGCTGACGGGAGGAGGGCACTCCGGACCATGGGAGCACAGCAGAGGGAAGGGCCCACTCCTCTGCCTGGGGAAGGTGGGGAGGGGCTTCACAGAAGGGGACCAGGAATCCAGGGCCTGAAGGATGAAATGGCTGAGGAATGAGGTGGTCTAGGACGCCAGGGCGCTGGCGGTCACTGTTTCCCCTACAAGTGACTATGACCTTTGAGTACAGACTGACGGCCTCACTCCGTGAGCAGGAAAGAGTTAAACCTCACTTCTGCCAGTCCTTTTAAGGTTCTTGAAATCCCAGGGGAGGAAGAACTCGAAGGCTGCCTCCTAGCAGTAGTAGGAATGCTTTTAAGGGAGGAAACTAGGAAACATCAAAGACAGGGTGTTGTTTCTGGGTGAGTGGAAAGAGCCTTGGGTTTGAGTCCCGGCTCCACCACTAACTAACTGACTACATAAATAAATAACTAAATAACTCTTTGATCTTCAAGGACACTCGTCATTTTCCCTGAGACTCAGTTTCTTTATCTGTAAAATGGTAGGCGTCATGTCTGTCTCCCAGTATGGTTAGGAGGATCAAGTCCAGCGATAGAGGGAAGGGGTTTTGCGAAAAGTACAAAGCCCACTACAAACGTCAGCTATTGTTTCCTGCAAGGGGAGGGACGGAGCATTTGGGGGTTTTTTCCTGGTGTCCTCGGCCAGGAAGCCAGTCCTTTCCCGACGAGACGAGCAGGCTTCCTGAGGGAGACGCACACCCCTTTCCATCATCCACGCAGACAGCGGGAGGAAAACCAGTAACCTGTCCGGCCGGGCAGCCTGGGTGGGTGCCTTTGTGGTGTCGAGGGGCTCAGTGAGGCCTGTTGTGGTGGTCTGGGGGAGGGCAGAAAGGACAAGGAAATTCATGGTGAAGATGGGGACCGTGCTACAAGCCGCTCAGAGGAGTACGTGTGTGCAACAGACAGTAGCTGAACAGGTAATAAAGGGCGCTGTCAAGAGAGCTTGGAAAAGCAAAGCCCTTCTAGAAGCGGAGGCAGCATAGCACAGCGGTTAAGAGCATAGGCTCCGGAGCAAGCTGCCCTAGACCTCCAGCCCCATCGTGCAATCTTAGGTAAAATGGGAAATCAGATTACGAGCTGACTCATTTAGAGTGATTTGTTCCCTCCCTGAACATGGCTTCCCTAAGGGCAAGGTACGCTCTCCTCTCCCATTGACTTTGGACTTGGCCTCGTAAACTGAGTAAACGGAATGTGAGTGGACACGGCATATGCTATGCATAAGCACAAGCAAGCTTCCCATGGGCTCTGGTCACTTGGCCCGGTCCCTCTTGCTCTTGCCGTATAGGAACAGCGTGCCCCGCACCGCGGCTGTTTTGTCCATCCAGATGAGAACTTGGAGCCAAGTCCAGCAGGCTGGATAGAGCCCCACAGCACCACAGCTGACCTGGAGCTTCCCATCATATGAACAAGAGATAAAGGGGTGTTCAAGTCCAGGGTCCACAAGCCACCCCCATGGCCAAGGACGGCCTGCTACCTGTCTTTGTATAACATGTGAGCTAAAAACGGCTTTTGTGCTTCTACAGGATTACAAACACTTCAAAAGAACATTTGAGGACATGTGAAAGTTGTAGAAAATTCTAATTTCTTTTTAAAAAAATTTTTTAATGTTTATTTATTTTTGAGAGAGAAAGACAGAGCGTGAGCAGGGGAGGGGCAGAGAGAGAAGGAGACACAGAATNTTGATTGGGCCACCCAGGCACCCCCAAAATTCAAATTTCTGTGTCCATCAATAAACATTTATTGGAACGCAGTCTATCTGTTCACACAGTTTATCTGGCTACCTTGGGGCTACGAAGGCAGAGTTGAGTAGCTGTCACAGACACTGGATAGACCCCAGAGGTTACAATGATCTGGCTCTTTACAGACAAATTGTGCCCAACTCTGCTTGAAGCCCCCTTGAAGTTACTAGGGTTATTTGTAACTTCAGCAACCCATGACTAACACAGGAAAGCACTTACATTCACACAGCCTCAGTTTCTTTATCTGCTGAGTGGAAAGGAAAGCAGGACAATGCTTGTTGTGTTTTTAGAGGATTAAATCAAAGAGGGACACCTGGGTGGCGTAGTCGGTTAAGAGTCCAACTTCAGCTCAGGGCATGATCTCACGGTTCATGGGTTTGAGCCCTGTGTCGGGTTCTGTGCTGACAGCCATCCCAGAGCCTGGAGGCTGTTTCGGATTCTGTGTCTCCCTCTCTTTCTGCCCCTCCCCTGCTCATGCTCTGTCTCTCTTTGTCTAAAAATANCTGCAAGCATTCACAGTTATTGCAGAAGAGCCGTAAGATTCTGGCAGCAGGGGCTCCTGGGTGGCTCAGTTGGTTACATGTCCAGCCCTTGATTGCGGCTCGGGTCATGATCGTGCACTTCGTGAGTTTGAGCCTCAAGTCGGGCTCTGTGTTGACAGTGTGGAGCCTGCTTGGGATTCTCACTCACTGTGCCCTCCCTTTCTTGTGCGCTCTCTCACTCACTCTCTCTCTCTCTCTCTCTCTCAAAATAAACGTTAAAAATTTTTTTAAAAAAGATTCTGGCAGCAAACACAAGACAAAGGTTGAGGGGCATCTGGGTGGCTCAGTCAGTTAAGCATCCAACCTCAGCTCAGGTCATGATCTCATGGTCTGTGAATTCCAGCCCCACGTCGGGTTCTGTGCTGACAGCTCAGAGCCTGGAGCCTGCTTCAGATTCGGTGTCTCCCTCTCCCTCTGCCCTCCCCCCCATCTCTCTCTCAAAAATAAATAAACACTAAAAAATGTTTTTAAGATTGAAAGACGTAGGAAAGGAAACTGAAGATAAGGGCAAGCTAACATGCAGACACGGATCTTACCACCTGTGCCTGGATAATGCCCTGGGAGACAATAGTGACCCAGAACCAGCTCAGGTAGGACATGCTTACAATACATTGTAAAGTGGCCGCTAACNGTCATGATCTCGCGGTTCGTGAGTTCGAGCCCTACGTCGGGCTCTCTGCTGTCAGCCTGTAAGCACAGAGCCTGCCTCAGTCTGTCCCCCCTCTCTCTACCCCTCCCCGGCTTGCGCTCTCCCAACNCCCTAAAAAGAAAAAGGATGGTCACACTGAGCCGCATTCCACATTGACTCAGGCTTGGTTGAGCACCTGACCCCCAGTGGTCAGCAAATTGCATATAAATGGTTTCAATACAGTGTTCTTCCTTGACTCCAGGATGCATTTATATAAATANTTATTCTGTTGCGATCTCCATTCCCTGGACGCCCAGAGGAAGAAAGCAGGTAAGATTAAAAGGGTGATTTTTAAAAAGGGCTTCAGAAGGCATTCCAGAGCTCCTCTGGATGCTCAGAAGGGGACATAAATTAAAATCCTTCTGGAAAGAACAAAAATGCTGGTCCCTTTTGCTCGACTCCTTCTGGAGCCCTGGGAGGCCCTTCCTAAAATTAAATTAATTCCCTTTCTCTCCGAAAGCAGAGTCACCTGACTCCACTCCCTGTTCTCCCCGGTGTAATCCGCACTAGGCAGAATATTGAAAAGTATTCCCAAAGTAGGTAGAGTTTGAATTAATTACTTACTTTATTTAACTTCTATGGTTCTAAAGCTGAAGTGTCTCGTAGGTGATCTTTCGAAGGCTAGATGATGTGGAAACATCTTAGTCACTGGCCAAATATTTTATTCTTTTCTCCCTTCCCAGATGTAAAATCCATTAGTCGTTAAAGCTGCCTCTGTGTTGCTATAAAGTGGGAACCAGAATGCTCTCCTCAGAAATATTAGATACTCCACAAGTTTCTTTGGAAGCTCACCGTTCAGAGCATCTGTAACATAAGGCTGGGAACTCAAAGGTGCCTCTCCCATGGCACTTGCTAGGAGGAATTTATCAGGCTGTTCTGAATCTGCTAAATCATCTTGACAGCTTGCGGCGGCCTTTTCAAAACCACAGGCACCATTTTGTCATGGAGATCACTTTTTTATTTCTGTGTGATGGTCCAAACAAGCCAAAACCCTTCCACGTAATTTGGGACTAAGGGGAAACACATTGCAGAAGGGTCCCGGAGCGGCACCGCGGATGACGCTCTAGGACTCGCTCGCCAGGGTCGGGCAGGCCTCGAGCACCTCCATCTCCCCTCGGAGGCTCCATCGTGCTTTGTGGCCTAGGCTACCCCATCCTCCATTTCAACCCCTATGACTTTCCTGCTTCTCTCCTGCTTTTCTCTGTGAATAAATCATGCAGAAATCTGCCACCATCCCTCACTTCTTCCGTCACTTAATCTGCGCTCAGCTGCTCTTGCCCGTCAGCCTTTCCCCTTCGTTCCCTACAGCGTTCATGCAAGGCAAAGAGTTCACGTTCTCTTATTCATCCGTGTCCCACTGGACTGGGAGCCCCGTACGCACAGAGACTACGGCTTATTCCTCTCTGTGTCTCCAGGACATCAGATCGCCTGGCACACGGCAGATGCCTCATATGTATATTTGTGGAACGAACGAATGAGTGCATGAAGCCATCGGTCAATGAGTTCAGTTGTTCTGCGAGTAAAATGAGACTTCAGTTATCCAGAACCTCTGGAGAACTGGCTGAGGGTTCTTTGTGGGGACTGGGAGGCCCTTCCGGGGCTCCTTGGAGTCTTTGGTAAATTCCTGGTTCTCCATGATGATGGCGGCCAGCACTGGGCGCGTGGGATTATGAGTACGCAACTCATTCCTGTATTCACTGAGCAAGCACAATTTTCTTAAGACAAGCTGCAGTGTCCTGTGGTGGCCTACTTGTCTACTTGTGCTGGCCCTACAAAAGACCCTATGCTGGGGTCTTTGTCCCCAAGAAACCTAATGACGTCACCTTCTTGGTCTCTCTGTCACCCTCTCAACCCCTGTTCTGTTATCAGAACAGAAGGTGATGGTCATAGTGGTGGTGGTGGTGGCGATGGTGGTTATGGATGACCCAGAAATGAGGAGCTCTGAGTGGTCCCAATAGATTCTCTGATGGAGGTTTAATCATACTCGGGTTTTTACTCAGCTCTGACAATATGTATATATGTTAAGGCAGCCCTTCCTTTTTACGGAAAGTCTCTCTCTTATGGATGACCTCAATCCCAACCCACTGCATTAGATTCAGATTTTAATTAATGCAGTCAATTCTAAATATGGACTGTTTAAACCACAGATGATCTACAACAAGCTAAAACTCTAGCTGACTTTCTGCTTGCTCTCCCACACTTCCCCCCACCTCCACCTCAACACANACCTCAAACAACAAAAACCAATCTTACCGTCAAGCTAAGGAAAAAATACGTGGATGTCAAATCTATGGCCCAAAACTCATGTAATCCAATCAAGCGTTTGACTCTGGACTGTTTGGCTTGTATATGAGGTGATGAAAACAAAATGGGTTTTCGGAGGCACTCTGGGAGTTGTTTTAAATTTCTGAAGCCAATAAGGTACCCGCTCTATAAATTACTACTGCAATACGGGAAACAGAGCCCGGGTAGCCTTAATGAAAAAATGTTTCTCTAAGTGCCCGTTTGCTCCAAGGAATAACTTCCCCAGTTTGACAACAATTAGCATGCAGTCACTTCTACAGGTAAGGGATATTTTATACTATATTAGGTCCATTGTTCAATTGGCTGGATGCTATTACGAAGCTGTTGAAAAGAAATAAATTTGCTGTTATTGTTAACTCTCAGTCTTGATAAGATATATTAATAACTTGGGCCTGACTGCATGTTCAAATGTAACATTGAGAGCAAAGTATTAGTGCAACAGGTGAGGTTCGATATTCAAGAAAGGACATTTAGTAAAAGGACAAGATACACGGTGCCTGGGAGGCTCAGTCGGTTAGGCCTCTGACTCTTGGTTTCGGCGCAGGTCATGATCTCAAGGTTTGCGAGTTCAAGCCCCACACCGGGCTCTGCGCTGACAGTGTGGAGACTGCTTGGGAGTCTCTCTGTCTCTCTCTGTCTCAAAATAAATAAATAAACTTTAAAAAAAGGACAAGAGAGCTTGAAGTGATTAATCAGAGTGGTCAATAATATGAACTCCTTCCAGAGGCAAAGGAATGGTCTGAACACACCCCTCGATCAGTTAGGAAATTATTTACGCGTAGTCGTCTTAAAATGAATCATGGCTCTCTGCAGGAATCCTCCTGTCTGTCAAATCCCAGTTCAGATGCTGATTTTGCAAAGCCTTCCTGGATCTCCCAACAGGGACATCCAGGAAGCAGGAACAGAACAGACAAAAGCTCAGCTCTGAGGAAGTGTTTTTCTTGT
>NW_027527807.1:2130802-2133026 GCF_008692635.1 Crocuta crocuta
GGACTGGCAGAGTAGGGGAGGCATTCTTCACTCTAGGGGTATCAGAGAGTAATTGAAAAAAATTACACTGGGGGTGGACACGGGGGTGGAATGAGGTGGGCGATGCGATCTTATTGGCTTTCTCAAAAGAGCACTCCTGCTGCGGTTCAGAGTACAGACAAGAGAGAGATAATAACAGTGGAAACAAGACCAGTTTGTTGGCTTATTGAGGTGCCCCAGCAAGAGACGATGGTAGCTTACTTAGGCCGGTGTCATGGCGCTGGAGGCATAGACTGGGGGGCTGTGGAATCTCCTCTCCGTGCTAAAGCGTCTAGGATTATTTTCAGGGCCACTAGCTTGTCTCAGCCCTTCTTCATCGATGTTTAAGCAGCGAATTCATTAAGAAACACTGATAAAAGGTCTACTGTGTGGCCAGCACAGTTCATGATCAACAAGGGGCCAAAATAGAACTTGGAAAAGGAAACCAGAACTTTTCTAGTGGCCACGTGAGAATTTCCNGAGAACAAAAAAAAATCTTTTAAAAATAATATGGAAATTAGGCAAATATTTCAGTAGATGCAAAACTAAGTTAGGTGTGGGGTCGAATGTCAGGAATTAGGAAAAAGTTGAAATAACATTTCATGTAAAACAGACAAGGTAGATTATGTTGAAGGCACTAAACTTAAACTAAAGAGGGCGCCTGGGTGGCTCAGTCAGTTAAGTGGCCAACTCTTGACTTCGGCCCAGGTCATGATCTCATGATTTGTGGGTTCAAGCCCCATGTTGGGCTCTCGGCTGAAGGGTCAGAGCCTGCTTAGGATTCTCGCCCTGTCTCTCTCTGTCCCACCCTACTCGTGCTCTCTCTGTCTCTGTCTCTCTCAAAAATGAATAAGTAAACATTTTTAAAACTATTTTTCATTTGTTTTTGTTTTATTTAATTTTTAATGTTTATTTAATTCTGAGAGAGAAAGAGAGAGAGACAGAGTGTGAACAGGGGAGGAGTAGAGAGAGAGGGAGACAGAATCGGAAGCAGGCTCCAGGCTCTGAGCTGCCAGCACACAGCCTGATGCGGGGCTGGNTGCCATGAAATCACTTTTTGACTTTAGGCAAAAGTCCCTTTGTTTTCTGGGCCATAGTTTCCCCACTCACACCATGCAAGAGCTGGACTACATGGTCTCTGAGATCTTTTTGACTCTAACACTCTGTGAGTCTAGATCAGAACGAGTCTAACCGGGAGCCTCACAGCTAGGGACTGAGCTGTGGCACTATAACAAGCTATTCCTAAGACAATAAGGAGATGAAATAACACCCAACATAACATGATCTCCTTGACATGTAGTCCAGAAAAAAAGAAATGTATAGAGAGGAAGTAAACATACCGCGGGAGTCAGAGTTGTGTTACATTTCGATTGAGATGCAGCCTTGTTATGGGCGTGATCCTTACTGTGGCTACATACCGACACCCTTTGGCTTCTCGGGTACCCATCAGCAGCAAACCCTGACCTAGCAAAGGCAGCCCAGCGCAGTTTCCTGCGGGCCACGTGGTCCTATGGCACCGAGTTCGTCTGACCCGCAGCCTGTGAGAAAAGCACACTCTCTGATAGTAAAACCCAGCAGACAATTTTATCCTTGAAATGGAAAAAGCACTTGGCAGACATCGTTAATTTCATGCTCCCCACATTCCTATGAGGTAAGCATCACACGCCTCCCCTACACAATAAACCAGAACTTGACTTACAGGAGGAGGAAAGTCTTCGTGCATTGAACTGATCTCCCACACACCCTTCTTCCTTCCTCAAATGTCCTACTTCTCATTAGAAAGCAGCTGTCTTCTCAGAAGTCGTTTTCATGTGCGCGACTGGTTTACATGGTATAAAGTGATTTTCCCTGTTTGTCAGATATGCAGAGTGATTATTAAACAATGCAAATAGGAGGAGCACTTTGGTGTGGAGCGTCTCTGATTTAAAATTCTAAAATATTTGGAGAGCAACACTGGGAATTACGCTACACTCTCTGTAAACTGACTGTGAAAATATTATTAGGAAAGCAATTCTTGAATACGGCTTCAGCACGTCTGTACGAGGCCGGCTTCAGAATTCCGTCTTNGAAGAAAATAAAAGACAAATAAAAAATTCTTTGGATTTGGTTTGCTTTTCCTTTTTTAAACGCGAACGCGGAGAGGTACACACAAAGGAAAACAAACTATCTGATAATTTGATGTCTGAGCTCTGGGAACGAGAGTTTT
>NW_027527807.1:2133183-2138231 GCF_008692635.1 Crocuta crocuta
AACTGGGAAAAGACCCAAAATACTTCTCCTGGAAAGAAATGGAAACACAAAAGTATATAATCTCCCTCCAAACAGACGGGCCAACTATCTTGCGTAGTGAGCGCAGTGTATGATAATTCAGTTTTCTAGCCCCAGCATTTTTCCTCAGCTCATTTTAAATAAAAAGTTCAAAGTCTACATTCTGTTGCTGTCAGACATACTTCTCACACCTTGAAGGAAGGGAATTCAAAATTGGTTTTGAAGTGTCTTGCAGTCNCCCACAACTGACCCATCTTCAGGAACTGTTCTAAACCTCCCGAAAGAGAAGGCTGCGCTCCTTTAGCAATTAAATAAACTCTGGATTGGAAATATACAGTATATGGATATGTGTAAAGCTGTCAAGGTATAGTGTCTCCTTAATTCCTCATCAACCTTTGGCTATTCTATTTGCAGAACTTCTTGATGATTAACTACAAGGAACTGATTTCATCAAAATGTGTCTCCAGATAATGAAGTAAAGGGAACGAGGCAGAATAGGTTCAGATTTCGGCATTAGCTTCAGATGTTCAGTAGATTGTGGCCAGGTATAGAACCCTCGAAGTTGTCAAGGAAACAGAGTGGCTTTGTGTGCCTGGTAGAGCTTTTCTTCTGCCTCTGCCTTCACGATCCTTCATTTACACTAACGGAAGCAGTACTGTCTGTGCCTTATGAATGTTCCAAGTCACATGACACACTTGTTGGGAAATGTACCACAGGCAGATGGGAGTCTTAAATACCAAGACATTCCTAAGGAAGGCCTAATTGCAAATGCTCACTTCATTCTGAAATAGTCTCCAAAAATGGCATTTTCCATTAACCGCGAGTCTCTTGAATTGAATCCCTAGAAGAGACCATCAAGTAATCACTGTGAAACATGCCAGTGTTAGTCTTTAATTCCCTCAATACTTTGCCCTTAGAGCAAAGATAAAATGTGATAATCCTCTCTAATCATCGCACGGTTACTTACTTAACCAAAAACCCACTGATGGTCCTTCAACTTATGAATGGACAAGCAAACTGTGGTATATCCATAAAAGGGAATACTACTCAGCAATAAAAAGGAAAACAATGTAAATGACTGGCTCAAAGCATCATCCTAAGGGAAAGAGGCTAGACTCAAATGGTTACATATTTTGAGATTACGTTATATGTCATTTTATTTTTTAAATTTTTTTTAATGTTTTATTTATTTCTGAGAGAGGGAGAGACAGCGTGAGCAGCGGAGGGTCAGAGAGAGAAGGAAACACAGAATCTGAAACAGGCTCCAGGCTCTGAGCACAGAGCCCGATGCGGGGCTTGAACCCACGAACCGCGAGATCATGACCTGGGCTGAAGTCGGATGCTTAACCGACTGAGCCACCCAGGCGCCCCATGTCATTTTAGAAAAGGCAAAAGGCAAGGGGGTAGAAAACAGATCAGTGGATGCCAGAGGTTGGTGGGGAGGGAGTGGTTGACTACACAGGAGTATGGGGGGATATTCTGGGAGGTGATAAAAGTGCTTTCGTCTTGAATTGGTTGGTAATTAGGCATTTGTCAAAATCCATAGAGCTATGCACCAAAAATGGTGCATTTTACTATGTCAATTATACTTCAATAACCCTGACCTTTAAAGAACTTGTTTCCTTTTAAAGTTTATTTATTTAAGAGAGAGAACACAAGCAGAGGGGGGAACAGAGAAGGAGAGAGAATTCCAAGGAGGTTCCATACTGTCAGCGCAGAGCCCAATGCAGGGCTCGAACTCATGACCAGATCTGTGAGATCGTGACCTGAGCCAAAATTAGGAGTCTGACATTTAAATAACTGAGCCACCCCAGTGACCCACCCCCAAATCTTGTTTTCTACTCCCCCTCTCTGAACAAACCCATACTGATGGTAATTTAGCCTTAGTGTGTATAAGTTCTCAGTAGAGGCATACAACAAGTCACATGCATTCTCATTGTGTAAAACCAGCCCACAGATCAGAATTAGAACAATTAGAATAGACAAGGGGCTCTGAAGCCAAATTTCATCCCAAGAAGCTTTTCACCAAAAAATGCTTTAAAGTCCCCGTGGAAATATCATAATTCTAAAAGTTTCACTTATACATTCCAGGTTAGAATGACCCCAGGTTATCTTCAGATAAACTATAAAGATAGAACATTTTAGTAATACGGTACTTACATAGATCTCTCTCCAAACCTAGGTTAATTAAGTTTGCCTATGTATCGTATTCTGAATCATCAATAAGGCAATATTTGGACATTTTTTTAACCATTTGATCATATTATACGTCGGGTAAAACAATATTTTCTTCTACTTTTTAATTAGTATTCTGATTACTAGATTGAAAACTTAAAAAAAATTATGCAAATCCAGAGTTAATAAAAAGGGGACACTTAGGGTACACTTACTGTGTATCAGACACTAGACCTGCCCTTTGTTATTATATTTAATTTAAAATTTTTGTGAAGTACGTAGGACTATCTCTGTGGGGGTTTTTTTGTTTTGTTTTTGAGAGAGAGCGAGAGAGCACAGGCACGCACCCATCCGCACATGCACGTGGGAATGGGGGAGGGGCAGAGGGAGAGAGAGAATCCCAAGCAGGCTCCACGACCAGTGCGGAGTCCTACTCAGGGCTCGATCTCACAACCGCGAGATCACGACCTGAACCAAAATCAAGAGTCAGTTGCTCGCCCAACTGAGCCACCCAAGCGCCCCATTTCATTGACATGCAAGGCATGGTTCAGAGAGACTACGTGATGTGTCCCAAATCATCCAGCCAGTTTCTGGCACAATCTGGATCCCAACCCAAGTCTGGCGGCTCAAAAGTTGAAGAGTTGCAACTTCAAGGTGATTGAGGTTTACTGGGTGGTGAAATAGGTCTGAGACTATTCAAGGTTTCCACAGTAGAGTTGGAACACCAGTATGTGATTCAAAATATCGCCAAAGCAGTTTTCATTACCTCAAGACATCTAATTTAAGGATTTTTAGTAGGTCTGACTGGCCTAACTTCATCCAACTTTTTTTCCCATCTCAAATCGATTCCCTGCATTTCATGGGGTCTTAGAAAAGATCTTTAATCTTCCAAGCCTGCAGACACAGCCAGGCATTTTGAATGTTATTTAAGGATGTGTTTGTAAAGGGAAAAGCCAGGACCCTGATTTAAAGACACCCTTAGAGTGCATGGTGTTATGCCTAGAGCCACACTTGGGGCAGAGAAGTGACAAAGAGAAGTGGGGAAAAGACATTTGCACAAAGCTCCAAGCGCGTCTGTTCTTCTAGCAAGAAGCTACATACAAAACACACATTACAGTCTGAAAAAGACAACCGTATCGCAAATCTCTTCCTTTCTTTTCCTCAGATGATTCAAAGATTAAAGAGAACATGACTGCCTTTTTCCGGAACTACGTACTCTTGGGCCGAGAAGCATGGCCCAGCTGACTTCTGAAACTACCCAGGAGCTGTAAGTGACAAAACCCTTCCACAGTGAAGGGTCTTTAGCTCATCTGCGCTACCCTAGAACCTGAAGGCCTCTTATCTCAGGATATTACCCAAATCCCTAGCATTAGAAAATCAAGTGAAAGTCCCAAGCTTTGTCATTAAAGGAGAGACGACCTTTCAAAACTGAATGATCTATTTCATCTGACAAATGCCCATTCGCAATGTGCTGGGAAAAGATACCACAAGAGCCTGCAATCAGGAAACCTGGCGCACACTGGCCCTTACCATCCTTCTTTGGGACTCCAAAACGCAACGTTGCTAAACACAATGTGTAGGTAAGACCGATCAGAACTGATGACTCCTCTCCAGATGAAACGCGAAGGAAAAAGCAAACGAAAAGCCCATTAGAAATCCCTTGGAAGCGAAACAGAAGCATTATGTGTGGTTCTCTGTACGTGGAGTTTTCACGCATGGATCTCAGGGAAGACGTTACTGGCCCCGTAATTACGTTCAGCCTGCAGGTCTGTTTCAAAGCAACTGGATTTTCGGCCACACCACTCCTACGTGGCAGCTTGCAACGTATTCCTTTAACAGCTAAAACTCCCAGATAAGAAAACGGCCAAATTCACACTATGTTTTGAAACTTCCTGACCTAAGTGTTTTGAATGCTCTTTTAACACTGCTGGGAACCCGTTTTTATTTAGTTTGCCCTCCAAGGTGTCTTGTTTTTTCCATTTGAAAAGAAAATTTTAAAAGCCAGTTAGCTGTGAAGTCCCTCCCACAGGCAGGTTTAATTACCTAACAAATGCTTCCCTTACTTCTCATACCCTTCCATGGCTTAGGAAGTGAGCTCCCCTTGAGAGAGGAGTGACTAAGTCCGGAGTAAGCCTGTGTGCTGAAGTCAGAGGAAACCCACTTCCTTGGTGTAGACAACCCACCTAATGTGCACGACAAGAAACCCGTTTAAATGGGTCAGATGTAAAAGTTGCTAATAAATTATTGTTTTCAGCACTTTGCAGTTTCCAGGACCTGACTCAAATATCCATTTCCTTCGGGGTATTTTCGTATGCTAAAACTCTCTCTGGTAACCAGATGGCATATTCCAAGCTTTTGAAATCTCATTAGCTCGCCTAGTTCTCCTCTCCATTGGATATTTAGGAGAGGGCCAGATGCTCAGAGAAGAGCCAAGGGGTGACGCCATGAGACTTGTTTCTTACAAAACAGCTCTGGAGCGTTAGCTTGCCCAAAAGTGTGATTTAAACAACTTTACCCCAGGGGCCGCCTGGATGGCTCAGTCGGTTAAGATAGAGCCCCGTGTTGTGCTCTGCGCTGAGTGCGGAGCCTGCTTGGGATTCTCTCTCTCCCCCTCTCTCTGCTCCTCCTCCTCTTGCATGCTCTCTCTCAAAATGAATAAAGCTTAAAACTAAGAAAATAAAAAACTATACACTGATCACACAGAGCACGTTCCAAAGAGCAATACAGAAACACATACACACAAACACACGAGAAACTAGAGTAGATGTCACAGTGCTAAAGTTGGGACCCTGAAAGATATTTTCTTCCTGTTTCAACCCTCCTTTTCTGTGTGGTTTTTTTTTTTTTTAGTTTAA
>NW_027527807.1:2138312-2140479 GCF_008692635.1 Crocuta crocuta
TTTTACAAGTAGGCTCCATGCCCAGCACAGAGCCCAACATGGGACTTGAACTCACGACCCTGAGATCAAAACCTGAGCTGAGATCAAGAGTCGGACACTTAACTGACTGAGCCACCCAGGCGCCTCTCAACTTTCCCTTTCTAATTTTCTTTAATTTGTATGCATTTTCTCTACATGGAAAATTAAATTCTAAAAAGATGATTTCTTTACATTGTAGAGAAAACAGCTTTGTATTTATGGCCATGTCAATTTTTTTTTCATTATTTCCCCAGGTGCCTCCGTGGACACCCCTTGGATCTGCTTATAGGTAGTAGTGAGTTATGGTTTTAAGTCTCTTCAGATTCAGAGCCTATTTTTTAAAAGTTTTTAATGTTTATTTATTTTTGATAGAACACAAGGCGGGGAGGGAGGAGAAGAGAGAGAGGGAGACACAGAATCGGAAGCAGGTTCCAGGCTCTGAACTGTCAGCACAGAGCCCGACGCGGGGTCAAACCCACAGACCATGAGATCATGACCTGAGCTGAAGTCGGACGCCCATCCAGCTGAGCCACCCAGACGCCCCAGATTCAGAGCCTATTTATTCCGGAACTGTAATTCCTTGCTTACAACAATTTGGAGCCTGCAAATGCGTTCTATCAATAGAGGTAAAAAGAATCATTTCCAGCATCGACACATTTTCACAGAGGACCTCCAAGGTAGGGATGAGGGGTCTCTCCCTGCTTTGCATTTCTATGTAACTTCTCGTCCGTAATGCTTATTTGGCATTTCGCTTTGTTGCCGACTTATATTTGATCACGTTTTCACGAACGCACGTGTCATGTCCCAGGTAAGTAATAAAGTCCTCGGGCGAGCAGTGATGCTTTTTGTCCACAGCTTCACAAATGCGGTGCCTTGGATGGGAGAGTCACTCGGCACTTGTGATGATGTGTCAGCCTTATGCCCCCACCTTGACCAATCCATGGGGTGGGGGTCGGGGGACAGGATGAGCATGACAGATTAGGACTGGTCATGAGCCACCCTCTTGGAGCTGAGAAATGGGTCACTTTTCCTGAGCATTTGGGTAAGAGAAAGCAAAACAAGGGATCCACTAACAAAGAGAATGGGGCTGAGCGAGTCAAGAGTGGCTTTACCTGCAGGAGCAACAGCAGATGATGATGATGATGATGATGACGATGATGATGATGATGATGATAGTGTGTCCATGTTGAAGAGTTCACCAGTGAGAAGATTTCATTGATTGGACTCTGGGATCTAGAAAATGCAGAGAAAAATGGGAGAATCCAATTGGAAGGATATCACGCCATAGAATTTCCAGCACTACATGCAGATAACACGGACCACATAAGCATGGATTGGTGTCTACAATAAACACCAACAACATAGGAAATGGAATCAGTTATGGTTTAATTATGCTGCGCTACTAAAAGTGTCCGTGCCAGAAACGTATTTGTTTTAGACAATTATTTTACTTCTCATGTGTAGAAAACAGAAGCCACAGATTAATAAGGAAAAGACTCCTGCTGTAAGTTTGACAATTATGATTTGATATGCCCAAGAATATAAATGGATTCATAACACAGATTCCATTGATGTGCTGCAGTACATTCTAGTCCGTTTTTTATAAATGTGGATTTTTTGGGTTTTGCCTCATGTTTGCATCTTCCTCAAGGCTTGCACAGGCCTTTGCACTGATAAATACTGTCTAATTATCTGATGACCGAGTAAATGAGAGAGCAATTAACAAACAGTGAAAGCAGAGAGCATAATACTCATGCTATCCGAGTAGGAACATCACGCCCCTGCTGACACGAAATATTATTTTGCCATCATTTTGATCTCTGAAAAATACACCAAGTGTTAGGGTGGATGTGAGACCGTACAACGTAGGTGGGAGCCAATGTAAAGTTGAGTCAGCGTTTTTCATCCCTCTTCCAAAAAAAAGAGTAATCACAAAGCATGTGCTTCAGAAAGCTAGTTCTGGAAGTTGAAAGGCTTTTTCCAACCAAGTCTAAGCAGTATAGAAAGTGAGATTACTTTTCACTTATTGGGCTGGAGAAGCCAAAAAGCAAGGCTCAGGTTGACTGACTAATCATCAGGGAACAGCTTGTTCACAGAAAATACACACACACACACACACACACACACACACACACACACACGACAGTTA
>NW_027527807.1:2140503-2145458 GCF_008692635.1 Crocuta crocuta
GTTTGGATAAACATTTATGTTATGCCTCTGTACCTTTCCAGGACAAGAGAATGGACAGGAAAAAATGATTAAGAAAATTTCAGCAGGGCAGATGCTCAAGGAGACAGTCCTTTCAAGTAATTTTACTAAAATATATCAATTACCCAGGAGAGAAAGGTGTGGCAGCTCCAAAGTCTACAGAACCAGTCTATAAGAAAGAGCCAAGTAATTGAACATGTACATGCATCTGCGTGAGCTCTCAAAAGATTAAGTGATGAAACAGTTTTCTTTGGAAACACCTAGGGAATAGTGCACTTCCCTGAAATTGACATTAAACAGAAACAAGATTTCTGATAACAATGTGTAGATAAGAAGGCTCTGATTCAGAAAGTAGCAGCGTTGAAGAGGTCGTCGCACTCTGTACAAGTATGGAAAATGACAGTAAATACGACCTGATGAGAAAGTAACAAGGCTACTACCTCTTTTAAGCCACATTTATAGATGGCATCCTGAAACCTTATGGTCATGACCCATCTAGTCAACTCTTAAGGGAATTGAAAATTGGGCTTTTAGCAGACAGCAGCAGAAGGCTGTGTCAGGCATGTTACCAATTAACCACGCAGGCCATTCATTTTACAAACTTTTGGCAAACTTTCCCTACGCATGAAATGGGAATGAAGAAATGTCTCAGTGGAAGGGATGGGAAGAAAGGAAATAAAATAATATCAATGAAAGGCTTAAGCCTTTAAAAGAAATGAAGAGTAGATGGGCATGGAGGAGGGCACTTGTGAGGTTGAGCACTGGGTGTTATATGGAAACCAACTGGACAAAAAACTATTAATAATAAACTAAATAAACAAAAGAAATGAAGAGTAGAAACAAAGGGTAGGAGAATGTAGTAGTCACAGCGCAGGATTCCAGAAGCAGATTGCCCACATTCAAACTGTGTCTCCACCAGTCACTACCTGGGCAAGTTCCTCAAACTCTGGGACTCAGTTAGCTCATCTCTAAAATGGGAGATAAAGTAAACATTTCACTGAGTTATTGTGAGGACTCGAACATTGAGCCCAGTGCATGGCACGTAGGATACGCAAGAAATGTTAGGTTTTTCTTTCTGCTCCTATTTTCATGAATAATAAAAATGTTGATGAGAGGCTGCTGTATTATTATATGGACCTTAGGTAGGTAGGACTTCTTCTCACATATTAAAATCAAGTTCTTTCATATGCAAGTAAACTGGTCCAAATTATTCCATATGTTTCAGCAGAATGAAGATAATGGCTTTTTATTGAAGCGGCATTTCTATTGAATTTAGGGATCCCTCTACAATAAATTAATCTCTGTGGCCTGGTGAGTTGTTTCATATGAAACTCTGTGTTAGTGGCAAAATACCAACATTCCTGTTTATTGGCCCATGCTCTTTAATTAAGAATCATAGATCGGGGCATTGGTTAAGTGTCTGACTTCAGCTCCGGTCATGATCTCGGTTCGTGGGTTCGAGCCCCACATCCAGCCCTGTGCCTGCTTCGGATTCTGTGTCTCCCTCTCTCTCTATGCCCCTCCCCTGCTCATGTCCTGTTTCTGTCTCTCAAAAATAATAAACATTAAAAAAAAAGTATCATCGATCATATGCTATAGCAAGAGGAGCTGATTCTGATCATGAATGTGACTAAAACAGAATTCGTGGAGACAAAGGGAATGGTATCAGCCTCAGTGACATTTGTTCAGGTCCTGCGCATGACCCTAACAATAACACTTGCTTAAGAGAAGGGACAAAAAAGAGCAACAGAAAGGCCAGATATAAGGACAAGAAAGAAGAAGGAGAAACAAAAACGAGAATAGTAAGTTTCTTGCATGGGCACACTTATCAAATGCTGTCTTTCCCTTACCCTGCAATATACTTGTGCAAGCACACACACATGCGTGTGCATGAGTGCGCATACGCATGCACACACACTTCTGTTCACCACTCATCCCTAGACTTGGACAATGGACAAACCTTCTGCAAGGTGTAGCTCCCCTCACCCAAGATTCACTCATTTCATTTATGACAAATCATTGCCTGCAAGATTAAAAAAAAAAAAAAAAAAAGGAGAGANTAGTGCCTCAGTCCCCTTGCCATTTGGTGATCTTTTTTATAGATGACTTGAGTCAGGAAAACTTGAGAAGATAGCAACGAACAAATGAGATAATAAAGCCTAGTGGTTAATGTGGTGGTAATAAAACAGAGCGGTTAAATTAGAGCCAGTGTTATGCTGGTAAATGGTGGGGGTTGGCCCAGGAGCCCCGATATATAGAATTTGCCAATTTCCAGGGTGAGAATACACCCACCATGACGATTTCAAGTTTCCAAAAGACATCGCCATTCTCGCGAGATTCTTGAAACGATAACGATGGGCTCTCACAAGTTAGTGCACGCTAGCTCCCACACACTGCTGATTATAACTATATGACCTTATGGCATATAATCCCTCTGAGTCCACGTTTCTCTACTGTAAATCAAAATCACCATTACTATTACAGTATATTTATCACAATCATCACCATCATCATTGTCTGAATCGCATTTACAGCCACAGCTTCTATTTTTCATGCCAAAAGCACCTTCAATCACATTCCAAAGTGTCTAAGAAACACTATGGCCTTCCACCTCACGATTAGCCAAAGTAGCGTGGTCCAGTGTCAAAAGCCAAGACCATAGTGCCTAGGGCAGAGCATCTCCCAAAATGCCCCCTCAGTGATAGAGTTTCTCTCTAACCAGAGAGAAGGGAGGAAGGGGCAGGAAAGAAAGAAAAGAAAAGAAAAGAAAAGAAAAGAAAGAAAGAAAGAAAGAAAGAAAGAAAGAAAGAAAGAAAGAAAGAAAGAAAGAAAGAAAGAAAGAAAGAAAGGAGGGAANCTAGGGCAGAGCATCTCCCAAAATGCCCCCTCAGTGATAGAGTTTCTCTCTAACCAGAGAGAAGGGAGGAAGGGGCAGGAAAGAAAGAAAAGAAAAGAAAAGAAAAGAAAAGAAAGAAAGAAAGAAAGAAAGAAAGAAAGAAAGAAAGAAAGAAAGAAAGAAAGAAAGAAAGAAAGAAAGGAGGGAATGATATGGGCTTCATAAGGCTATCCTTATTTTTCTATTTTCTGTTTATACTCATCTATCCATCCATCATCCCTCTCTCTCTATTAAATTAGTATTAACCAAGTACCTACTCTGTGTGAGGCACTGAAGATCCGATGGTGGGCAAAACAGATAAAGTTACTGTCCTCAGGGAAATCATGGGGCGGGGTGGGGTGGGACAGACACTGAACAATCACTAAGCAGACATGAGAGCTTTGAAGGAAAGGAGTAAAATATATGAACATATACGGCAAAGGAGCCTAACTTAGGCCAGGGATGGGGGAAGGGCAGAAGTGTGCCAGAGAGGGCTTCCCTTAGGAAGCGATGATTAAGCTGTGATCTGAAAAATAGATGGGAGTTGACAATGTACAGACAGATGCACAGAAAGCTGGTAGATAAGCAATTGGCCGTTCGGGTCCGGACCTTTGAGGAGAGGTCTGGATTATACATACAATTTAAGAGTCAGGGGTATATAGATGGAAACTGACTTCCAGAGGCTACATGAGAGTGCTCAGAGAAAGGGTAAAAATAAGAAGGTGACCCAGGATGGAGCCTTGATGAAATCCAGTATCTAGTGGTTACTAGTTTGATATCTGCATCCTCTACTAATTGGGCCTCACTCCTCCAGCTAGTCTCTGAAACTAGGTTGCCCCACTCGTAGCCATGTTGATAAACACCTGGAGAGATCATATGTATAGGGATTAAGAAAAGGAACTTCATATGATAATTCTACTTTTAATTTGTTAACGAACTTCCATACTGGGTATTCACCCAAAGAACATGAAAACACGAATTTGAGAAGATATACGCACTCCTATGTTTATTGCAGCGTTGTTTACAATAGCGAAGGTGTGGAAGCAACCTAAGCATCCATCCACAGATGAATGGATAAGGAAGAGGTGGTAGACATACACACTGGAATGTTATTCAGCCATAAAAAAACACAATCTTGCCATTTGCAACAACGTGGATGAAGCTAGAGGGTATAATGCTATGTGAAAGAAGTCAGTCAAAGAACAACAAATACCGCAAGCCTTGACTCAGACGTGGAGTTTAATAAGCAAAACAAATGATGGGGCGCCTGGGTGGCTCAGTCGGTTAAGCGTCCGACTTCGGCTCAGGCCATATTCTCGCGGTTTGTGGGTTCGAGCCCCGCGTCGGGCTCTGTGCTGACAGCTAGCTCAGAGCCCGGAGCCTGTTTCAGATTCCGTATCTCCCTCTCTCTCTGACCCTCCCCTGTTCACACTGTCTCTCTCTCTCTCTCTCAGAAATACATTTACCACGATGAGCACTGAGAAATGTATGGAATTGCTGCATCACTATACCGTACACCTGAACTAATATAACACTGTATGTTAACTACACCGGAATTTAAAAAATAAATACATCAATATTTAAAACATTTTTTAGGGTTAATTTTTGAGAGAGAGAGCGAGAGAGCATGCACGCATGAGCAGGGAAGGGGCAGAGAGACAGAAGAGACAGAGGATCCAAAGCTGGCTCCACGTTGTCAGCAGAGAGCCCCGCATGGGGCTCGAACTCATGAACTGCTAGATCATGACCTGAGCTGGAGTCGGTTGCTTAACCGACCCAATACATAAATGTTTTTGTAAAAAGAAAAGAAAAGGGAGTTCAGTATCAAACTGAGCTGGGTTAGAATCCTAGATTTGCTTCTCTCCACCTTCAAAAAGTTATTTTAACTCTCGTCGCCTCAAATGTGCCATCTACAAATGAGATCATTATAGGACTCGTCACACAGCGGCTGTGAGGCCAAAAGAACATAATACACATGAAGTACTTGGCACAGCGTCTGCCAAGTAGGAATCGCTCAATCAGTGGAAGTGAAGTCAAGAGTGCACCGGCTCGAGCCCGCCCC
>NW_027527807.1:2145619-2148688 GCF_008692635.1 Crocuta crocuta
ACAAAGAAAAGCAAGAGCTTTCATTATAGAATTTTTGGAAACAAATTTTCTGCACCACTGCATTCATAATATACACAGGGTTTTCTATAGTATAAGAAAATATATTTTCTGGAGCGCCTGGGTGGCTCAGTCAGCTAAGTGTCTCACTTCGGCCCTGGTCATGATCTCACGGTTTGTGAGTTCAAGCCCCGCGTCGGGCTCTGTGCTGACAGCCAGCTCGGAGCCTGGAGCCTGCTTCAGATTCTGTGTCTCCCTCTTTCGCTGCCCCTCCCCTGCTTACACTCTGTCTCTCTCTCTCTCAAAAATANAAAAAAAATAAATTAAACATTACAAATTTTTTTAAAAAGACAGAAAACTTTCTATAGAGACAGGGAGAAAACAGGAAATATTTTACTGCAGGAATAAGTCGCATGTCGAAGTATTCAACCAAATATATTTATTTTGTGACAAGGCCACTCAGACATACTCTGAATTACAGTTAAGTCCCCCCAAAAGGCAGACCTTGTTTGGGTAATGGGCATATCTTTACAAGATACACTCAAAGGAGTTGGTATGCAAAAATTATAACTGACGTGATACAAAGTGCTATTGTAGCTTCTGACTAAAAATCAAATGTATGGTTAAGAGTAGGCTTTTACTTTTTAAAAAAAATTTTTTTAAATGTTTTATTTATTTCTGAGAAAGAGACCGTGTGAGCAGGGGAGGGTCAGAGAGAGGGAGACACAGAATCTGAAGCAGGATCCAGGCTCTGAGCTAGCTGTCAGCACAGAGCCCGACATGGGGCTTAAACCCATGAACCATGAGATCATGACCTGTGCAGAAGTCAGATGCTTAACCGACTGAGCCACCCAGGTGCCCCTAGGCTTTTACTTTTTAAAAAATTTTTAAGTTTTATTAATTTTCTTTTAGAAACCTCTGTACCCACATTGGGCTCGGAATCATGACCCTGAGATCAAGAGTCGCATAAGAGCAGACTTTGAAATCACTCTATTAGAACCATGAAGCTACCCAAAACTGACAAACATAAACACAACAGTGGGAATGAATTTCTTCTTTGACAGTGGCATTGCCAAGATCTCGAATGTAACGCCTTCTCTCTTCCCCTGTACTAAGTCCTCGTCTGATAATCAACATTTACTGAACTCTAACTACATGCAGGTAGTGTGCTAAGTTCTAGAGGTAGAGAGGTGAAAAACCAAAGTCCCCAGTTTTGGGGTATTCACGAGATTGTTGGGGTAAAGACTGTGGCCAGAGTCTAAACATCATGATAAAGGTACTTGGTCCCCAAAAAATCAGCATGACTGAAAAATCATCTAACCACCAACCACTATGTTTTTAAATAAGTGAGCTATAACTGAACCATGAGGAACAAAAGAAGTTCAAGAAACATTACAAGGCGAGGGAATTTCCTCTGGGATGTATTTAAGAACTATCTATGTCAAGGATCTCATTTAAGTATCAAAAAGGTTTTGGTTATTCCTCCATGAAGGTTGGGGGTGGGGGATGGGCCAAAACAACATTAAAAAAATCTCTTCCAGAATTTTATGATTCTGAAACTCCTTAACCGGAGCAAAAACAAATCAAAGGCTGATTTGGAGAGCTACTAGCAATCATTAAATAACCTTGAAGTTTTCTTGATTGCAGAATGGGGGACCAGATTGTAGTTGTGAACAAACTATAGAAATTCCCTTGAGAACATAAAATAAGCCATTTTATTCTTTTAAGGTTTATTTATTTTGAGAGAGAGAGAGAAAGAGAGAGCACACACACGTGTGCACAAGCAGGGGAGAGGCAGAGAGAGAGAGAGAGAGAGAGAGAATCCCAAGCAGGCTCTGTGCTGTTAGTGCACTGCCCAACTTGGGGCTTGAACCCATGAATTGTGAGATCATGACCTGAGCCAAAACTAAGAGTCAGATATTCAACCAACTGAGCTACTCAGGCACCCAAAAGTGAGCCGTTTTAAATAAAATATTCCCCAGAGCATCTGGGCAGCTCAGTCAGTTAAGCATCTGACTTTGGCTCAGGTCATGATCTCAACGTTTGGGAGTTTAAGCCCTGCATCGGGCTCTGTGCTGACAGCTCAGACCTGTAGCCTGCTTGAGATTCTGTGTCTCCCTCTCTCTCTGTCCCTCCCCCACTCATGCTCTCTCTCTCTCTCTCTCTTTCTCAAAAAGTAAAATATTCCTAAGCATAGTCATAAGGCATGTTATTCTTTTTTTCAAATGACCATTTAAAAAAATTTTTTAATGTTTATTTATTACTGAGAGACAGAGAGAGACAGAGCATGAGCATGCAAGGGGCAGAGAGAGGGGGAGACAGAATCCAAAGGAGGCTTCAGGCTCTGAGCTGTCAGCACAGAGCCCACAGCCAGATGCGGGACTTGAACTCACAAACTGCGAGATCATGACCCGAGCCGAAGTCGAAGGCTTAACCGACTGAGCCACCCAGGCACCCCTAAGTACTGTTATTCTTAAAGAAGCCAAAAATAGACAAAGGTAATGGCATAAGACTAAGTTACAAATATCCAAAGAATTATAGAGGTTACCTAGGTTCTTCTACGTCAACATCTCTTTCCAAGGAAGTAATCTCATGGTGTGGCCTGATCTGCTTTGTGTTGTAAGTACTTAATTTCATATATATTTTATGGTTGCCTGCCTATTCATTCCTTTCTTTTGAGAGAGAGAGAGAGAGAGGAGAGCAGGGCAGAGGGGCAGAGGGAGAGAGAGAATCTTAAGCAGGCTTCATGCTCAGTGAGGAGCCTGATGCAGGGCTCGAACCCATGACCGTGAGATGATGACCTGAGCCTAATCAAAAGTCGGCTGCTCAACCAGCTGAGCCACCAAGGCGCCCCTGCTTATGCATCCTACAGACACATGATCAAATTCAAGTCCTACTAGAGGCAGAGCTTATACCTTCTTGACATACCTCCAGAGAATGATTACATGGCTAGGCTAACTACTAACTGGCTATTCAAGCACTGCACAGTTTGGACGCACGAAGGGCATAGGAATGGTCGGTCCCCTGCAATGAAACTAGAATTTTGAGAGTGGGATGTGTAAACGCTTTGGT
>NW_027527807.1:2148710-2151512 GCF_008692635.1 Crocuta crocuta
AGTGTGTGAACTAGACTGGAACTTCGCAGCATCAAATACTTCTGAAAATAAATGGATTGATCAGTGGTCGGAACTTAGATATTGTTTTTGAAAGTATTGTTATATAAACAGTTTCATTGGAAAGGCTTTTTTTTTTTATAATGGGTTTTAATACCAAAACTAAAACTGATACATGCCCAAATATTTAAAGTTAAGCATCTGACTCTTGATTTTGGTTCAGGTCATGATCCCAGGGTCGTGGGATTGAGCCCCACGTTGGGCTCCATGCTGAGCATGAAGCCTGCTTAGGATGTTCTCTCTCTCCCTCTGGCCCCTCCCCCACTTGTGTTTCCTCTCTCTCTCTCTCTCTCACTCTCTCTCTCAAATAAGTGAATGAAAAATTAAAAAAAAATTTTTTTGCTGATTTAATAACATAGCAAATAGCGGTGCCTGGCTGGTTCAGCCCATGCAGCATGGGACTCTTGATCTCAGGGTTGTGAGTTCGATCCCCACATCGTGTGTAGAGATTACTTAAAAATAAAATCTTAAAAAAAAGAACGCTGCAAATATATAGCAGCTGCCCAAACTTAATTATAGTGGTGTTCCTTAAACTCAGTGAGAAATTCTATACAGCCTGGTTTCCAGGGTTAAAATTTAGATATATACTCTGAAACGTTTCATAAAAATCCAAGCGTGGAGAGATTTTCTGTGTATGTGTGAGTGTTAAATTTCTTTAAAATTACTACTTATAATTTTAGACCACAGAGCCCTAAAAATTAAAGTTCTTTTTTTAGCTATTCCAATTTGTGGACGGGTGGGGAGACAGAGGATTTACATTGACATGAAATAGGAGGTATTGATAGTGTTGCATTTAGTGTTGCATTTTTATTAATATTTGTTGATTTGATGTTTATTCCTCATTATGAAATAATATAAAGCTAGAAACTTTTGTCTGTCAGCAATTTTAATCATTAGAAAATTTTGAAACAGAAAATCAGATTTTTAAAAATTGATGTCTTAAAATTACAGATTTGTACATACAANGTAAAAATGAACTACTGGGACCCCATCAAAATAAAAACTTCCGCACAGCGAAGGAAACAAGCAGCAGAACTAAAAGGCAACCAACGGAATGCGAGAAGATACTTGCAAATGACATTATCAGATAAAGGGTTAGTATCCAAAATCCATAGAGAACTTAAACTCAACACCCAAAAAACAAACAATCCAGTGAAGAAATGGGCAAAAGACATGAATAGACACTTCTCTAAAGAAGACAACCAGATGGCCAATGGACACATGCAAAGATGCTCAACATCACTCATCCTCAGGGAAACAGAAATCAAAACCACAAGGAGATACCACCTCACACCCGTCAGAATGGCTGACATTAACAACTCAGGCAACAACAGATGTTGGCGAGGATGCAGAGAAAGAGGATCTTCTGCACTGCGGGTGGGAATGCAAACTGGTGCAGCCACTCTGGAAAACACTCTGGAGGTTCCTCAAAAAATGAAAAATAGAACTACCCTACACCCCAGCAATTGCACTACTAGGTATTTATCCATGGGATACAACTGTGCTGCTTCGAAGGGGCACACGCACCCCCAATGTTTATAGCAGCGCTATCGGCAATAGCTGAAGTATAGAAAGAGCCCAAATGTCCATTGACTAATGAATGGATAAAGAAGAGGTGGTATATGTGTACAATGGAGTGTTACTCGGCAATCAAAAGGAATGAAATCTTGCCATTTGCAACTACATGGATGGAAATAGAGAGTATTATGCTAAGTGGAANTTAAGTATACCTCATGGTGTTAGCATCAGCAACTCAAAGTATTTTCCAACAAAACACGACAAACAAGTAGATCACTGGTTCTGACTTTTACCGAGGATTTTCTCATAAACCAATTCTGAGGTTTCTTTTCTTTTTCTTTTTTTAAAAATGTTTTACTTATTTTTGAGAGAGAGAGCACAAGCGGGGCAGGGACAGAAAGAGGAGGAGACAGGATCCAAAGCAGGCTCTGCACTGACCACGTGGGGCTCAAACTCACGAACCGTGAGATCATGACCTGAGCCGACCAAACCAAATTGGTTAGCCGGTCTAACCAAAGAGGTGAAAAACCNATAGAGAGTATTATGCTAAGTGGAATTAGAGAAAGACAAATATCATATGATGTCACTCATATGAGGACTTTAAGATACAAAACAGATGAACATAAGGGAAGGGAAGCAAAAATAATATAAAANCTCACGAACCGTGAGATCATGACCTGAGCCGACCAAACCAAATTGGTTAGCCGGTCTAACCAAAGAGGTGAAAAACCTATGCACTGAAAAGTATAGAAAGCTTATGAAAGAAATTGAATAAGACACACAAAAAAATGGGAAAATATTCCATGCTTGTGGATAGGAAGAACAAATATTGTTAAAATGTCAATACTATCCAAAGCAATCNACTGGGTGAGGGGCTTAAGGAATCTACTCCCGGAATCATTGTTGCACCATATGCTCACTTGAATGTAAATTATAAAAAACAAATAAATTATAGGGAAAAAATGGCAGAACTCAACTGCAACACAGTATCATTTTCTTTAAAGATTAAAATAAACATTAGAAATAAAATTCTGAAAAAACGAAAATAATGGTGAGTATTCGGGGAGCCTGGGTGGCTCAGTCATTTTAGTGTCTGACTTTGGCTCAGGTCATGATCTTACAGTTCGTGAGTTTGGGCCCCGCATCAGGCTCTGTGCTGATAGCGTGGAGCCTGCTTGGGATTCTCTCCCTCTCTCTCTGCCCCTGCCCCACTCGTGCAGCGCTCTC
>NW_027527807.1:2151518-2151901 GCF_008692635.1 Crocuta crocuta
CTCAAAATAAATAAATAAACATAAAAATTAATTAAGTCCTAAAAATGGTCAACGTTACCATGGGTTTTCATGTAACAGAAACATAAATTTCATCGATGTTGATTTCAGATTCCACATTACAACTTAGCTTTAAGAAACTAACCCTTGCCAAGTTTGGGCATTTTATCGAAGAAAACTGTCCATCATCACCTAAAAAGGCTAATACAATAGCCTCCGTTTCTGACTTCATTTCTGTGTGAGCCTGAATTTATTTTCATCTGCTTCAACCAAACCATTCATTGCAACAGACGGAATGTAGAAGCAGTCATGAGAATCAGCTGTCTTCGATTAAGCCAAACATGAAAGAAATTTGCAACAATAAAAAACAATGCCCCTTGTCACTG
>NW_027527807.1:2152061-2152502 GCF_008692635.1 Crocuta crocuta
TAGTTTATTTTTTAATAAAAATATTAATTTGGTGACATGGAAGGGGCTTATAATTATTATATTTGCCATGCACATAATCAATGCTTTAGAATTTTTTCAGCTTTAATTTCCAATATGATAAGTAACAATTGATATAACCCACAAAGCTCTCTTGGGTTTTTGATCATTTTTAAGAGTGTAAAGTGGTCCTGAGACTGAAACATTTGAGAACTGCTGCATTGCACCAAGCCTCTTCCCATGATGGAAGACCGATATCACCAAGCGAAAAAGACAGAGGTTGGCTTACTGTACTAATGCCCACATTTTCAAAGAAAATATTTTCAAAGAAAATAAAAGTATGTACAGTTAGTACAAGCCTAACTTCTGGACAGAGGGACGCCTGTGCTTTTAAGTATACAGCTCACCTTCCCCAGGGAGCCTTTCTTCTCTACAACCCAGTCT
>NW_027527807.1:2152649-2153411 GCF_008692635.1 Crocuta crocuta
ACCCAGTCTCTTCCTTCCTCCATATTGTTTCCCCTCCGCCATTAAACAAGGATGTACCACTCCATGTTTTCATTTTACCTCACTGTCTCCCCTCCTCTCTGTCTCTCTCTCACTACCAAATTTTCTCATTTGCCCCTGAGATTTCCTCTTTATCACCAAGAAGACTGAAATTTTTATTTATNCTAAATGACTGAAATATTTATTTATTTTTAAAATATTTATTTTTGAGAGAGAGAGAGAAAAAGAGAACAAGCAGGGGAGGGGCAGAGAGGGAAAGGAACACAGAATCTGAAGCAGGCTCCAGGCTCTGATCTGTCAGCACAGAGCCCCCACTCGGGGCCCCAACTCAGGAACCACGAGATCATGACCTGAGCCTAAGTCGGATACTTGACCAACTGAGCCACCCAGGCTCTTCTGTCACATGGATTGTTTAGAAGTGTATGGTTAAACTTTTTAGTCACATGTTCTGAGTGAGCCAGCCAGCTGCCCCTTTATCTTTATGTTACTGATTTCTTGTTTAATTCCATTAAGGTCAGTCAACGTACTTTTCATTATTTTAATTATTTTAAACCTGTGAATATTTGTTTTATGACCCAGCATGTGGTCTATGTTGGGGAATGTTGCATTTGCAGTAGAAAAGAACGTGTATTCTGTTCTCACTGGGTAGCGTGTTCTCTAAACATCGATTAGATACATTGGCTGATGGTGTTGTTCATAATGCTGATAACATAGTCTACTTATTCTATCAATTACTAAGGACGT
>NW_027527807.1:2153684-2157359 GCF_008692635.1 Crocuta crocuta
AGGACGTAGTGTTTAAATCTGTAACTTTGTTTGTGGATGTGCATTTTCAGTTCTACCATTTTTTCCTTCATATGTTTTGAAGTTCTGTTTCAGTTGCATATCCATAGAGAATTCTTTTGTCTTCGTCATAATTTGACTATCATTAGGCAATGTTGTTCTTTATCCTTGCTGCCTTGAGTTTTTTTTTTTTTTGTAACGTTCATTCATTTTTGAGAGATGGAGAGAGACAGAACATGAGTGGAGGAAAGGAAGAGAGAGAGGGAGACAGAATCGGAAGCAGGCTCCAGGCTCCAAGCTGTCAGCACAGATCCTGACGCGAGGCTCGAACCCACAAACTGTGAGATCATGACCTGAACTGAAGTCGGATGCTTAACTGACTGAGCCATTCAGGCGCCCCTATCCATTGAGGTTTGTTTTTTTTTTTACTATATCTCTCTACATATCTATTTAAGCGGTTACTCTAGGGATTATGATATACGTACTCAATTTTGACAAACAAAAATGAAAGTAAAATAAAATCGTTTGTTTCTCTTATTCTTAATTTGTATAACGGTTTCCTAAAATAAAGCAACAACATACTTGGTGATGAGAGCCTACGGATACGTGAAATGACTGACAGCAATGGTGTAAGGGACGGGAGAGGAGAAAAAAATGGAATCACATAAAATGCTTAATTAAAACCAGGGAAGGCAGAAAAAGAGAAGAAGATGGAGTATTTGCCCTTATTTATTGAACCATGGTTATAATAGATGCTTCAAAGTAGTTGTCATAATTCCTACATCTGTGTCATCTTGGAGTTGGAATCTGATGATCTTTTTGTTTTCTCCCTCGCAGATTGAGGTTCCTAAGTTTTCACATGCTGAGTCATTTGGGATTGCAGTCTGCACGTTTTGAATACTCCAGCACGAGCCTCTGGGTCTTGTTTGAGTTGTAAGGAGAACACCGTGGTTTTGTGCTTGTTTTCTTTTTCGAGATTGTTTTGCGTTTGCTTTAGAACCTAACGGAAACTGGTTGGGTTCGGGCTGCGCGTTCCAGCCCAGCCTCTGTGGGCTGTGGCTCCAGTGTCCATTCGGTGTCCAGGGTGTTTGGAGCCTTACTCGGATCCGTCTTCATACACACCACTCGGGGGCCGCTCTGAGGCTAGGCAGTGGAGACTAGGTCGAGCGGTCTTCGGGATGACACTCAGACGTGTGCCCAGGAGTCCACACACCGCTTTATGGTGTCTCTCTCCCTGAGAAGTTGCTGCTTCTCGGGGGCCCTCCTCCGCAGTCCTCTGGCCACCACGCTGGGCTGTTCATTTCCCGGTTCTGATGCAACACTTTCCATCTTCTGCATAGGGTATGTAGGGGAGGGAAGCTCGTTTCCTCTGCCCTTCTGAGTTATAGGCTGGGGGCCCTGTACCCAAGAGGAGATTAACAAGAGGAAAACACACACATTTATTTAAGTTTTACATGACACGGGAGCCTTCATAAGGAAACGAAGGCCTGAAGCAGCAGTTACATCTGAGTGTTTTTATGTTAGGTTTGAGGAAGACTTGGGAAATCATGGAAACCTGTGAAAGCTCGAGAGACGACTATGAGCTAAGTGTAGTGAACTGGGAGAAATAGCAAGAGCTGGTCATTCCGAATGCTTTCAGCATCCCTCTGTCTTTGGAGATAAGGACGCCCCTTTCCCCCAGGTAGAGGGAAGACACATCACACATAAAGGTCTATGACTCAAGAGTGTCCTTTGTGCACTCGCCACTTCTCCAATTCCTTCATCTTGAAATATTCAATATGCCAAGGTGCCATATTTGGAGGCAGCATATCAAGAATGCCATCAAGGGGGCGCCTGGGTGGCTTAGTCGGTTAAGCGTCCGACTTTCACTTAGCTCATGATCTCATGAACTCACGACACTGAGATCAAGACCTGAACTGAGATCAAGAGTCAGACGCTTAACTGATTGAGCCACCCAGGCATCCCTGGACCCGATTTTCATTTGAATCCTACTTACTAATTGGGTGACCTTAGAAAGATTACCTAAACTACGTACACCTCACTTTCCTCTTTTTTCTCCCCTTACTTTCCTCTTAATAATATTTACCTTCTGGGGTTGCTGTGAGTTTTAAATGAGATATTGCATATAAAGTATCTAGCACAGTACCTGACACATAGAAATAGTAAACACTTAGTAAACAGGAGCTGTTACTTTTATAATTTGAGGTGAAAAAATGTGCTACTCTGGGACAAATTTCTGTGTTTGAAGCTTTCTATTATTTCAAAATCTTTCTATTATTATCAAGCAAGAAGGCTATTTTATGTGCTTTTGAACGTTAGCACGAAAGTTCTAACATGGCTTTAAACAGCTATATTAGGGGCACCTGGGTGGCTCAGTCGGTTAAGTGTCCGACTTCGGCTCAGGCCATGATCTCACGGTTCGTGGGTTCGAGCCCCGCATCAGGCTCTGTGCTGACAGCTAGCTCAGAGCCTGGAGCTTGCTTCAGATTCTGTATCTCCCTCTCTCTCTGACCCTCCCCTGCTCACGTGGTCTCTCTCTCTCTCTCTCTCTTAGAAATAAATAAAAACATTAAAAAAATAAACAGCTATATTATGCTTATACACACCAGCACACATAGGTATTCTACTGAATGTATGAATTTCAATTAAGTATCAAATTAAAGGTACAGAGTCTAGAGTAAGATTCTGTTTTATCTGCATTCACTACATTTCCAAGTATGAGTTTTATCAATCAGTATTGTTCTTATTCATGGTATTATCACACATGTTTATTAGCATGATTACACTGAATGTATTTAATGCTTATTTAGGATTTATTCATGTGTATATGTATCTTTTTAATTTTGAGGCAATATTTTTTAACGAGGCACAAATTCCAAAGTGGTTTATTATTATTATTACTATTACGATTTTTTTTTAATGTTTACTCATTTTTGAGAGACAGAGTACAAGCAGAGGTGGAGCAGAGAGAGAGGGAAACACAGAATCTGAAGCAGGCCCCAGACTCTGAGCTAGTCAGCACAGAGCCCAACGCGGGGCTTGAACTCATGAATGATGAGATCATGACCTGAGCCGAAGTCGGCCAGCCGGTTGCTTAACCGACTGAGCCACCCCCGCGCCCCACTGTTAGGATTATTTTAAGTAACCTCTCTGCCCAACATGGTGCTCAAACTCACAACCTTGAGATCAAGAGTCGCATGCTCTGACTGACCAAGCCAGCCGGGTGCCCCTTCCAGAGTGATTTGAAGAAGAAATGTAGGCAGTATGATGTAGAACTCTGTGCTTGTGGAATACAACTCAGTAATGGTAATAATAACTTGCATTTGAATATCGCTTTTATAATTTCCAAAACACTTCCTCATAGCCTTTTGGAACTGAGTTAAATTGCATGCTTTAGTCCCAATAGTGAAAAATCTGTCTCCGCTTCAAAAATGGACTGAGGAAACTCAGTCTTTCATTTTGGTACCCTAGTACTTGTCTTTGCGCTAACAAGGGCTGGACTCGT
This sequence comes from Crocuta crocuta, assembly GCF_008692635.1. Classification (NCBI taxonomy): domain Eukaryota; kingdom Metazoa; phylum Chordata; class Mammalia; order Carnivora; family Hyaenidae; genus Crocuta; species Crocuta crocuta. The sequence continues at coordinate 2,157,187 of NW_027527807.1, forward strand.
GTCATGGACAGAACCTGCCCACTCTCCCAGGGGAGGGACCCCATTTTGTCCTCCACAAACTAAGTGGAGGACAGAAAATCATTTTCCTGGTAGGCATCACACAAAGTAATGCAAGAGATAAGAAACAAATAGCTTATTCAAACTTAGAAGGCAATTTAAATATACATAGTCAT
>NW_027527807.1:2157507-2157861 GCF_008692635.1 Crocuta crocuta
GTAGAAGCACTCAACAAAAGATTTATTGGATGAATGACCGGTTGAACTTCTTATTAATTTAAAAGATGAATTGCAAGAAGATAATATACAATTGAATTTCTACCACACAGTTAAAAAATTTATAATGTTTTTATCTATTTTTGAGAGGGAGAGAGAGAGAGAGAGAGAGAGAGCACAAGCAGAGGAGGAGGGACAGAGATGGGGGGAGAACAGAGGAGTCAAAGCAGGCTCTGTGCTGACAGCAGAGAGCCCGGCGCCGGGCTCAAACTCAAAAACCACGAGATCACGATCTGAGTGGAAGTCGGACACTCAACTGACTGAGCTACCCAGGTGCCCCTTTTGCCACACGTTTTA
>NW_027527807.1:2157938-2158560 GCF_008692635.1 Crocuta crocuta
CTTTGCCACACTTTTTAAAGTCTATTTTCATTTATTTTGAGAGAGAGATAGACAGCAAGCGGGAGAGGCACAGAGACAGAATCCCAAACGGGCTCCGCACCCATCAGCACAGTCTGATGCAGGGCTCAGACTCACTAATTCGAGATCATGTCCTGAGACGGATGCTTAACCGATTGAGCCACCCAGGCGCCCCTCTGCCACACACTTAATACGATTCTCCTCCGGGCTCAAAAACGACAGGCTACCACTCAACTTCTGCTGAATTGCCCTCGCCTCCCAAATAGGGCACTTTCGCTTGCCATTTAATTTTTTTCCATCCTCAGACCTAGTCTGATCTCTTGCCACTTCCCTCTTTAAATCCTTGATGCCAGCCCACCTGGACTGTTCTGACCTGTTCTTTGATCTGAAGACACAGTCGCATCAACCCCTNAACCCCTCTCCCTATTTCCAGCTTACCTGTGGAGTCCTATTTGGGGGTGTGTGTGTGTGTGTGTGTGTGTGTGTGTGTGTGTGTTTAACAGCAATTCTTTAATGCTCCTGAATTCTGTGAGTCAGAAATGCATAGAACGGCAGGCAGGGCTTATCTCTTCCCCACAACCTCAGGGACTTCAGCGGGGAAGAC
>NW_027527807.1:2158571-2160026 GCF_008692635.1 Crocuta crocuta
CTTGAGTGGCCGGGGTGACTCAACGGCCAGGAGCGGTAAGTGTCCACAGGCGTCTTCACTCGCTGGAAATTGCTCCACTGGAAATTTCACTCACATCTGGCACCTGGGCTGGGGTGACTGGAAAATTCTGCTCCATCGAGCTGTTGACAGAAACACCCATATATGGACTCCCAACGTGGCCCTGGGTCCCCACGGCTTGGTAGCCTTGAGGCTCCAAAAGTGAGTATCTCAACAAAAAGTCCTATCGTTCCTGAAAGCCTCTCTCCGATGCACGTCCCCCACATGAAGCCCCTTTCCCCCTGGAAGCAGATGTGTTCACTCTCTTTTGAATGATCAGTCGTTTCTTTGTGCCCCTCCTTTAGCACTTCTCTCATTCTGCCTTGGTTTTACAGCTGTTTTTATATTGACTTTTGTATTTCTCCTATGCTCCTGTCTGTTTCCCATGAGCACTTTGAGGGCAAGAACCAGGTTTTATTCATCCACGTAGTCCCTAAAGCAATTAATAAGGTACCTTCCCAGTCCGTTGTACACGCTGAACAAATATCTGTTGAATCAAGAAGGATAAAGTTACAGAGAGGGAGGGAGGCAAACCATAAGAGACTCTCAAATACTGGGAACAAACTGAGGGTTGACAGGGCTGGGGGAGAGGGGAAGGAGAGTGAGGGGCACGGAGGAGGGCACTTGTGGGGATGAGCACCGGGTGTTGTAGGGAAACCAATTTGACAATAAACTATATTTTTTTAAAAAAAGAATAAAAAACCCAGTTCTTTAATCTTCCAGCAAGTNGGATTCTGTTGACTAATATAATCCCTTCCAATGGGGCAAACTAGTATTTATTGCAGTTGTAAGAAGAGCAGGTTGACAAATTGCCACAGGCATCCACAAAGAGGTCTTGATTAACCTGTTAGTGGAAGAATTAAATCAGAGAAACATTCTGGAGAGCAATTTTGCAAGAAATATCAACTGCATATCCTGTGATCCAGTGATTTCCAAGAACTTATCCTCACCACTCGCCAAAGTATATGAACATGAGATTAAGTGAAGCACTGGTTATAAGAATACACATTTGGAAACTACATACGCATGTATCAGTGGAGCAGTGATGAAATAAACGACGGTACAGCCGTCCATCCAGTGGACTGCTACATAGCTGTTAACAAGGCTGAGGAGGGGCGCCTGGGTGGCTCAGTCGGTTAAGCGACTGACTGCCGCTCAGGTCATGATCCCATAGTCCTTGGGTTCAAGCCCTGCGTTAGGCTCTGAGACAGCACGGAGCCTGCTTGGGATCCTCTGATCTCCTTTTCTATCTGCCCCCACCCCCCACTCATGTTCGCTCTCTCTCTCTCAAAAACAAACCTTACAAAAAGAATAAAACGATTGAGGAAAAGCTATATGCAATAACTGAAAGATAGTCATGGTATATTGTGAATCAAAGCAAGGAAAAGTACAATATGT
>NW_027527807.1:2160134-2161375 GCF_008692635.1 Crocuta crocuta
GTCTTATTTGTTTTGAGAGAGAGAGAGAGAGCATGCGAGCAAAGGAGGGGCAGAGAGAGAATCCCAAGGGGGCTTCCTGCTGTCAGCCGGGAGCCCTATGCGGGGCTCGAACTTACGATCTGTGCGATCATGACCTGAGCTGAAATCAAGAGTCAGACGCTTAGCAAAACACTCATACATGTTTATAAATTACAGAAACGTAACAAGGACCAGCGTTGTGTTGGCGCTGGGGGTGGGGGCAGGCGGGCGGCAGTGAAGGCAGAGGGCTCTCGGTGATAGTTCTGACAACCAAAACGTGCTGTCGGTCTTACTCAGAAATGTCCTTCGAATGTCAAGGAGCCCCTCTCTTGTTCTCCCAGTGTGTCTCCCAGTTGCTCTGGCTCCAGTCTCCAGCTCCAGGCTCTCTTTCTTGGGAGCCCACCCACTCCGTTCTCTCTCCCACCTCTCTCGGTTTTCNCCGTCCCGGACGGCGTCCTCCGAGTTCGCAGCCGAGCGCCGGCCCAAAGCCTTGCGCGCTGCCCATCGGCACGCGTTCCAGATCCCCAGGGAGCTGGGCCGTCGGGCAGCCTCCCACGGTTGGGCCCAGTCCAGGCCGAGCGCCCGGGCCCGCGCGGTGAAGTCTGGGCACCCCGCGCGGCGATGGGCTGACCCCTGGCCATGGGGCCCCTATCTGGAAGGCCCTTCCTGCCTTTCCAGCCGTCTGAACCCTACTCACTCGCCAGTATCCACCCGCATCCCTGTCTTCCCGGGGCCCAGCAATGCCCCCTCCCCAGAGTCCTCACGGGTCACTTTTTCCAAGCTCTCTTTCCCTGCCCTACGCGGGCGTCCCCGATGCGCCGCGTGGAAGCTCGTGGGGTGGAAACGGCGCCTGCGACACTTGAGTGACCCTGAGCGTGCCACGTGCATCTCCTCGCCATCTGCCAGCACGTGGGTGCCACAAAGCCGCAAGACTCTCTGCTCCCCCTGACCTTTGGCCCCGNGCCAGCCACCGATGCCCCCCGCTGGGCAGCACTGCCGCTTCGGCTGGATACCACCGTGTTCAGTAGGCACCCGCCCCCTGCAGACACGCCACAATTCTATTTCTTTGCGCTTCCACACTGCTGTGAACCTAACAGTCTCTCGCAGACATGAGCTGTTGAATGAAGGATGATATTCACTAGGACATGCTTTGATTTGCTTTTCCGGTCGAGGAGATGGGTTGCCCTGATTTATCCTCACGCTCTCTCCACTAACCGTCGGGG
>NW_027527807.1:2161389-2161563 GCF_008692635.1 Crocuta crocuta
GCCAGCCCAGATCAACGGGTCCTCCTCTGACGCGTTTTGATCCTTGTATGGAAACTTCCGATCTCTGGGTCTTCAAAGTTCAAATCCAAGTAGGGGCCCGTCTCACATTTCAGCAAAGGTCGCCGCTCACCTCAGACAACGTTTCTTTGTGTCCATCTGGAAGAACAGAGAGTT
>NW_027527807.1:2161615-2164531 GCF_008692635.1 Crocuta crocuta
AAACAGTCCACCCAAACGCTTTCTCCCACAAGGAGTGGCACAGGACAGCGCAGCTGGGATGGAGGGACAAACGCGCAGGACGCAAGAGTGTGGTGGAAGGGACAGTTGGAAGACGGTTTATGAGTGTTTGTTTCTTAGTGCTTAACAATAGGACCATTCAAACGGCCCCCGGAGGCTTTGAAGTTAAAGCCGCTGGGAAAGAGAAGCGTTCACACTTGGGGTTTCAGTCCCAAAGACCCAAGGTCAAGTAAACCTGGTGGTGCGAAGGGCTCACAGCAGAGGCTCAAATGGTAGGAAATCCAGCTNTTAGTCAAATGTGACATATGTAAGAAAGAAAGGCTAAGGATCTGCAATGCATGGAATGTTAGTGGCAGATCCAGCATCAGAAGTTTCCAAACCTGGGGCACCTGGATGGTGAGTTGGTTGAGTGTCCGACTTTGGCTCAGGTCATGATCTCGCAGTTCGTGAGTTCAAGCCCCACACCGGGCTCTGTGCTGGCAGCTCAGGGCCTGGAGCCTGCTTCAGAATCTGTGTTTCCCTCTCTCTCTCTGCCTCTCCACCATGTGCACTCTATTGCGCACACGCGCGTGTGTACACTCTCAAAAATAAGTAACCATTAAAAAAATTTTATGTTCACTGAGTTGAACATCCAACTTCAGCTCAGGACTTGATCTCACAGTCTGTGAGTTCGAGCGCCGCGTCGGGCTCTGTGCTGACAGCTCAGGGCCTGGAGCCTGCTTCGGATTCTATGTCTCCCTCTCTCTGCCCCTCCTCCACTCACACTCTGTCTCCCTCTGCCTCTCAAAAATGAATAAATATTTTTAAAAAAATTTTAAAGATGTTCTTTTTAAGTAATCTCTACACCCAACGTGGCGCTCAAACTCGCGACCTTGAATCCCACTTTCATGGACACATTTTGGATGAGAAAAGTAAAGCTCATCCCTTACCAGCCAATGACACCTTGCCTTCCTCCCTTCCACCCCTCGTTTGGTTCTGGTGGCCCTGTGAGAGGGGTGACCAGGGCAGAATTTCCCACCTCCATTTTGTTTCACCTTTACCGTGTGTGGTTCTCTTTTACGCCACCATGAACATTTTGTCATGAACTATCAAAGTGATTGGAAGTCTAACAAACGAAAGTCTCTCCATCCTGTGCCACTTTCACAACTGTGCTCCATCAAGTTAGAGGAACCCTAATGTCACATCAAAAAAAGAAAACCTGCTAAGGACTGGTGGTGATCTTTTCAGCCCAGAGAAGTGGATCCCATGCTTGACCATGTGTCAGAATCACCTGAATTTGAGTTCCTGAATCTCACCCCAGACGTACAGAATCAGAACCTCTGGCAGTAAGAGACTCTCGAAGAACCTATTTCAGATAGCACCCTTATTCCTAGGTCAAGGAGACGACCCTGCTCTTCCTAATTCCTTCACTCCAGTTCTGGAACTTTATTTTTTTAATGTTTATTTATTTTTGAGAGAGAGAGAACATGGACGCAAGTGGGGGAGGGGGAGAGAAAGAGGGAGATAGGATCCGAGGCAGGCTCTGCGCTATCAGCACAGAGCCCAACGCGGGGCTCAAACTCACGATTCACGAGATCGTGACCTGAGCTGACTTCGGACACTTAACTGACGGAGCCACCCAGGCGCCCCCCATTCCGGAACTTTAAACAGAACTTTACAGAATGCTTGGAGGGTGGCAGAGAGACAACTGAGGTAGTCGCTTTCGACAACCAGCTTATAACTTAACGTCACACTCCATTCCCAGCCCACCCCCTGGCAGTATCCTAACAGGTGCCGGCTCAAAATCCACAGGGACAGGAATCTTCAGGAAGTCTCATGCCAGGAGTTTCCAGATCCAGCTCCCCTTGGATCCAGCCAAAGGAGACACTCCCCCTGTCCTGGTAGCTAAGGTCACCGGCCCACTTCCCCAGCCCGGAGTGGTTGGCATTGAGGTTCTTGACTTCCTCCCAGGGAAATCCCACTCACTCCTCATGGCCAGGTAGCATGACCCATTCAGGTAATCGGGAGGCCACAGTCCATTTCCCAAAGGCCGGTATGTTTAGTCTCAAATAATACCAAGGGGGCCATCTTTCAGCTAGGCTAGCCAGCACTGATTCAGGTCCACCTCAGGTCCTTGTCACGGCCTTTCCTCCTGTTTAAGGCTAGGGAAAGCTCAAACCTCCACACGTCTCTGGCCGCAGACTAATCTCAATTCCAAATCTACTGAGAGAGAAATCCCAGGGCAAAAAGCCATAACCATCTCGGGGTGGGGGGCTCTGAGCTTAATCCATCTTTAGAAAAAGGGACATTCTTTAACTCTATTGGAGAGTAGTTTGTTTAAACCCAATTTACATCACCAAACAGATTGATTAGCATCTCACTCTGAAGTAAGTTTCTTCCTGAACAAAGGCTTTTTATGACAAAAGTTGCTCATTGAGGCGGAGTTTCCCCAAACAAAGCCAGGACCTGCTACCCTTGAAGTGTGTCCCTTCCAGCCCCCTCACACTTTTCTTCCTAGCTAAAACCTACCCAGCTCAAATGCCTCTTCTTCCTGGAAGCCTTCCCTGACCATCCTCGACCACCAGCACATCTTTTTCCAATGACTCACAAGAGCTGTCGTCTATTCTGTTCACGTGGACTTGAGACTTGGAACAAATCTTGGATGATTGCCCTGAACTTTGGAGTTATTTTCTCATTTGTGGGGTTTTTAAAACTTTATTTGTTTTTGAGACACCGGGAGATCGGGGGGAGGGGCAGAGAGAGAGGGAGAGAATCCCAAGCAGGCTCTGCTCTGGCAGTGCGGAGCCTGATGCAGGGCTCCATCTCACAAACGGCGAGCTCATGACCTGAGTTGAAATCCAGAGTCAGACGCTTAACCATCTGAGCCACCCAGTTGCCCCTCTTTTGTCTTTTTCATCT
>NW_027527807.1:2164553-2170056 GCF_008692635.1 Crocuta crocuta
CACCGCCGCCACTCCCACGTGATCATGAACTACTTAAGGAGCACCAATGAGCACATCTCTCAGGTTTCTTTTTTTTTTAATGTTTATTTTTGAGAGGGGGGAGAGGCCGAAAGAGAGAGAGAGAGAGAGAGTGCGAATCCCAAGCAGGCTCCACACTGTCAGCACAGAGCCTGATGTGGGGCTCAAACCCACGAACCACGAGATGATGACCTGAGCCGAGGTCGGCCGCTCAACCGACGGAGCCCCCCAGGCCTCTTTAGTCCATCTGAGACCCACTTCCATGTTCCCCTCCAGCACTGGCTCTATCTGGGCGTGCCACACAAGTGACCCGTGAGTAGTTGATAGAAATAATCGAAACTGTCATGCTGCTCCCAAAAATGTGTGTGAACCTGATATCACTTGTTCAGCCCTCACAAGAGCCCCATAGGGCGGGTACTGGCACTAACCCCATTACACCGATGAGGAAAACTGAGATTCAGAAAGGTAAGCAGACGCTCGGAGGTCACACAGTTGGGTCACACAGAAGCAAGTTTCATCTGGCTCCCCAGAGAATGTTCTCCTAACTCTTACTTCTAACTACTTCCCAAGGAGCCATGCTGATGGGCCCCTGAGATGCATGGAAACCAAACCACAAATTCAGGGCAGGCCTACGCCGGGAGGGCCTTGCGTGTCAAGCTGTGAAATGTGTACTTCATTTGATAAGCAATGGGGCACCATGGAAGGTTCTCGAGCACAGAAGTGACCAGAACGGTGTGAGGTGTCAGGAAGACAATGTGATAGTCGGGTGCAAGAACACGTGAGTGATGAGCGCCCCAGGGCCGGGAGAGCACAGTCCAGGTGAGGTAGCAGTTCCAACTTGAAGGAAGGAGGCAGACGTGTAAGACCGCAGAGTGAACTGATCGTGAAAACGTTAAGAAGAAATGTCAACGCAATCCTCCTAACCCAGTTTCTGGAGCCAGAGACGTGAAGAAGAGGGGACTTGTCAATAGTATACAAAATGAACATACTTTTACTCGGCGTTCCTTTTCTCACCTCCCTTCTGATTTTGATCTCCTCCCTCCCCTTGTGACTGAACTACAGTGGCCTTCCTTACACGGGACTCTCCGGTTAGGTGCTGCATTTGTCTCTAAGGAACAGAAACATTGAAGAGTTAGAACTGCCACGATCCCAACACGGAGCACAGCGACGGTGCTGAGGTTCACTCAGATCTGCCCAGTGTCTCTGCCTCGTTTGAACACTTCAGTTTTGAACGCCTGAGAGAAAGCTGTTGCACTTTCAAGATGACAGAGTGTGAATCAGGCACCTCTTCTGAAAACAGGGTGGTAAAGGAAAGAAGAGGGGGCATCTGGCTGGCTCAGCGGGTAGAGCGAGCGACCCTCAGTCTCAGGGTGGTGAGTTCGAGTCCTACGCAGGGTGTAGAGATTACTTAAAAAAAAAAAAAGTTGGGGCACCTGGCGGCTCAGTCGGTTGAGCGTCCGACTTTGGCTCAGGTCATGATCTCACGGTTCGTGGGTTCGAGCCCCGAGTCGGGCTCTGTGCTGACAGCTCACAACCTGGAGCCTGCTTCCGAGTCTGTGTCTCCCTCTCTCTCTGCCCCTCCCCACTCATGCTGTGTCTCTCTCTCTGTCTCAACAATAAACAAACACTAAAAAATTTTTTTTAAAAAAAAGTAAAATCTTCAAGAAAAAAAAAAAGAGATGTTTCACTTCTAGTCAAATCAGGAATTTGGACCACATCTAGAAATTTAAACAAAAAGAGAGAATTGCATGCACTTCTTTGTTCTGGATGAGGATGTAATCACTAAGTTTAAAAATATTTAAACACCGAAACCTTTTTTCCCCCAAACCTGATACAAACGTGAGTATTTTCTCTCCTGCTGCTTCTCTGACCTTCCCTATCAGCCCTCCTTCAGCTGGATTTCTCCAGATCCCTTTGGATTCTTTCTATTTCTATGTCTCCAGAAAAGCGCGTGGCCATTTGCTACACAGACAAATGTGATCCTATGACCCCGGATGACGAAGACTCGCTGCGTCCCGTGATTTACACATCAAATGCCTTTCAATAGCTTCAAATATTTGGGATTACAAATGCTCCAATAATGCGTTAGGCACTTGTGGTGGTATTGAAGCCACAAGAAAGGAATATTACTTTATTAATACAGGGTTGAAGATGCACCCTTTCATCGAGGGAGGGAAACACACGCAATAGAAAGCACATATGCTCTACTATTTCTCTGATACCAAGGAATCCAGAGTAAACCTCATCAGACAGAATGAGCCTAGGGCCTGGCACCAGAGTGCGCCTGGTCGTTCTGAGTTCAGCAGTGGAATGGTTAGTACCAAAAAGGGTCGCGCTGAAATGGGAAGTTTTCCCATTTACTGCACTCTGAAAGCTTCACTGTACCGTGCCTCTATTTAGTGTGCAGATTGTAATAAAATCCATGTGTGAATGCTTATATTTTAAAGATGTTGGGGCTCCAATATGTTCTGAATTAGGGCTTTGGAAGATACTGTATAGATTCAACACAAAGCTAACCGAAAGACTAATCTTCCCATTGTTACGCTTTAATTAGTGCGACCTGTCACCACAACTTTTTATGATGGAAACTATCAGGTCTTTTATCTTACTTTTAAGCCCTATTCTGCAAACAGCAGAAAGGGAACTGAAAAGACAAAGGAAATTGCATTTTATGGAACAATAAGGAGAGTCTTTAAAAATCCAGGGAAGTTCACAAACTGCCAATGAAAATCTACTTGGAGTCACCACCAGGAGGAAGATGGCCGTTTCCCCAAGGATGCGATATTAGCAATCAGCTACCTCCTAATCCCCTCCAGAATCCGAAGGCTAAGAAAGAATAAGAACATTTCATTACCGCAGCCCATAAGGGTGGCCTTTCAATGGCGTCTCTTAATATGTAGGAATTCAGAGATGAGTTCCAAAGCTAGTACTCCTTTGTGATACCTGTGTTCGCTTTACCACCAGGTTGAAGTTATAGGACAAACACGTATTACAAAAGGTATTACGTCTATTTCGTCGTTTCCCTACACATTGTTCTGACACCTTTATAGAAAATGTGACGCTGAAAAAACACAATGGTCAGTACTAAAGTTAGTAAAAGGAATTGGAAGATTTACAGAATTAGCCGGAAATTAAGCCCCACACAACTACAAATGTGACGGCTTGAGCTACTTTTATTAGATGAGCCAGATTTAGCAAACTTGACATCTAAGTAAATAGCACTCAACATGTTCTCAGGAAATGGTGACTTAAAAAAAAGAAAGAAAAAGAGCTAAAAAAGCCAGAAGCCACAAGCAAAAATAGGGCTTTCTGAGTTTGTACAAATTCTTTTCTGCAAACACTACTTATGTCAACATTATTGTAGTTTGTCCTCAAGATAGAAGGGGCTCAATGTGAATTAACGCGCTGTCTTGAGGAAATGTGCATGTTTTGAAAGCACATGGGCCCCAAAAAACAAACACAAAGTCGAACATGCAGTGTTTCTTTTTTGGAGTGAAAAATAATTGGTCACTGCTAAAATACTTTCCCTTCACTCTTTCATGATTATCTAATGGGGGGGGGCGAGATTCAGCTGGTTGACTTTGTGACTGACTTGGAAACGGAAGCTTTACACTGAGGTAGGTTGAGAGCTTCGTAAAAGCAGAATGGGGACAGGAGGAGGGGGCTCTGAAAACAGGGAGGAGGTGTCAGTACAAAATTCCTGCCTTACAAATTCCAAAACACATGCCAATTGATCCCCTTTCCCCGCTCCCCACCTGCAGTTAAAAGCGAGACCAGGGGCGCCCGGGTGGCTCACTTGGTTAAGCGGTCAGACCAGCTCAGGGCATGATCTCCAAGTTGGTGAGTTCGAGCCCCACATCAGGCTCTCTACAGTCAGCGGGCTACGGGCTGAGNGACCCAAACCTCAAGGGGATGGGGAAAGAGAAGACAGAACAGAAGAAGAGGCGGTGGTCTCCTCTTTTCTTACCTCTCCCATTACTACCCCCATGTTGTCCGGGGAACTGGGGAAACAGACCTTTGGCATCCGTGGTTGGGTCACCAGACACTATCACGGTTCCGTCATCTGACTACATTGTGAATTCAAGTTGAAAGAGAATTGGGGAAAAAAAAAATTCCTGCGAGGTGCTCAAGAGACTCCGACCACACCAGTTCGAGAGAGAAATACATTGTGAGTTTAAAAATAACCTCAAACCTCATGGCTGGCTCCGTTGGGAGAGCAGGAGACTCTTGATCTCAGCGTCGTGAGTTTGAGCCCCCGCGTCCCGGGGTTGAGTGCACTCTACCGCTCACAGAATGCAGATGAACTAGGTAGAGATAACTTAGATGCATTCCAACAGGTAGCATCTTTGATACAGTGGAAAGACAATCCTTTAGCACCCGTAATGCTAAAAGTTAACTTTAGATTTGGCTTTTTGTTCCAAATAAAGCTGTGGCAACGTCTACCTAAAAGCAATCCAGGGTAGGTAAAAGGATTATTGTTCCCATTACGGGAAAAACGAGAGCATTATTTTCCGATTCGGGAAATGCCAGAATTCTTAAGACAGCACAGTATTTATAATGTTACCATTTTTAATATGTCATGATCGTTGACACCAAAAACGGCAGAAACACGGAGGAGGGCTTTTGGCATAATGAATGGGAAATGATCAGAAATACAAAAAGACTTGGGTTTTGCATTTAAGTTAAATGTTAAATCAAACAAACACACGCTGAGGCATCTACCCCCTGCGTGTAGATAGCAATTTGTCCTCACATCTACAGTTCTATGTTGGTGAAAGGAAGTAGAGAAAATTGAGACAACTGTCCACACTGGAAAGATAAATTTGCCATGGACAGAAGTCATTTTGTAGTCGATTAATCGAGCGGGCCATTTCGATATACTGAATCCTAAGAGACCACTGGTGAACAAATAGATAAATTGGTAGCAAAGGGTTCCAAGAGTTTCGATTTTTGCCATGCGCTAGGAAATAGTTCTAAGACTTTCAGAGAGATCAGATTCACCTGGAATACTTTGTTGACTAGACATATCCCCAGGGGAAGCTGGACTTCATTTATCTATCCTGGGTCCAAGAAATGTTGTTATGGAGGGGATTTGAAATTTTAAAAAATACATATATTTCTTTAAGTTGTATTTATTTATTTTGAGAGAGAGAGGGAGAGAGAGAGCAAGCAGGGGAGGGAGAGAGAGAGCAAGCAGGGTCCATGCTGTCAGTGTAGAGCCTGACGTGGGGCTCGACCTCGCGAACCGTGAGATCGTGACCTGAGCCAAAGGCAAGGGTCGGACCCTTAACCAACTGAGCCACCCAGGTGCCCACGTTGGTGTGTGTGTGTGTGTGTGTGTGTGTGTGTGTGTGTGTGTTTTAAATAAGCTCTATGCCCAACGTGGGGCTCAAACTCAGGAGCCTGAGATCAAGAGTTGCATGCCCCACTGACTGGGCCAGCCAGCTGCCTCCACCCTCCCCCCCCCCCAGAAATTTTTATAAAG
>NW_027527807.1:2170124-2176362 GCF_008692635.1 Crocuta crocuta
CATCCTCAAGACACACATCAGGTGGCCCTGTGACCCTCATGATTCTGTGAAAATATCTAAATAAGCAAAGACAGAATGTCCGTTAAATTACATAGTGTATTCCATGCAAGCAAACTTTGAGTTATTCATCCATTTATTGAACACTCGTTAACTGGTGGGCGTTGTGCCAAGCCAGGCACAGAGTACGTGCGGAACTCAGTTTCCTTAGTGCCCAGTTATCCCTATAACTTGGTGACGCCCCACTTCATTTTGGCCTTGCACAATGCCAGAACGTGTGGTTAATTTAACGAATCAACTTCACGATCCATACTGAATGTTTTCTGGGATGACTGAAGTGTTGGCATGGATTAGATACAGCTCTCCTCTGGCTTGTCGCGTGCCTAACGATCTCAAGGAGGCGTGCAGTGCGAGTCTTGCCCGACAGCATCCCTCAAGGCTTCAAGTAGAGAAGTTTCCGGAATGGTGGCGTGGTGGTCAGATCATGCCTTGAATTTAAGCATTTAAGAGCGGAAGAGCCCGGGACACAGCACACGTGCTTGAGGCCAATGCTTAACGTGAGGATCAGTGAGGTCTCCCCTTCTTTCATTCCAGACAATACACGCAAAACTCATTCGAGCCACTTACAGTCATTGCAATATTTTTCTAGCACTGAAGAAATGGGTTTTACCATCTAGTTTAGCTAAAGAATGCTCTCTCCGGACTCTACCCGGAACTCCAGTTTTGAACTCCAGACTACTGTGAACACATACTTCTGATCTGAATCCGTGTATATGAGAGCACACACAAACCATGCTTCCTTTATTGAACACCATACATGCACGGAATAAGTTTCAATTAGTGCGGGCTACAGAACTGACCCTCCCCCACCCCGACAAAAAATGCCCGAGGCCACACACTTATAGAAATGAATGCAAATTGAAAACAATTGCACAATTCCCTCTTCAAGGGTAGAAGATATGATGAAATATTTATCGTGTATCAGGATTTTGTGTTTCGCGATTACCGATTCCTTTTCTGATTTAATATTTGCCCAGTAGAAAACCATACTGGTGAATTTATAAATTCAAAGCTGTTTCTAGATTTTTCTTTCTGTTGCTGTTTCAGTAGGGAAGCGTTCTTGTCCTGAGTGCTGATTTTCAAATCATATATTCCAACTATTCACTTATCCAAAGCGATTCCAGTTTAAGCCCGACCAGAAGCATGTGGGCTTAAGTTCAGTGTTCAAGTAGTTGTGTTATACAATTAGTTAATATGCAATTACAGGGAATCTAACGGAGCCAGATGCATGAAGTCTGGACACATACAAAGTAGAGATTAAGTTGTATGCATGCAAAAACAAACTATGCCGTTAAACAGGGCTCACTAATGAATTGCATCCATTTGTGAACCAAGAGGATCATCTGAATTTTCATTGCACTGGTTCAGAGAGACGCCTTAAAGCTCTGCAACGTTCAGCACTTACAAAAGCAGTACGAGGTTTCGAGGACTCACGGCAGAGACCGTCCACAAATGTCCTTCACGGTTTTCCCAAATAAGGGTCTCTCTCCCCGCCCCCACTCAATTGCGTTCACACCAATGTCTTAGCAGAAAATCTTGTGAGGACGCTTCCCTACTGTCTCATTCACAAGATTAAATCTAGTGCCTGGGACAGAAACATGGTGTCGCAGTGTTCAGCGACGTAACGTTCAGTGCGGGAAGCTTCATTTCACATCAGGCTCAAAAACCACGGAAGGCGCAGAAATGATCAAGGAATAGGCGCCTGTTGGAGCAGATGCACAGACGCTGTGCTGGAAGAAAAGACAAATGCCGAAGTGCATAGTGATCCTGAAAAGATTTCTTTATCAAACATGTCATTTGTTTGAAAGACCGGGGTTGTTGGCATCAGATGTGGGGTACCAGCTTGTTAGCAAAGTGAAACATGATGGCTGCAAGATACTGGCGACTGATGAATCAATTGAAATCACTGGTGTTGCTCAACTGAACGTCTTCATTTAACATGTCAGTGGTCAGAAGTTCAGGAACTTTACCTTTGGTTTGGGGTTAGCGCCACAAGCAGTAAGATGTCACATCTCAGTGAGTACCTCGCTAAATGTTTCTTACAAAGAATAGCGAAGTCCCCCAAGAAGTCTTAATCAGCTGGCCAACCAATTACATACTCTGCTGGTGATTAGCTGCCAAGACGTAACACGAGTGAGCTCTTCCACGTCAGTTCTGGCTGGGTCACATTCGTGAATCGTTTGTAAACAATTCCTTCCTGTGCACTGGATTCGTATCGAGATGTTAATACGCATTTATGTATCTGTACCACAAATTGCCTCCTATTATCGACTCTGGGACATTTTCAGAGGGAATTGTTGGCAATCACATTTTTCTCATTTCACCCATGAAGTTTCTTTCTTTTTTTTTTTTTTTACAAATAGTTTATTGTCAAATTAGTTTCCACATAACACCCAGTGCTCATCCCCACAAGTGTCCTCCTCCATGCCCATCCCCCCCTCCTCCCACCCACATCCANTACAGGAAAAGAGCGTGCTGACTGATTTGATCCTTGGGACTCTAGAGTAATGTCACCTATAAGAGGATCCAGTCACGGGAAGCACTACAGCCCTGTAGTGTAGACATCAGTTTTGAAATTGGTCATTTAGGGGCGCCTGGGTGGCTCAGTCGGCTAAGCGTCCAACTTCGGCTCAGGTCATGATCTCACGGTTCGCGGGTTCAAGCCCCGCGTCGGGCTCTGTGCTGACAACCAGCTCAGAGCATGTAGCCTGTCTTCAGATTCTGTGTCTCCCTCTCTCTCTGATCCTCCCCTGCTCATGCTGCCTGTCTCTCTCAGAAATAAATAAAACATTTAAATTTTTTTTTAAAAAAAGAAACTGGTCATTTAATATACCGTTGCTCTTACTAAGTAATTAACAACCAATACTAAGAACAAAGTTGACACGGGGCCCACCCCCACGTCTAATAGGGCAAAGTCAGAAAGAAATAGACAAGAGTACTACACCAGTTTAGGAAGGAGTCCCGAAAAGTCCCAGACCTCCGTACAAAAGCCATTATCACTCAGCAATACAGCCTCTCTGGGAAGCTCCAAGTCCCCCAAATCAGTGGGAAGGAAAGAAACACTTCCCACCCAGGCAGTTGATCTGGGAAGAGCTTCGTGTGTTCGGTGTTTTTGTTTTGTTTTGCTCCAGGAATAGACCTATCCCTGGGGGGAAAATGCATTTCATAATGCTGTATTGGGGCACTTCTTCACTTTCAGTGTAGCCTCAGTTTTCACATAAAACAATCAGGGTACCCTTTTAAAATATAAGAAAACCAAAAGCATGGCTGTAATAAGACTGGTGGCCATTGTTTGTTTCGTGGTGCTTTTTTTGGTTTCTTTTTGTTTTGTTTTGTTTTGTTTTATCTTAAGTGAGGCCATCACCTAGGGAGTCTGTAAACTTACTCAAAGGATGCTGACGTAGGTCAAAACATTTTGGGGACTCTTCTTTGAGAATTGCTTTCAAAACTAGCTTCTAAGCCCCATAAGAAAATGGGCTTCATTATTCTACCGTCACCCTCAGGTAATACCAACATAAATTTAGTGGGGGAGGAGGGGGACTGAATAATTTAAGATGTCACCCGATTTCATCTTTGTGTTAAATGTGAATGCCAATTTTCACATTGTAAAATTGTCACTTAATTTAACTATAGTAGGAATCAAGCTGCTAACTAAAGTAACATTTTATCAAATTAACAGTAAACCATTAAATCATTGTGTGTGCACAGATTTGAAGTACAGGACTTATTTTTATCCGAGAATAAGCGTATCCGTTGGAAGATAACGAACAGGCATTCAATAACATTTTAATTTTACGTGTTTAAATATTCATAGCTATGTTCATAAACCCACGTGCCTGATCTAGCCATTATGCTTATGAAATGCAGTATTTCTTATGTACCCCAAGTCTCCATCTATTTTCTGAAAACGGCATTCATTTGCACCCCAGCACAAATCACTGGGTGGTTTTAGCAAAATAATCCATAATATTAAAACTAGGAAACTACGCCGAAGCAACAAGAGCTACCTGTAAGAGGAAAAGAAGGGAATTCTCATTTGTTCAGGGTTCTTTAGGGACTTTTGTTGTTGTTGTTAATCCTTGGAATAACCCTAGGAGGTGTTATTATCATAGTGCAGCTGGCTCATGCACAACTTGGTCATCTACCTTTCCAAGGGCTTTTTAAATAATCCCATTATAATACTCCACTGCCTGTCTGAAAGAACACAGGTCTCGCTCTTAAAAACAAAAACAAAACAAAACAAATTCAACTGACTCTGTTCTAGGGGATGTAAAAATGTCAAGTCTTAGGAAGCGAAGGCTTCAAGAATCATAATCTTTCTTGACTGGCCTGTATCTCCTACTCCTGATGTAAATGAATGACAAAAATTGGAGGGAGATGAGCCGTTCTCCCTCTCCTTAAAAATTACAGTATCATCAGTCTACTTAGAAATTTTAATAAAACTGGATCTAAAAAACCAATAGCAATATACGCTATCAGGCTGCAATTTTACAATGCCTCATCACGGCATAATCACGTCAAATAAATAGAATGATGGCCACTCACAGATTACATTAGATTACCGATGTTAAATTTAAAATGAGAAATCAAGTATCTGGAGTTCGAAGAATTGCTCTGAAGTGTCTTCATCTTCTCTAACACTACAGTTAATTAACGACAACTTGTGTTTTAATAACACCTATAGTCCCTGATTCTATAAGTGTCCTAATCAATGGCGGCCAACTTGTCTACCCCAAGAACCACTGGGGTCCTGAATAACAGGCATGTAATGTACTATCCTGCAATGTCTGTTCTCCAGAGGCCCTCCTTTCTTCTTGGAGGCTAGCTTTAGCTTTGTCTTTCTCTTTCTCACCCCTAGAGTGGTGTGCAAATGCTCTTGTTCTCCAAACTCCTGCCTCCAGCCCTTCCTAGGAATCACCCCATCAATCCTTGACTCTGAATTTTTCCGCCAACTTCCCCAGCACCTGGCCCTGAGTCCCTCTGGGAAAAACACGGTGAGCTCAAAACAGTTGGTTGAGGTTTGTTCAGTGGGTTGGGTTTCCTCCCCCCACCCCTTCCCCGCAGGTCATTGCTCAGTGAAAGCCCAGCTATATGTGAATACAATGTAAATTGTCCCAATTCAACAGGTCAATCGACATTATTTAGGAGTTATCATCGTTGTCACCGTAATAAAACAACAATCACAAAACATTTTAATGGTTTTATTGAGGTCAAACAACAACGGTAGGGATTCTGGGTACTGCTTTTTGAACACAAACATACAAAGTCAACAGAACAAGCATTTGTGTTTCCAGTTTTAAACACGTTAGCCCTACACGTGGGATGCAGGTATTCGAAAGAGATTTTCAACAAGGTCAACACAATGCATGAGATAATACACAGTGGGTTATGAATTAGGCCAGTCTTCACCTCCATCTTCCCAAAGATAATCCTAAGGTGGCAGGGCGTGAAGGCCGGGGGAGGGGGGAGAGGGGTTTTGCTTTTTCATTGTCACAAACGATTGCTCAACACAGGCTGAAATACACCAAAGGGAGAAAATAGTCTTTTTTATACCGAGGGAAGCTACTACTCTTACAATGATCACTTCAAGGTAACAGACATCCAAAATGATGTGGTTTTCTTTGAAACCTCATCAGTAAATCATTTGTTGCACAGTTGGTTGGGCATGAACCCTGCATTTAGGATAGGTAGTGTTATGGAGGGCTGGCTGCTGCATACCAACGTCAGTATCAAGTTCTTCGTCAGGAATTAGAGACTGTCCCGGATACCAAGCAGGACAACACTGGCAAAAAGACAAAAAGTGAACTGCAGATAGGTCAAAACAGGCTATATTTACTCTTAGAAACAATTCTTAAAACGTCACTGGATATATCGTTTTAAATGCTAGTTTATAACAGAGCACATAATGGACTCTTTTCTTTTTAACGCCATAGGTTCAAACGATCTTCACATACGCTGTGTGTTAATACAGCATGTTACACAACATACACATCCTAGCCGAGAGCAAGCCTAATAAACTCGCCTTCTGCTGAAGGCTATTTTTACACTCAACCGTAAGCTCACATTTCTCTCTGTTCATCAGATTAGTCAACAGGTTGAAGTGTCATCACGTTAAAAAGAGGCAAAATTGTTGGCTTTGTTAAATGATTTTTTAAAGAAAGATGTTTTCTTTTGTTCCCAG
>NW_027527807.1:2176373-2177069 GCF_008692635.1 Crocuta crocuta
ATATCTCCTGCAAACTTAGTGTGTTTCAAGCTGCAAATTTCAACGGTGACGACAGAAACCAAGCCTTAGTGGGAAAAGTAGTGCCCTTCAGAGTCATCAAACAAATATAAGCGTTCTACCGGTTTATCGCTCCATCCAGATTTGCAGAAATTCCATTCGCATAACCCCTATGCAAATCAGCCAGCTTTACCATATCAAATGACCCAAAGAACGCCACAGGTATCCAGGGGAGACAGTTCATCAGTGCATCTTTAGCTTGATTTTAATGTCAATTTACGAGGCAATCTGGGCTCTGTAGTTCTGAGAAAGACAAACTGCCTAACCATTAGCTAAAGCTTTTCAAGTTAACGAACTTTTCATTTTTCACACTTTCAGCACCAAGAGGTTTAACCGGAGGGAAAGCCAAACCTCAGGGTTCCAACTACAGCATGGAAAAATAAAGTATAGGCCAAGCACCATCTACTTCCTTTGATCTCTCAAAGATGTCAATACTCCATTCCAGTGAGGGGGTGGGGGGAGTGGCTGAGCCCGGGAAGGAAACTTCAACCAAAGGGGGGAAAAATCTGTTTGGTGGCAATTTCAAAACAAGTTGCCAAGCTGCAGAAGGGGCTCCAGCCCCTTTGACTTGCAGGAATTACACATAAGAAAAGGACAGAAAATACTACAAGGCATGCTTATATTTTTAATTGCCCAAGG
>NW_027527807.1:2177725-2178034 GCF_008692635.1 Crocuta crocuta
GCCCAAGGGTTTCCAATGCAAAGCACGACAACTTAAATGCATATTCCAAATTCTTGCTCCAAAACCGTCTTCTTTCTGCACTGAAAAGGAGGAAAGACAACCCCATCAATTGTTCTCTGCAGATAAAGGCAGTGTTTTGCAGATCCCACCCCCCATCCCCCAGATCTGGGCCAGCTTTGCAAATGACCTGCCCACCCACCTGGGACCCTTCCCAAGGTGGCCCCTGGGAACTGCCCCACACCTTCAGGTGCCCAAATGCTTGACGGCGGGCAGCCCCAAGAAGGCTGCCTTTTCCTGCAGCTCTGGGCC
>NW_027527807.1:2178603-2178903 GCF_008692635.1 Crocuta crocuta
TAAAAGCTTAAAGTTTTGGGGGCTGTGACCCCCCCCACTTGGCGTAAGATCGCCAGCTGTTCCCGCACACACAGAAAAGCTGCGACAATGCCATTTTTCAAAGGCCCACGTTTAAATGAGATATGCAGGAAGCGGGGCCCGAGCAACGCATAGGGTTCGAACTCGCGATGGCACCCCTCGGCCGAGAAGCCGGGGCGTTTTATTCGGTAATGGTACCTGCGTGCTCCCCTCCCGCGCCCCGCCATTGTCCTTGGAAGAGAAAGTGTCCGCTCACTGGCAGTTTTGGGGGCTCGGAGGAGC
>NW_027527807.1:2179375-2179985 GCF_008692635.1 Crocuta crocuta
AAGGGCTTGGTGTGTGCACAGGGACCCTGGGCGCCCCAACGAGGGGCCCGAGGAACGCCGAGCAGGAGCCCCGACTTGCGAAAACGCCTGGCCTCGTCCCTGGGGCCAAGCCCGGCCAAAGACTGGAGCCTGGAGGGGCAGCCAGCCAGCGAGAAAGCCAGCCTCGCTGCCAGGCCGAGAACCCGCCCTTCAGGGCATGGCACCCCCGGGGGCTATTCTTACAGAAACTTCAGTGGCAAGAGACCCTTCGACTTTCCTCTTTTGCTTGGCGGGGGAGGAGAGGGTGCCAGGGGCAAAGAGGCGAGGGGACAGCAGGCGGCGAGGAGGGGGGAGGGGCGAGGAGGTCCTGAGCCCANGACCCACTGCCTCGCTTAGCCTGGACCCTGATCTTTAACCTTCCAAACTGGATATAGGCCAGACTTCTGTCTGCTTGGAAATAGACACCTCCCCTTTCCCCACCCAACAGTGGAAATCTTAAGCTAAACCACCCATTTTGGAAAAGATCATGGACTTTCCACAAAGGTCTTACCAGGTGCAAGAAGGAAAAGAACAGGTAGATCACTAACAGCCCCGTTGACATTCATGGTTTCCAGCTGAGTCATCTTTAGGG
>NW_027527807.1:2180284-2180606 GCF_008692635.1 Crocuta crocuta
CAGATTACAGGGGGAAAAAAATCTGTGAAAAGTTTTCTACTGAAAGTTTTCTCTGCCAACAAATGACAAGGGCGGAGGACATAGACTGAGAAATAGGATGCTACACCAGAATTAGAGCAAAGCATGTAGAAGGGCAAAGCCATTACATTATCGTAATGTTGCTTATCATCACTGTTAATTGCTATCTTCCCCTCTTAGGACATGGTGCTTTATGGTCAAATTTTATGGTAGAATAATACCAAGCCTACGAAGGAAAAATCAAACTCTGCTTTATGTCTCTTAAAGAGATATTTAATATATTTAATGGGGGGGGGGGGGGAGG
>NW_027527807.1:2180815-2183658 GCF_008692635.1 Crocuta crocuta
AACGCATCATTCAACTCCCATTTAAGATTAGGTTAAGTTGGGAGTGGAGAGGAAATTTATGGGGAAAACAGCAAGTTGTGGAAGTTCAGCGCATATTTCAGAAGAAAAACACTACCTAGACTTCAGTTGGAACACACTTAGAGCCAGTATTATGAATACAGACTTTCTGAAAACTTGCTGAGCATTTAAAACGGCCTCTGGTTTGAAGTGAAGGGGAAAAAAAAATCCTGAAATAGAAATTTGGTCCAGCACCCTCAATGTCAAGGTCAAGATTGGAACGTCTGGGGTAGAAGTGGTATACTGACCAGGTTACCTGCTCATCGCTTGTGAAGCCATCCCAATCTCTCTGTTCATGGCATTCAGGCCCTTGCCTTGGTGGAGGAAAGTGCAAAAAAACCCCATTCTCCACAGACAAAAAATTGCATCAAAGCAATTTGCGATTAGAAACTGTCAATAACTGTTGACAAGGATATCGGTAGATAACTTAAAATAGACTGCTTCAACTGTATCCAGAAAATCAAAGTTTCTTTTAATCACCATCAGGTCTCTGAGCATTTCAATTTAAGGTTGATTTATTTGAACGGGGGGGGGGGGGGAAGCGGGCACTAANAAATAAGATTTGCAAAGACTTTATTTCTTCAAAAGGAACAATAAACAAAATTCTAGAATTCAAAATGATTATGTATAATACCAAAGTGATGGCCACCAAAAAAACTAGAGCATTGCCCCTTCAAGAGGAGGTACTTAAGCCTATTCATCACATTTCTAATTCTTTACAATTCCTTATCTCCACCATTCTATTTGCTGATTTGCAAGCTGGTTATTCATGCAGAGATTGGGCTCTCAATATTAAACAGCACCCTAGATTAGTTCAAGTCTCTCGATACTCTAACCCACTCCAACCCCCCAATATAGTAATCAGGTTTTTTTTTTCATATAACAACTGTAAAAGAACGGTTTGTCCAAGTGAGTTGCTTCGCTGAAGGTTAAATGGATTGTTAATATTTTATCACAAAGCAAACAACCATTTTTCATTGTTATTGATTTTAATGGAAACAATGCTCTTAACATCTGTACCTACAAACCATGAACTTTAAAAATACATATTTTGCAAAGGTTTCTTTTTTTCTTTCCATAATATCGTTTTCGGAACCGCTGCAGTTGTTACACCGCTATAAAAATGTTATGAATAACTGTGATAATTATGAATTGAACTATATACAGCAAAACAAATCAGCCTCTGCCTTCCAAAATTGTAAATGGACTATGGTTCTTTTTAAGAAGCACTTTAACCATAAGTAAGCACGGCTCGACTGGGCCTTACTCATCACCACCGTTGCAGACATACACTCACTTTTGAAAATATATAGATAGCTAGATAGATCTGATAGATTAGATAAGTCATAGATACAAACGTATATATGTATATGGGTGATCTCTCAATAGAATACACAGACATGCATCCTGCCACGATGTTCATTTTTATGTAAGGTAATAAAAAAACTAAGGGACATAAAACTCATTAGGTTACCTTATGTTTATATATGGAGGGCAGGGATGATTAAATCCAGCTTCTCAGTCTTTGAAATACAAGATTGAGATGTCATGGCCACTAACTGAACTGATCAGTAATATTTGATTTGCATGCCGAAAATCCAAGACAAACACATTTAAACTCACAGTTAAACAACCATCTGAGCTAGAGATAAAGAAAGGAGGGTCGCCCCAGATGGAAATTGACACTGTAAGGATTCTATACTGCAATAGAAAAATAATTTAACAATTAGAAAAGGGATCTGGGTGAGTTATAAATACCAACAAACAAGATTTCATTTGCTTACGTCTCCTCTTTGTAGAAGGAGGCTGTTACAAAACAAGAGAAAGGAGTCAGTGGTTCAAAAACTGTAAATTGTGTTCTTCTTTGAAAACAATAAAATTTAATGCTAGAGCAGTTATAATCAAAAGCTGTACAGCATTTGTTAGAAAACATTTTTTTTCCATAAATATTGTTCAGTTCCCGGCACTTGTAGCAATAATTAAATTACAAACGATAAATATGGCATCAATGGATATGTATTTACAAAAAAAAAAAAGTTATTACAAAAGGCAACTGTATACTAAACGTCACAATCTGTAGAGTAACATCACATCCTCAGCCTGAAAAAATACTGAACAACAGTTTCGACCCCATTAGACAAAAATACATTCACAAGTGTAATGCTTTGAGGAAAAAGTTCAAGACATAACAGGACTTTGGCACGGTTTAAGACTGTGAGAGTTTAAACAATCACCACTAAGGCGAAGAATTTCCATCGTTTAACATCACCACCACCAACAAGCCTTCTATAAGTTCCTCTCAAGAAACAGGACAAGTGTTAAAATGAACTGAAGGAGTTTAGGAAGGGGGGTGCAGAGAGCAAGAGAGACAAGGGAGGAAAAAAGCAGTGAGAAGATTTTTTTTTTTTTTAAATCCTTCAAATGCCAAAACGTTATTTTCTAATCCTGAGAATAGGGCATGGCTACTTTTGGATCCTGCCCCAAAAACCTTCCTGGACAATTGCCATTAACAAGATGTAACCCTATATATGGCCTCTCGCCTTAAAACTCCATTTCCATCTGATTGGTCTCAGTTTTCTTTTTAAAATGCATTTGGTCCATTCTATGGTTAACAAGGTTTATGTTTGTCCTCAGACGTACCATTCGTTAAAATTGGGAGGAAGTCCGGGGTTGTGGCTGGTGCTAGTTTGAACTGCAGAAGGGGTTTTAGTGGTATCTTTACTGTTTGCAGAAGCTATAGCGGGTGGAGTGGAAGATTCATAGCCTGAACTGGCGGCAGGGGAGGA
>NW_027527807.1:2183688-2184160 GCF_008692635.1 Crocuta crocuta
TGAACCTAAAATTAACATGTATATATTATAATGAATATAATTCCAACTGGCATTGTGCAAGCAAAAACATGAGCAGAATTCGAGCAGTGTAGGAGCTAGACCGCCCGGTGACCCACTTAGACGAGAAATGCCGCGGATTTGGGGGGGAGGGGGTTGTTGTTTTTGTTTTTGATTTCCAGATTAGCGAGCTCTAGAAAACCCCGAGATGGTCGCCAACAGAACACTTTCGGCCCTAAGACTGGCATTGANATTGCGGGAAAGGAACACAACGCTCGGTTTCGCTCATGCCCTTTCTCCGCCTATGGAGCGGGACAGGCAGTTGGGTCTTCGGGGCCCTATAAAAACCCTCACTCCCGGCCCAGGTTTCACCAAGCCCGCTCCGGCTTGGGAAAGCAGGTATAGAGAAAGGTGGCACGGGCGCCCGGGGCACTGCGAGGTCTCAGACAAATGGGTGGGAACCAGACCCCGCCCC
>NW_027527807.1:2184223-2184543 GCF_008692635.1 Crocuta crocuta
TGTGGCAATCAAGGGGGAAAAAAGAGCGGAAGTAAGCGAAAGTTAGTTTTCATTAGCATTTCTATGGTCGCCTTCCCCGAATGTGTGCCGAGAGCCGAGTCGCTGGTAAGCAATCCGCTCTCGACACATTGGGAGTCCCTTCCGAGTAACCCAGAAAGAGAGACAAAAAGAGGCGGCGCCAGCTGGTTCCTGGGAGCGAGAAGGTTCCAATTAGTTCTTGAGACCGCGGAGCCGTCAGCCCGGGAAGTTAGAACTGGGCAAAAGCGCCGCGGAGCGGGGAGGGCGAGAGGTGGAGGGGCAAGTGACAGCGCTTCTTTGCC
>NW_027527807.1:2184572-2185229 GCF_008692635.1 Crocuta crocuta
GAGGCGCCGCCGTCAGTCCCGCGCCCGCCTGCCTTCCCCCTTACCTGTGTGGGTCCTTTTGTGGATCTTGAGGTTCTCGGAGCGGGCAAAGATCTTCCCGCAGCCCGGGAAGGGGCATGGGAAGGGCTTCTCGCCCGTGTGCACTCGAATGTGGTTGACCAGTTTGTACTTCGCCTTGAAGGACTTGCCCTCGCGAGGGCACTCCTCCCAGTAGCAGACGTGGTTGTTCTGCTCCGGGCCCCCCACATGCTCCATGGTGACATGTGTCACCAGCTCGTGCATGGTGCTGAAGGTCCGGTCGCAGCTCTTCTTGGGCCGGCTCAGCTGAGCCTCGTCGATCCACTTGCACGACAGCTCCTGCTTGATGGGCTGCCGCATATAACGGAAGAAGGCGCCGGGCCCGTGGTGGGCCGCCACGTTCACGCCCATGTTCATGTTCATGGGGCTGTAGTTAGGGAACTGCGCGCCGGCCGCGTAGGGGTCCGTGCGCGGGCTGGCCACCGGGCGGTACGGGTCGGCGCGGCCGAACAGCTCCCCGCGCAGCCCCAGGTGGACCTGGTTGTTGTCCACGTGCCCCGTGGGGGAGGGGTGCCCGGCGCCCTGCTCATGCAGCCCGGGGAAGAGCAGGTAGCCGGGAGGCTCGGGGATGCCAGCCGG
>NW_027527807.1:2185397-2185529 GCF_008692635.1 Crocuta crocuta
GGCGTGGTGGTGGTGGTGGTGGTGGTGGTGGTGATGGCCCAGGGCGTTGGCGTAACCCGAGCCCTGCGGCGTGAACGCGGAGCTCTGGCCCGAAGACAGATCGTGCGCCGCGGCGGGGCTCAGCCTGACGGC
>NW_027527807.1:2185599-2186931 GCF_008692635.1 Crocuta crocuta
GCGCGCCGAAGCTGCCCACTCCCAGCCCGGGGAACTGCGGGCCTCCGTCCAGGAGCATCGTCATGGGTGGGGCGTTCTGGGCACCGGCGATACGGCTGAAATGAGCGAGGGTGCGAGCGAAGGAGATCTTCGAAGTGCTGTCGTCGGAGAGGGGTGGCGGCGGTTGGACACTGCCCGGAGCCCCCCGAGGCGGTGCCAGGGGCCGCAACTTTCCGTCGCTGCGAGAGTCTCCTGCAGAAGGGTAGGAGGGAGGAGGGGAAGTAGAGGAGCAGGAGGAAGGGAGGAGGGGGGAAGAAGGAGCGGGGAGAAGGGAGGAGAAAAGACTCTGGGACTAGATCTGGTTTAACAAACTAACAGGCNCGATTGCAGTCAGAGCCGATCTCCCTTGATTCCGTCTGAGCCAAGCGTTGACTCTTCAGTTTGTGAGTGGTGGCTCTAGTCGCCGCTGCCCCTACACACACTCCCCCCCCCATGTGTGACACAGCAGTCACAGCATAGCAAACATATAACACGGCAAACGCAAGCCCGGAGCTGCGAACACGCGCGCAGCACAGCAGACACGCAGACGGCTCAACACAACAGTAAGCACCCCAACCCCGGAACCCGACAAGCCACACACAAAACAGTAAACACAGGCGCACGGCACACCAAAACACGCAACAGAGCAAATACACGCACGCGGCCCAGAAGACACAGCCACAAGCACAGCCACGACACACGCACAGACTATGCTTAGCCTGTGCACACGAAACACGCCCACGACACACGAAACACGCTGCCAAGCAGAGCGAACTCACTAGACACACAGAGGACCAGCATGGTTTCCAACCCAAAGGGGTAATCAGCTTCAAATTCTCAACATTTTCAAATGCAAACGTGGGGGGCGGGAATGGGGACGGCGAGGTGGAATTTTCTTCCGCTGAACAGCCAAGGCTTTGCTCTCTTCACCTCCTACCCGGAGAGGCAGCACCAAGTGACCTCGAGGATTCTTACCCCTTTAGGATTTACTTTCCAGAGTTGTGTGCGGATCACACGCCCTCCCGCTTCACCCCCACCCCGCCTGGTGCAAGGTCTTTCTGGACTTAATGGCCAGGTTCAGACAGG
The DNA here is from genome assembly GCF_008692635.1 of Crocuta crocuta. Lineage (NCBI taxonomy): Eukaryota > Metazoa > Chordata > Mammalia > Carnivora > Hyaenidae > Crocuta > Crocuta crocuta. The sequence continues at coordinate 2,186,704 of NW_027527807.1, forward strand.
GCTATAAATCCACTCATTTTTTTTTTTTTCTTGTCGGGCAGTACATTTGAAAGGATGCAGGAGAGTGGGAATGGAAAGAAAAGGCCCACAGAAAGAAGGCTGGGATTGTCACATCCCTAACAGGGCCGAGCCCCCAAAGTCTGAGCCTTGAGGCAGCCTCACAGCCTGGCCGCCATCTCTCTGTAGGAAACAGAACATCTGATGAAGTTCAGAGGCGCCTGGGGAGAG
>NW_027527807.1:2187017-2188113 GCF_008692635.1 Crocuta crocuta
ATGAGTTCACTACCACTTCAATGATTGCACCTACTGAAAATAGGCTCTCCCAGAATGGTTTCGGCGTCGCTCAGCAGAAGGTTTCTTTGCAGGGGGGGGAGGGGGCTCAGGGAAGAACAAATATGCCTAAATCATGCAAATGAATTCNATAATTAATTGCCTCCAGCACGTGCTCTGTAGTCCCTGGAACAAAAAGGCATAATTCAATTAGATCATCAACCGAGAAGTGGGGAGGGGGGATGGTTGTTAAGGGGCCGACCTGAGGCGGTTNGCGTGGAGGTTTCCTTTTGGGGAGGGGGGAAACTCTCACCCTCGGAACCGAGAGAAGGCGAAACATCTCCAGATACAGCAAGTTTCCCGCACACGGGAACAAAGCCCCCTCCCCCAAAGCAAACCACCCCTGTTAGGCAATCATAGCGATAGTAACAATAATACGGCAAAGTTTCCCTGCTGATCTGCACGCAGCCCTCACCCCTCAACTTGCTTTTCGGAGGAGACCCTGGGGAAGAACTTCTGGGGACACACAGCTTTGGGGAGCTGTGTCTCAAAGCAGACTGGTGGCCGGAACAGAACAGAACAGAAAAGTTTTCCCTGCACTCAAGCTGGGGCAAGGCAGAAGAGAGTGCTCGTTTCCTCGTTTCTCAGGTGGAGAAAGCAATCACTGGGCTGGGCAGGGCACGGCAACTCGAACCCAGGGGTCGTGGTTCTTATTTTCCGCGATAACCGAGACTCCTTCGGCAGCTTTGGCTTACTGGGGTTTACATGTGTATTAGGCAGCGTAAATTAACCAATAAATCTCTTTTATGCGTCCCCCCCGTTGTATGTGGTCTGGTCTAAATATCCACATGTCTGTATGGATAGGAAATATAATGGGATCCGTTCCCTCACACTGAGTTCAAACAGTAAATAGGAAAAAGATTTATTCTCCTGCCCAAATCAGAAGCAATAAATAAAATCAGTGAAACGCCATTGCCAAACAAGCAAAGCTTTTGAGGCTGGATTTTAGGGTCCATCTTAGAGAAGTAGAAGGCAAACAGAATGTCCAGACAGGCAGTGGGGATGAATTGGTTTCTCCGAACAACCCAGACCCCACTCT
>NW_027527807.1:2188172-2192272 GCF_008692635.1 Crocuta crocuta
CATGTATCCTGTTTTTTTGTTTTCTTCACTCCAGCCTCCTTAAAAAAACAAAAAACAAACCATCTTACAGCACGTTGTGCTATCCGGCGGGATTTCTTTCTAAACACATTTTCTGTGGCGGACATGAAATTATCCTAAGTCGGAGACCTAGCAATTTTCTTTAAGTCCAAGGGAAACACTGCGGTCTTTTCTTCTGTTTTGTATTTAGAAAAGACTTGCAATCTAACACTCGCAACATTTTAAAGACCCTTTAAACCCAGCAAGCGGATTTCCGTTCTGCCAATGCTTCCTGATTTATTTCAATAAATGAATCTTTGAATCCAGGAAGGGAATTATTCCAAGACGCTGAATCTGGTGCCCCTGCCTCTTCCTACTAGAGCACAAAGTGTTTCTCGTTGAAACTTGTCCTTGAAACTCACCATTATTCACATTTTTTCTTCCTGGTAAACGACACTTTCTTTACATAAATCCCCACCCTCTCCTCAGAATCCCAGACCTTTTTAAAAGAAAAACTGCGAAACGCCATAAAAAATGAAGGGGGAGAAAGCTGGGAAAGGAATGCGTTTTTAACTCCTCTTTATTTTTATGCTAAGATAAGGCTCTTAATTGGCTTCAGGGGCCGAGCTGAACCATCGATATCCAGAGCCCCGGGACCTGCAGACACACTCGCCAACCGCTCATTTGGGCTCCAGATTTTATTGGCTCCATTAGACTTTTCGCCACACTCCCATCATTTGACAAATATTTTATAAGCCCTACGTGCCCTTAAAATACAGTACAGAATGAGCAAATAGATATTGTTACTCAACACCTTTTTAAAAAAATCTGTCTTGCCTTTGTCCTGCAGTCCAAGACATATCGCTGACCAATGTAATGAAATGCAAACTAGACGGGAATGAGACATTTTCATTGTACTTGTCAATCAAGGCTGTGCAGAATGTGTGTGTGTGTGTGTGTGTGTGTGTGTGTAAAGTAAAAAGGATTGAACTTTACTAAAGTAAATAGGATTGAACTTGAGAAGGAAGGCAGGGACTTGAACTAGAGCTATCAGACTCCAGTTTAGGATTATGAAGAGAGCCCTAGCAATACAGGAAATGGAGTGAAGCCGTAGGCGGCGGCAGTGCTCAATGCCAAATCTGGGAGCCAGGCTCAGAGTGAGCTGTGGTTGTGACCCACCAGGTCCTGCTGCCGGTGAGTATCCTTACTGCTCTGGGGGTGCCTCCGAGCTCCAAGACACACTGGCTGTGGCTCTGAGCGCCAGAAGGACCAGTCACATTGGAAGAGGACTTTCCCTTTCCTTCCGGCTCAGAACCCCGTGTAGGTGGGGAGTGCCCAGGCAAGGCGAGAGGGACACTCAGGCAGAGGCCGACAGACCAAGGTGCCTCTGATTTGTTTACAGGTGCTTCCCCAGAGACCTGAAGAGACAGGCGAAGGAGAATGGATAGGGGTGTGAAGCCTGCCTGACATTCTGGAGCACACGTTTACCCAGGACCCCAGGTTCCTTCTAGGTGCTAAATGCTCCAATCGTTCTGAAATGCAAGTGATCTCAGCTCCAAAACAAGTGGAGAGAAGCCTTAGACTGTCCTGAGGTATTTGTTTTCATTTCTCTGCTTTGAGACAGGATCCTGCACCCCCAAGTGACAGGAAGGGTACCTCTGGGCCGCATCGTGGTTTCTGGCAGCGAATCCCAGCCTTGGTGCTTCGGTCTGGGACCCCCATGGTCCATGTGTCGCCAAGCTCCATTTCCCTGATCCAGGCCCTGGTCCCCCGTTCTTCTTCCCCTTCTCTCCTCTTCCGGGGCAGAGGCAGCAGTACCAGAATGATCTTCCCTGTTTCCCAAGTTGAGAAGGAGCATTCCTGTCCCCTAAAACAATGCTGTCCCCTGCTCGTTCACCTCCCAAGGAACTTCGTATAGTTCAGGAAGGGCATTTTGTAAAATCGGATTGCCTGAGTTTCTGCATTGGGTTTGGAGTCAGTCATCTCTCATCCTTTCCTGGTGAGGGGATGGGCGGAAAGTGCTTTGATATTAANCTCCTAGTCTGAATGTGACTTGGCAGCTTGTTTTAAGCCAGATCTAGCAGAGAGCCTGTGTTGTATCTGTAGGACCCCAGGAGCAAAGAATGTGTGTGTGTATGTGCTTTCATCTTTAAGGGGTTAGAAGTAGAAAAAGGAGAAAGAGAAGAAAAGGTGAGGGAGATTATGGCCACAGGGACTGAACGTGGCCCACAAAGTCTAAAATATTTTCTATCTGACTCTTTACAGAAAAAGCTTGCTGACCCCGGAATTGTTGGGCTGCAGCCTCTGTAAGAGGCTACGTATTCTTTTTCTTTTTCTGTTTTTTTTTTTTTTTTAAGATTTTATTTTTAACTAATCCCCGTACCCAACACGGAGCTTGAACTCACAACCCAAGATCAAGAGTCACGTGCTCCACCAACTGAGCCACACAGGGGCTCTGAAGCCAGAGTCTTAACTGATGGGTTCCATCCACTATCCCTCTCTTGTTTTTCAAGCTTCATCTTACAGGACTTGGTTTTTCTTTTCTTTTCTTTTTTTTTCTTTTTCTTTCAGCCTCACACCTCATTGATTTCCAGGGATAACTTTGGCTTTGGAGAAAGGCGAAAAGGAAAGAGTCAAGGGGGAACCAGCCCTCCGGAGCTAGAGGGGACAAGAAGAGAGGAGAGAGGAAAAAGAGTTGTGAATATCTCAATCAGTGACTAGATGACCTCTGACCCTGAGGGTGGTTTTATTGTCTTTCTTCTTTGGCGTGAGATACATACTTTATTGACCCTTTCTGCGTGACTGAGCCCTGAGGGGCAACCGCAGCCCCCAAACCAAGCAAAGCCTGTGAGTCCAGGCTAAGGCCAGTGGGCAACCTGCCTTCAGGAAGCCCAAGGGAAGTGACCCCAATTCCCCAGGCCTGAGGGGCTTTGAGGAACGGAGAGGTCACCTCTCTGCCAAGTCAACTGTTCCCTCCTCAGTAGGGGCCTGGAATCCACCCCTCTCCTGTCCTTCTCCCTAAAACACCCCGTCCCTTTCTCCCAGGGAAAAATGCTATCAGTCAGTACGGTTCGCTCTCTGAATGAATGCTCTTCCTTCGAAGTATAAAGGTCGGTTCATATAAAAATTCCAGGGGCTCCCAACAGCCCAGTTGGGCAGCTACTGCTGTAGCTTGTCCTATTTTTCTTCTTAAGTGGGCTTTATGCCCAACGTGGGGCTCAAACTCACGACCCTGAGATCATGAGTTGCACACTCTACCAAAGGAGCCAGCCAGGCAGCCCCTTCACTTGTCTTCTTAGATAGGTGTCTCCCTCTCCCTCCTCCTTCCTCCTGAACTCTTTCCCTACCAGACCCAGGTTACCAAATGTTATCTTTATTGTTTTTATGCTTATTTATTTATTGATTGATTTAGAGAGAGCATGAAAGCAAGGGAAGAACAGAGAGAGAGAGAGAGAGGAAGAATCCCAAGCAGGTTCCTCAGTGCCAGCGCAGAGCCCGACAGGGGACTCAAACTCATGTACCGTGGAGACCATGACATGAGCTAAAGTCAGGAGTCAGCCACTTAACAGAATGAGTCACCCAGGCGCCCCCAGCCGAATGTTACCGTTAAAGATTACATGTCCCCGGGCTTTCAGCTTATGCCCTCAGACTCAACTTTAGTAGATTATAGGTCACCCTTTGAACCTGACAGAGGCTGGCAAGGAGAGAAAACTAGCCCTCCATACACAAATAGCCACTCAAGTAGCATTTCCAGATTTAGCACTTCCTACACCTTGGGTCTTTCAGGGGCCATTTGTGGAAAATCAGCTTGGGAATCAGGTGACCCCATTAAGGCCAAGAAAAGAAGGCCAGCCCAAGAAAGGGAGAAGGGCTCCGGGTGACTGTCCCGTTCGAGCTCGCTGAGGGTGCCACGTGCCCCTTCTCTTCAAGGGGGCCAGCCACGAGGCCATCTTAGTGAGATGGTGGTGGACAGAAAATTTAAAGTGAGCCCCCTCCTGGCCCTGTCTTGAAAAACCCTCAGCTCTTGGAAGGTTGGGAGGGGACAACAGAATTCAGGGATTAGCATCTTCCCTGGCAGGGACCCCCCCGCCCCTCAGAGCTGC
>NW_027527807.1:2192280-2193419 GCF_008692635.1 Crocuta crocuta
TCCTTGAGGGAAGCCCTGTGCATTTCCCTCACAGCTCTGCCCCCATGAGCTTCTCTCCCATGGCCCCTGCATCTGCTCCCATGGCGCCCCAACACTTTCCTCAGGAGGGCCTTTCCGTTTTCCTCACAACGCGCCCACTCGCTTCCCTCACGAGGGCGCTTGCGTTTTCCTCACAGGTGCACCTGCCCTGTGTGTTTACCTTGACGCTACTGTCCCGAAAGGCCTGACACACTTCGACCCCTGCACTGGGGACCTTGAAACCCCAGGCACTGCAGGCCTGGAAGTACCTCGCAGGATTGCCCTAGGGGTCCTTGCCGAATTTTCTCAGTCTGTGTGCCCACCTCAACCCCAGACCCCTTCCCTTCTGCCACCCAGAGTCTGAGGTCCTCCCCGACCTGGCCCCCAGAGACCTCTGCGCCATAGCCCCTCTCCGCTTTCTCTATCAATCCAACAGGCAGGCCTTCAAGTATTGAAAAGCCTGATTTGAGCATCAACACCCCCGGGGAGGGTGGTCCCTCTGCCTTGCCCTGTCCTTCTCCCGACTTCAACCCTCAATGCGGTCAACACCAGCTGTGCAGAAGCCCCTCTTGCAGCTGTCTAGAGCTAAAGGTCAAGGTTTCCTCAGGACCAAGGGCCTTGTGAAGCACGTTCTATCAGCGGACATCCGCTTTCCTCTTCTCTTGCCTCCCCATTCGTCACGAATTTCTAGAAAGCCATTCTTCTCATCTATCCACTTATTAAATGAAGGGGAAGGTTGTGGATCATGGCCTAGAACACCTTTTATGCCACTCCCTCCACACTACTTCCAAGGGCCTCAAGAACACTCCAGAAGAACCGTCTACACCCATGCCTTAAACACCCCTTTCTCCCTTTAGGAAAAGCTCTCTACTTCCTAGAAATGAACTCTTGCCGCGCCCCAGTCCCTGAGGTGGAAGAAATCAAGGGCGTCTGGTCGAGAAGTGGTTTGGTCCTGAGGCTGGTCCCCTTGATTTTAGTTCAACTAAAGAGCTACACGTGGGGCGCCTGGGTGGCTTAGTCGGTTGGGCGTCCGACTTTCGCTTAGGTCATGATCTCGCGGTTCGTGGGTTCGAGCCCCGCGTCGGGCTCTGTGCTGACTGCCAGCTCAGAGCCTGGAGCCT
>NW_027527807.1:2193532-2194833 GCF_008692635.1 Crocuta crocuta
GTTGGGCTCCATGCTGACAGCGTGGAGCCATCTTGGAATTCTCATTCTCTCTCTCTTTGTCCCTCCCCTGCTTGTGCTCTTGCTCTCGGTCTCTCTCAAAATAAATCAATAAACTGAAAAAAACATTTATAGTTTGTTTTCTATATGCAAGACATGGCCTTAGGTATTGTGGGGGTACGAAAGCAAATGGCGTGAGGACTCAGTCTTGCACCTGGAGCCTCAAAACAGTCTGACACCCTGAAAACCTATGCCAGGATCTGAAGTCTGAGAACAAGTATTCCATGACTGCTGCGTTGACCACCTGAGAGTTTGGGGTAACTATCAGAGCTTCTTTCTTTGCGGAAATGGATACCCGGATGGCACTTTTACAGAAGAGTTTACCTTTTTGTGAGGAACAAAAGGAAATCAGCCTGAGTCCATTGTTTTCCCAGTTTGGGGAGTGGCTTCTTCCATTACAGTCTACTTTTGCCCTGTTCTGTAATTTTCGCCTTCAAGACCAAGGGCTCCATTTAATGTTGCCAACATTGTAGCCCCTTTAAAACAATTTTCAAGATCACTTGCTAACAATGGGAGGCTTATTATTATTCTTAATTTCTCAATTCCACAATTCCGCAACACACACACACACACACACACACACACGACTAGCTATAAGAGAGTGCTTTACAGTTCATGTCCATACATGAGGTTCATTTTTTGAGTTATGTTGTCATTCTACAGCTTGGTAGGTTCAAATCGTTATTTTGAGTATAAGATCAAAAAAGTTAGAAGGTCAACTCATCTAGAAGCTGGTTTGGCCCTACTTTGTCATCATACATGTCACTTATTCTTTGTTGATTGGTTTTATAATGTAGGTCTGTAACAATTTAATGAAAGAAAAAGAACGTCGGGGCACCCGGGTGGCTTGGTCGGTTGAGTGTCGGACTTCACCTCGGGTCATGATCTCACAGTTTGTCGGTTCGAGCCCTGTGTCGGGCTCTGTGCTGACAGCTCAGAGCCTGGAGCCTGCTTCCGATTCTGTGTCTCACCTTCTCTCTGCCCCCTCCCCTGCTCATGCTCTGTGTCACTATGTGTCTCAATAATAAATATATGTTTAAAAAAAGAAAGAAAGAAAGAAAAAGAACCTTTAAGGGATAATACAATGAAGGAAGCACATTGTGCCCATGCTCTGTAATACTGAACTTTCTTATTCATAGTAACCTCATATTCAGCGGATCATTTGGATTATTATCAAATGATCTTTGCAGTTGTTTAAAAAGTTCCATCCAAACCTACCATATGCTTATGTGTGCTTTTACATC
>NW_027527807.1:2194883-2195221 GCF_008692635.1 Crocuta crocuta
TAAACTCCAATAGTTCAAAAATATTTGGCAGGAGAAGTGGTGGACCTGCCCCTTTCCCAAAGAGAGGGAACGCTGCAGACCTCTTTGCTTCGCCAGATAGGCCACCGAGGTACCCAGCAGCTCACCCTGACTTCTGTCTCACATCCTTGAGTGGGAAGATGTCAGAAGGAAATCTGCCTTGGAGAAAACGGTAGAAATGAGGCATCCCAACTCTGGTGGCTGGTGTCACCCCCATCCCGGCTCCCAGGAAGAAAGCCTTGACTTCCATTTCCATTGTCAGTAGAAGGAACACATTTGGATGGGTGGGGAGTTGTTCACTACTAGTCCACCAATTTAAA
>NW_027527807.1:2195247-2196143 GCF_008692635.1 Crocuta crocuta
ATATTGTTTTTTTCTTTCATAGTTTATTGTCAAGTTGGTTTCCATTTAACACCCAGTGCTCATCCTAACAAGTGCCCTCCTCCATGTCCATCACCCCCTTCCCCTCTCCCCCACCCCCATCAGCCTCAGTTTGTTCTTGGTATTCAAGAGCCTCTCCTGGTTTGCTTCCCTCCCTCTCCCCCGCTCTTTTTTCTCCTTCTCCTCCCCCATGGTCCTCTGTTAAGTTTCTCCTGATCCAGTTATAAATGAAAACATATGCTATCTTCGTCTGCCTGACTTATTTTGCTCAGCCTAACACCCTCGAGTTCCATCCACATTGCTACACATGGCCAGATTTCCTTCTTTCTCATTGCCATGTAGTATTCCATTGTATAGATAAACCNAAATGAAAACCACACTGAGCTACCACCTCACGCCAGTCAGAGTGGCTCAAATGAGCAAATCAGAGAACTCTAGATGCTGGCAAGGATGTGGAGAAACGGGCACCCTCCTACACTGTTGGTGGGAATGTAAACTGGTACAGCCCCTCTGGAAAATAGTGTGGAGGTTCCTCAAAAAATTAACAATAGAAATCCCCAAGGCCCAGCAATAGCACTGGGGTATTGGTCAGTGGGCCAAATCTGCGTCTCTTCTCGCCCTCCTTCCCTCACCAGACTCCACAGGTTTGTATTTTGAGGTTTCTGATCTCACCAGCAGGATGAACCATGCCCTCTGGGATTAAGGCCTCTGAGATCTCGCCTACCATCACCCCCCCCACCCCCACCTGAGCAGCAAATATTGATGGGCGAGTGCTGCACGGGCTGTCAGGCTGTCCGGCTGTCCGTGTGCCAGTCTCAAGGGCTGGGTTGAGGCCAGGCCGGTGGCGTGGGTGGGAGGGGGAGGGTGGTTATTGATGA
>NW_027527807.1:2196219-2196382 GCF_008692635.1 Crocuta crocuta
GGTCCCCTGTTTGGGGCCCCTGGGACTGCAGAAGTGGCCGGAAGTCGGAGCCCGAAAGCCGGGGAGGGAGCAGAGACCCTAGAACTCATCGGGTGCCCCTGGCTCGCCCGCACCACCGACCTGGGGACCCGAGAGGGCCGGGGGAGGAAGGGACGTCGGCTGC
>NW_027527807.1:2196391-2196937 GCF_008692635.1 Crocuta crocuta
GGAGACTGAAGGGGAGGGGACTGGAGGTTGGCGCGGAGCCCAAGCTCCTAGGATGACCTCCGTTCCCTTCGTTTCCCTGGAGGACAGACCTCCTCCCCTTCTTCTTCTTCTCCTCCCTCTGCTCAGTCTCCGTGGGGCGCTCGGGCCCTGCCGCCTCCCGAACCCCCCCAAAGCTCCAACCTGCTGCTTGCAGCCCAAAGGGCACTGGCGCCTACGAGCTCGGCCCTGGGGCCGGCCTGCCCCTNCGAAGGGGCCCAGCGCCTCGCTTCCCTTCCTGCCAGCCGCCGCCGCTAGAGAGGGGCTGTTTAATTAAAGGGGAGCCCGCAATGTATACGTCAGATAAAAGCAACGCGCAGAATAAACTAATTAAAACATTGTGTTTGCAACACATTTTATTTCTCTCTCTCCCTTTTTTGATCTTCGCTGTGTTTTAAAGAAATGTCATCGCACCATAAAGCGAGCCGTGAAACGCTATTTCCTTATAGTGTGCGGCGCTTTTCAAAGGCTAGTGTGATATATTTTAGAAAAGGAATCCTGCTGTGAAAG
>NW_027527807.1:2198330-2200062 GCF_008692635.1 Crocuta crocuta
GTGCTTTTATACCGCGCTCCGCAGCCTGTTTTGAAGCATTTTTACCAGCACGTCCAGGGGAATGAATGATGAGGCCGCGGACGGTGCAGGCCTGGCGCCCTGAGCGCCCGGCCCTAACACAGGCGCCGGCGCATTGTGCGCCGCCCAGGCTTTCTCACGTGGCGGTCACTTCGCGGGGGTTATCCCGACGTCAACTCGGGTCAATGCTGGGGGTCGCGGCCGCGCGATCGCTTCCACCCCGCGGCTGATGGCCCGGGTCGGTGAGGCTCAGCAGTTGCCCTCCTGGGAAAGCGAGACCCTGCGCAGCCTGCCGGGGTGCCTCGGCCACGGGGAGTCGTTGGGGGGGGGCCTCGGGTTGCGCCTCCTCCCCAGAGCAAGTGGGACATGGCGGGGGGGAGGGGGGGGAAGGAATCAGGGCCAGTGGCCCCCACGCATGAGGTCTCTCTGTCTCACCTCGCCCTGGCCAGCACGTTGGTTGCTAGTAAGCTGCTAGTAAACGGCAGATTTCTCCTCTGTTCTGTGCCCCATGGTAACCAGAGGCCCTGGAAGGCTTCCCCAGCCTTCTGAGAAAGGCCGCCCCCACCCAGAGAGGCTATGAAACCACGTGAGACGTGTCAGCGCTCCCAGAACCCCAGACCCCCCAAAAGAGAGGCCCAGCTGGAGACCCCCACNGTTTCCAGTTCCACTTCGAACTTGAACTAGAAGAGTGCGGTTTGGCTAAGGTCTCAAGGGACGCATAAGTGAAAGCTGTGTGAGATTTACGCGTTTGTAGAACAGACCAGACTCGGCGTTTTGAAAGAGTCCATCCACGGTGATCCATCTGTCCATTCTGCCCCTGTCTCTTGTGTCTCTGTCTCTGTCTGTCTCTGTCTCCCTCACTCTCTCATACACGAAGACGTACATCCCCTAGGCTCCGATCACACGCGCCCTCCGTGCATATGTTCAATTTCCACAGGATTACCATACGTCTGCCTCCTCCAGAGCTCACGTGCCCCCCTTTCCGTCACCTGCCAGTTTCTTTCTCTAGCATTCCCAAAGGACGTGTCTGTTGTTGGGAAGGGCCTGAGTCCATCCAGGAGCCGTGGGCGAGGGGGAGGGAATGCTCAGTTGCCCTGAATTTTTGCCCGCCCCCCAAGCCCGCTCTCGTTGGAAGGGAAATCGCTGCCCACCCTGTCCCTACCCAGGGGTTTCTTCGGTGCGGGACAGATCCTCAGGCTGACCCTAAAACGAGGCAAGAAGAAGAACCCCCATTCCCCTTACGGCCAGGCCTCCACTTCCGGGCCCCCGCGGCGGTTAGGACTCCAATCGGCTGGAATCCTCCCTCAACCTTGCCTGGTGCTCAGTGGCTCCCCGGGGATCCCTTCTTCTCCCTACCGCCCCACCCTACGGGGAGCAGTTGGTAGGTTCTTTACAGGTCCCTTCCGGGACTCTCGTGCACGTAGGGGCGCCCCAGCCTCCTCCCCCCTCCCCCCCAGGGAGGAAAGTTGCCCGTGCAGGTGAACCTGGGGTGGCCTGAGGAGCCTCCCAGGGAGCCTGTGTCGTGCCCCCCTTCCGAGCTCTGTAAGACAAAGGGTGGGGGTTTGCCACAGCTTGTGGCTACATTTGTAAGTACGAAAAGTGGCCCCATTGCAAGCGCTGAGGGCCAGAGCCGCCTGTGCTCCCTGGGGTGCAGGAACGAGGGGGTTCACCTGCCTGCGGTTAGTAAGATCACAGGGGCTGGGAGGTTGCTGTG
>NW_027527807.1:2200074-2205858 GCF_008692635.1 Crocuta crocuta
AAAAAAAAAAAAAATTCCTCAAAGTGATGTGTTCTTTTGATAACGGGAATTACTTGTTGCCTACAGCTAACACGTTATTACCCTTCTTTTATACTGCCTCGTGGCTCCGGGAATCCGGGNCCAAACCTGGGGCTTTGAATGTTTCAGGATCGTAAAAATAAGGCGAGTCAAGCTCCTGCTAAGAAGCCAAGGCTGACCCCAGCCCCGGCCGGTCCAGGAGCTAAGCACGCGTCCTGACTCCCTGTCCAGGGCGGGCTCAGAGCTGTCTGGCTGTAAACCGCACAGGTCGAGAACACCAGACACAAACAGCTCCTTTCTCGCGCCGCCGTGTGACCATTTCTGCGTGGGACCTTTTCTGCCCTACCGGCGGGTTNGCGGGTGGGACCCTGGTCCTGCGCCTAAAGCCAGGGCTGCCTCGCTGCCTCTTCCATCTCACTTTCCCCCTCCACTGCGCTGCGCACTACACCCCCACCCCGCCAAGAGGCAGGTGGGAGGAACTTGTCCCTTGCTCTCTCCTCGGTGGAGGATCGGAGCAGCAAGCCTGGACCAAACACTTGGTGCTCTGCCCTTGGAGGCCTGATGGTCCTCAAGAGACACCCCCCCACTGTCCCCAATCTGGCTCCTCTCCGCCAAAGTCAAGCCATTCCCTGGCTTAGCCCTGTTTGCCCAGAGCATCGACCAAACCCTTGCATTTGTAATTCTTCCAGACTTAAATCTGTGCCAACTACTTTTCCTCATTAACATTTGCTTCCAGCCAGATCAAAGTTTTCTCCTCTCTCGGCTTCCCCACCTCACCGTGGACTTTGCAGTCACTTAGGAAATGACTTAACAGCTTTGCAAGACACAGTGTTCAGAGTGCTCCGGAAAAGCAAGAAAGCCACCATTAATTTAGCACCTATGAGATACAAGGCGCTGAATGTAAATCATCTCTAGAAATCCCATCCACAATCCTCTGAGCTTGATGCTATTATCCTCCCTCCCACATATAAGGAAACTGAGGCGTGGGGCTGAAATGATTTGCTACCAAGTGTTTAGAATCTAGTAGGCCACACCAAACTTGACCGCAGCCCTGGTCTCCTCTAGAGCCTGGCTCGCGCACACTACGGAGCCCGCTGCGGTGGGGCACGGTCTGTGCGAGGATTACAGGGCGCAGCTGCAGCCTGACACTTGCTGCCCCAGGTGAATGAGGCTGTTCCTTACCTTCCAGAGTGCCCAGCTACTCTGCGTGGTATTTCCAGCCTATCTGGGGCCACACGCAGTTTGGGTCTGCAAAATGCAGGGTCAAGTGTAAACTGGAGTGCCTACACTCACTTCTGGGTAGACACTGCGGAAGACTTGCGCACACGGAGCGCCTGGGAGGTAATTGCAAGGTGCACGCCCGCGCCGCCCTGGCTGAGCCTCTGTGCCCAAGCAGCTGGCTCCCAGCCTGGCCTTAAGGGCCCCCAGCTCTGGGCAGGTGAATGGACACAGCCTTTTTGCTTTAGAAAGGTTAAAGTAGAAAAAGCGAATGCTTTTTTTTTCTCACTGGAGTGTCTCCAGAACAGGCATGGAGTAAGTGAATAAATATTGCTGTACTCCTGACATATCTGCTGGGCGGAGATACCAAGGGCCTTTGGGGCAAGAACTCGGGGGTGCTATGGGGGACAGTGGCCCATCCTGCTCCACCTCAAAATGCCCCACTGCTTACAAACTGTTAACCAGCTCCCACCCTCTGTGCAAGCTGAGATGATGGGTAATCCAGTCTGACCTCTCCAACCCATGAGAAACCTCTCTCTCTGCCCCTCTGTCTCTGTCTCTCTCTGTCCGTCATTCACACACACACACACACACACACACACACACACACACACCCCATTCACTCATTCTCTTTCTCCAGAGTCCTGAGGTCAGTGAACAGGCTTGGCCAAACAGTTTTAGGAAGCTTTGAATCTCTATACCTTGCCACTAATTCACTTCTTCACCTGGGACAAGTGACTTACAAACTCTGAACCTCAGAGTCCACATCTGAGAAAGGATGTTAATAATGGTGCCTATCTCGGGGTGCATGGGTGGCTCAGTCGGTTAAGCAGCTTGCTTCGGCTCAGGTCATGATCTCATGGTTGGTGGGTTCGAGCCCCACGTCAGGCTCTGTGCTGACAACTCAGAGCCTGGAGCCTGCTTCAGATTCTATGTCTCCCTCTCTCTCTCTCTGCTGCTTCCCTGCTTGTTCTCTGTCTCTCAAAAATAAGTAAGTGTTAAAAAATTTTTTTAAAAAATAATGGTGCCTATTTTTAGGGCTTTCAGACAAATTAAATGAAAGAGGGGTATGTACTAATGTGAATAAGTTTCAGATAAAGTGTCTTCCTCTGTAACATGTCCAAGAAGGGGTTAATGTGTTTCACCATGTTTATGGGTGCTTGGAGGAGACCTCAGTAAAGCTACTTTAAAAATCCCCTCCAGGGGCACCTGGGTGGCTCAGTCAGTTGAGTATCCCACTTCATGATCTCCCAGTTCGTGGGTTCAAGCCCCACATCGGGTTCGCTGCTGTCAGCGCAGAGCCTGCTTCAGATCCTCTGTCCACCTCCCTCTGCCCCTCCCCTGCTCATGCTTGCTCTCAAAAATAGACACTTAAAAATGAAACAAAATAAAATAAAATCACGTCCAAACAAGAGTCTATGGATCACAGCCCTTGATCCAACCTGCCATCATACAAACCGATAACAAATGCTATAGTGTTCGTATAAAAGAGCAAGTGTTCCCTGATCCTGTGGCCTAACACTGCCCAGGGCAGCCAAAGCCCCTGCCCCAAGGGGATGTGGACCAACATGGATTCTGCCATCCCCTTCATTTCCCTTCCAGCACATTCACACAAGTGATAAGAGGCTGTTCAGTAGCACAGATGTGTGGCAAGCGTCACAAAGTGCCACGCAAGCACCTGGAAGTAGAAGGTGGGGAGACAGGACCCATTGGGCTGGCCTTGAGCGACTTGCATTATGGGGGTTGGGTTTCCCTTCCTCAATTGCCGCTCAGTTCTCAAGAGCTCAACTCAACTCCCACCACTAACAAGGTGCTGAGAAGCATGACACTGACTCTTAGTGCATCCAGTCAGTCCTGGGCCTGGGCTTAATGGTAGCAGTCCCGGAAGTGTGATTTACATTTTCTTTAATTTTAATTTTAATTAATTTATTTAAGTACTGTCTACACCCAATGTGGGGCTCAAATTCATGACCCTGCGATCAAGAGTCACACGCTCCACTCACTGAGCCAGCCAGGCACCCATGGAAATGAGATCTTAAGACAAAGAAGGTGGTAGAGGGAAGACAACACTGGGCATCTGAGTGGGGTACCCTAAACTAGCCAGGTGACCTTGGGTATGTCACTTTAAGCTTGCTGGGTTTCTATTGAACCCAAGTGTAAGTCTGAGACAGCTGGACTGGAGGTTCCCTTAGGAAGCCCATTCCTTCCTAAGGATCCATCAGGATCCAGTTTGACAGCATTGAGAGAACAGTCGAGTGGAGCTAGAATGGGGCCCGGGGAGAGGGGACATGACATTTCTAGGCTCTTTGGTTCATTTCTGAGCAGAGGATTTTTCCTAAGAAAGAGATGAGAAATCTCCATGATCCATTAGTTCAAGAACTCGGATCAGCCTAACCAAGAAAATAAAAGCAGGTTGCTGTGGCCTGGGGAAGATGCCCTGATGTCCATCATGGGGCCATGATGATCCCAGGTTCCAGCAGAATCTGTTAACCATAGTTGGAGAGTCTATATACACTAACTGAACCTATACTGGACAGTATTGTATGCCTGTGGCACATTAGTCTAAACCCCTGTGGTTGTACTTGGCCTTGGTTAGTTAGCCTGACTGCAGATAGAACGGTAGTAGTCTCCTGGAAACTCCACTGGTGAAAACTCAGGCGGGATCTTTTCTCTCCATCCTTTCCAAGGGAGGGTATATCTCTCTCCCAGACCTTCCAGAGCCATCTGATAGTGGTCAGATCCTAGCCAGCTGAGACCTCTAGCAGAAGCACATCCCTTTTAGCTTATGANTGAAAATATCGACACTCAAGAAATATGGTCACAATTAAGAATAATCTTCTAAGGGGCGCCTGGGTGGCTCAGTCGGTTAAGCGTCTGACTTCGGCTCAGGTCATGATCTCATGGTTCGTGGGTTCAAGCCCCACATCGGGCTCTATGCTGACAGCTAGCTCAGAGTCTGGAGCCTGTTTCGGATTCTGTGTCTCCCTCTCTCTCTGACCCTCNCGAGATTTCAGTGTCCTCCTGATATTTGGATTTGGTTTGTACCATTTGAGTTCGTATTAAATCTCTGTAATATGCACTTCAAATAGCTCATTCTGAAATCAGTGACTCCCGTAACTTTAAGTGATCCGCACTTGAGTCACAGCATATTTTCAGTTGTGCTTTAATAGCTGTTACATTTCCTTGTGTCAAAAAGTCTGAACATGTGTGCGAGGAAACGAAAGAGAATTTTAAACTGTTTTGGCATTAGGTGATTGTAGTTTGGCTCATATTTCTAGTCAACCAAACAGTAGGGTATTTAGGGAGGCAGCAGCACCGGGTTCAGGAGGAACTTATCCACTCTTGGGGTCTCCTTTGCTTTGGACTTTCGGAGAAGAAGAAACAATGTAGTTAGGGCAAAAGGCTCTAAATAGAGCACAGCTTTATGGGGTGCCTGGATGGCTCCGTGAGTTAAGCGTCCAACTCTTTTTTTTTTTTAATATTTTTATTATTATTTATTTCTAGGAGAGAGAGAGAGACAGTGTGAGCAGGGGAGGGTCAGAGAGGGGGGGGGATACAGACTCTGAAATAGGCTCCAGGCTCTGAGCTGGCAGTCAACACAGAGCCCNGCTCAGGTCATGATCGCACGGCTCCTGAGCTTGGTTTGTGAGTTTAAGCCCCACATCGGGCTCTGCACTGATGGCACGGAGCGTGCTTCAGATTCTGTCTCTCCCTCTCTCTCTGCCCCTCCCCTGCTCGTTCTCTCTCTCGATCAAAAAGAAATAAATAAACTTTAAATATGCCACGGCCTTGCCCTGGTAGCAAGAAGTAATTACGTGGTGTTGCTTATGTGAGTGTAGCATCCACAGCTTTGCGTCCTGTATGCCCAGATAGTTGCTTTGAATACAATTTTGCAGAAGTGCACTTGGTTAGCATCTCTCTGTTCAGCTTGGAGAAGCGGCAGGCTTCTTTAACCTTCCAGGGTCAAAATCTGCAATCACAGACACCTGATCTGTGAGATTTACAAACAAATGACTCTCTTTGGCGGGTATAGGAGTTAGGAGGCACCTTTCCCATTGCCCAGCAGTTTCTGACTTGGCTTTTTGTCTGTGATTTCACTTCCTGCCTCTCTTTTATGTGGCCTCAATCACGCCTAACTATCATCTAGAACATATTTCTTTAGGTACAATGCATTTCAAATTCCAATCTGGGATGCCCTGCCTCAGTAATAGGAGGAGAAAGAGTAATTGGTAATCACATTACTGCGAGGTTTGTGTACAAGAAGCAGCCTGGTAAGTCCCTCAGAAGGTTAGAGTTCTCAGCCCTGCGGCTCGCTGGCTGTGTCGCCCTGGTGAATTATTTAAATTCCGGGAGCCTCAGTCTCCTCATTTGTAAAAGGGACTATATTGATGATTAAAGGGTTAGAAGAGTGCCTGGCACCTCGTTAGTGCTGAGGAAATGTTTAAAGCTCTTTTTAAAAAAATCTCTTGCTGTGCCTGTAAGAGAACTTCTCAGACATTTAAAATTAGGAACGAAAGGGGGCGCCCAGGTGGCTCAGTCGGTTTAACG
>NW_027527807.1:2205908-2214316 GCF_008692635.1 Crocuta crocuta
GCAGAGCCTGCTTCCTCTGTCTCCCCACCCCCCGCCCACTCTGTCCCTCCCCCACTTGTGCCCTCTTTCAAAAAATAAGTAAATACTAAAAAATTAAATTAGAGGGGCGCCTGGGTGGCTCAGTCAGTTGAGTGTCCGACTTTTGGTTTGGGCTCAGGTCATGATCTCATGGTTTAGGTCATGATCTCAAGACTCATGAGTTTAAGCCCTGCATCAGGCTCTGCACTGTCAGTCTGATCTTAAAGTCGACTTGGGAGGGGCGCCTGGGTGGCTCAGTCAGTTAAGTGCTGACCTCAGGTCATGATCTCACAGGCCATGATCTCACAGTTTGTGGGTTCGAGCCCCACGACTTCAGCTCGGGCCATGATCTCACAGTTCGTGGGTTCGAGCTCCATGTCGGGCTCTTGTGCTGACAGCTCAGAGCCTGGAGCCTGCTTCGGATTCTGTGTCTCCCTCTCTCTCTGCCCCTCCCCCGCTCATGCTCTGTCTCTCTCTCTCAAAAATAAATAAACAATAAAAAATGGTTTTTTAAAGTCAGCATGGGATTCCCCGTCTCCTCTCTCTCTGCCCCTCCCTCCACTCTCTGTCTCTCAAAAATAAAAGTAGGAACTAAAAACATAGGAGGCTTTGACTTAAGTTATTACTGCACTGGGGTCTCCCTGTGTTCAACCCCATTTTTAAGAAATAGTGAGAAGTAGATACACAAAGCAAAAGGAAGCATGCAGTGCAGCTTCTGTGTGGCTATCGGCTCGGTTGCCCAGTGGCATATAGCGAAGAAAGATCTCAGAGTATGGGGATTCTGAGCATGGTCATAAGGGGCGTGAGCAGTCCTGAGGGACCGTGTGGCTGGAGCACACCTGACTGTGCAGGGATCTTCAAACCGCCTTACCGCAACAAATGCAAAGGTCGTCTACACATCACGAGGCTGTGCTGTGTGACCTAAGGAGGTGCCATTTGTATCACTTCTTTGTAAATCCCCCTCCCAATGCCCCCCCCCCAGGTGTTAGCATCCTTGTCTTACTTTGGCATATTCGACAAATTGATGACTCGATTACCTTTTGTAATTAGAGAAACTTACAAGCCTCTTCTTCGTGAACGTGAGGAAGTCCCACTTTTGTGTATCTCGAAGCTACCTTTGCTACTAAGTGTTTATGAATGAAAAGGACGCTTTCGAAGACACTCATGCCTAGAAAGGAAGCGAGGCAGGGCCCCAAATGATGCAGGTCCACTGGTGTTCCAAAGTATCATCTTACACACACACACACACACACACACACACACACACACAAACTCCATAGGGCAGGAAGTCCCACTGGCGGCCGGGTCTCAAGCGTTATTTATTATAGCTCAGCTCCTGTACAGCAAAGGAATTTGGCACCAGCCCGCACAGTTTGTTCTAGTGGGACTTAACCTGTGACCGGAGCTAAAGTCCGGGCCCCTGTGAGGCCTGACCCGGCCATGGACAGATTGCAGGATCAGCCCGCGGAGAATGGGTGCACGCGGGGCTGCCCGCAGACACAGCTGACAGTCCCGTGTCACTAGGAGCGGCCAGTTTGGGCCGAATCTTGGTACTGCTGGTTCGAAGTGCTGCCGGGCTAAGCCACATGTCGGTGTATTTACTGGCGATGGGGAAGAACCGCACAGTCCCGGATGGAGTGACTCATTGCTCCTGATGGTCAAGTGTGTTCCAAGATGAACATCTACTGTAGGCGATCTTGTAATGATATTGTGAAAGGAAGTCGGGAGATCTCAATATAGAACTCAGACAATTATGCAAAACAGAGCCGAGTCACTGGACTGTTTTTAACTTAGACTCCCCAAACTGAACATAGTGAGAGCACGTGAACTTAGCCAGTAAACGGGAAAACATTTTCCAAGGGCTTAAGTCAGGAGGACACTGCGGGGGAGCAAAAGCAGCAGTGTGGTAAGACAATGCCATCGTTCTAAATAAAAATGATGCTCTATTAATTTCTCCCTGCAAATCGCAGGGTGCCAACATCCATGAGTTTTCTCTCTCCTATTCCTTGTTTATTTTCTTTCTCTTCCTCTTTGCTATTTTAATGTCTTTCAGATGGAAAATTCTCGGGCTTTTGGTATTTTCCCTGTTGGCATCTCCTCCAATCCATTATCATCATCTACTTCCTCCCAACACCTGAAAACATGGACAGACTCCTATGTATTTGGACAAGCCTAAGTTCGTGATGGGAAGGAGATCATTTAAACACGCTTAGAAGATGTTGAGTAAGAAATGGTCTACTGTGCCCTTCTCTGGAAAAGAAAAACCCAAACCTAACATCGACCATCTGAATAGGGAATAAGATTCATTCATTCATCCATTCATCCATCCATCCATTCGTTCATCCATCCAAACAGTGTTCCAGGACTTTCCCCTCCTCAGTGCAAGCATTCTTTAACAAAGTAAAATCAAACGTCGGATCCAATTCTAGTCTGCTTCTTTCACGCTTTGTACATGTACTGAGCACCTGCCGGTACATGCCAGGCATTGCTCTAGATGTCGGGACAGAAAGATGAATAAAGGACAGTCTCTCGTCTCCAGGCACTCATAGTCTAGACGACGGAGGCAAACAAGTAAATAAGCAAATGCAATGCAACTTTCTGTGCTGCTACATTCTGATTAGGAAGCATGAACAGGGAAATGCCATTCCTCATTACAAATAGTCACAGGACCTCCCGACTCGTGAGAAGAGCTCTGGGGAATGTGTTGATTTTCTACTGCGTACCAAGCGCTATACAACATGCTTCAGATACTGAGACACAGTTTCACCCTCAAGAGACTGCCAGTCTAGTGGGGAGACGGACCAGGAAAGAGCCGATTGCTATTGGTGACTATGGTGTGGTAGAAACACGTACCTTGCAACTCCTCAGCCACCATCCGGCTATACGTTAGACCCATGTTAGGCGCTGGGTACAGTCATGATAAGTCATGATGCTTCTTAAAGTTATTAGTCTTTGGCATTAAAAATCATTTCATTTTAATTATGAAAATGAATGTTGTTATTACAACTAAGATGATTATAATGCTTATGATTCCAGGCACTTTGCAGGGATTGCCTCATTTAAAACAACCTCCATTTTGCATGGGAGAAAGCACAGTCACAGAGAGCTTCAAGAACTTGCTGGGGCGCCTGGGTGGCTTAGTCGGTTAAGCATCCGACTTTCGCTTAGGTCATGATCTCGCGGTTCGTGGGTTCGAGCCCCGCGTCGGGCTCNATCGTTTTAACCATTTTTAAATGAACGATGTAGTGATATTAAGTATGTGTACATTGTTGGGCAACTATCACCACCATCCATCTCCAGAACTTTCTCATCTTCCCAAACTGAAACTCTGTACTCGTTAAATAACTCCACACTCCCCTCTCCAGCCCTGGTTACTACTGTTCACCTTTCTCTTTCTATTTGACTATTCTAGCTACTTCATGTAAGTGGAATCATATAATATTTATCTTTTTGTGTACCACTCATGTTACTTAGCACAATGTCACAAGGTTCCCGCCATGTTGTATCAATGTAAGAGATTTCGTTCCTTATTATGGCTGAATAGTATTCTATGGTCTGTATATGTCCCATTTGGTTTATCCATTCATCTGTTGATGGACACCTGTGTTCTTTCCACCTTTGGGCTATTATGAATAATACTGCTATGTACAAATATCTATTTGAGTCCTTGCTTTCAATTCTTTGGGCATGGAATTGCTGGGTCATATGGTAGTTCTATGTTCAGCCTTTTGAGAAGCCACCAAACTAGTTTCCACAGTGGTTTTACCACTTAGCGTCTCCACCAGCAACATAGGAGGGTTCCGATTTCTTCGCATCCTCACCAACACTTGTTTTCTGTGTATGTGTTTAGTTATTATAGGCCTCGTAGTAGGTTTGAAGTGGTATCTTATTGTGGTTTTAATTTGCATTTCCAAATGAATGATGATGTTATACATCTTTTCATGTGCTTATTGGCCAATTGTAGATCTACTTTGGAAATACGTATATTCAGTCCTTTGCCCATTTTTGAATTGGGTTGCCTTTTTGCTTTCTTTTTTTAAATGTTTATTTACTTTTGAGAGAGAGAGAGAATGAGAGAGAGAGAGAGAGACAGAGGTGTGAGTGCGGAAGGGGCAGAGACAGAGGGAGACACAGAATCCGAAGCAGGCTCCAGGCTCCCAGCTGTCAGCACAGAGGCCGACGCAGGGCTCAAACCTACAGACTGTGAAATCATGACCTGAGTGCAAGTCAGACTTAACTGACTGAACCACCCAGGTGCCCCATCTTTTTGCTTTCTTGATAGTATCCTTTAATGCATAAAAGTTCTCAGTTTTGGTGAAATCCAATTTATCTATTTTTTTCTTCTAAAAATTTTTTAAATTTATTTTTAATTTTTATTTTTAAAATTAATTAGTTAATTTTTAAATTNCTCACATGAGTGAAGTCATATGATAGTTGTCTTTCTCTGACTAATTTCATTTAGCATGATACCGTCTAGTCCCATCCACGTACTTGCAAATGGCGAGATTTCATTCTTTTCGATTGCCAAAAGTATATATATACCGCATCTTCTTTATCCATTCATCTGTCCATGGACATTTGGGCTCTTTCCATACTTTGGCTATTGCCGATAGTGCTGCTATAGACACTGGGGGTGCATTTGCCCCTTTGAAACAGCACACCTGTATCCCTCGGATAAATACCTGGTAGTGCAATTGCTGGGTGGTAGGGTAGTTCTATTTTTAATTTTTGAGGAACCTCCATACTGTTTTCCAAAGTGGCTGCACCAGTTTGCATTCCCACCAGCAGTGCTAAAGAGATCCTCTTTCTCCACATCCTCACCAACATCTGTTGTTGCCTGAGTTGTTAATGTTAGCTATTCTGACGGGTGTGAGGTGGTATCTCCTTGGGGGTTTTGATTTGTATTTCCCTGATAATGAGTGATGTTGAGCATCTTTGCATGTGTCCATTGGCCATCTGGTTGTCTTCTTTGGAGAACTGTCTATTCATGTCTTTTGCTCATTTCTTCACTGGATTATTTGTTTTTGGGTGTTGAGTTTGATTAAGTTCTCTATAGATTTTGGATACTAACCCTTTATCTGATAATGTCATTTGCAAGTATCTTCTCGCATTCCATCAGTTGCTTTTTACTTTTGCTGCTTGTTTCCTTTGCTGTGCAGAAGTTTTTATTTTGATGGGGTCCCAATAGTTCATTTTTGCTTTTGTTTCCCTTGCCTCCGGAGACGTGTTGAGTAAAAAATTGCTGTGGCCAAGGTCAAAGAGGTTGTTGCCTGCCTTCTCCTCTAGGATTTTGATGGCTTTCTGTCTTACGTTTAGGTCTTTTATCCATTTTGAGTTTATTTGTGGGTATGGTGTGAGAAAGTGGTCCAGGTTCATTTTTCTGCATGTTGCTGTCCAGTTTTCCCAGCACCATTTGCTGAAGAGACTGTCTTTATTCCACTGGATATTCTTCCCTGCTTTGTCAAAGAATGAGTTGACCATACATTTGTGGGTCCATTTCTGGGTTTTCTATCCTGTTCCATTGACCTGAGTGTCTGTTTTTGTGCCAGTACCATACTGCCTTGACGATTACAGCTTTGTAATCCATCTTGAAGTCTGGGATTGTGATGCCTCCAGCTTTGGTTTTCTTTTTCAAGATTGCTTTTGGCTATTTGGGGTCTTTTCTGGTTCCCAGAAACAATTTTAGGATTGTTTGTTCTAGCTCTGTGAAGAATGCTGGTGTTGCTTTGATAGGGATTGCTAAATCTATTTTTAAAGTTTTATTTATTTAAGTGATCTCTACAGCCAACATGGTGCTCGAACTCACAACCCTGATATCAGGAGGCACATGCTCCACCAACTGAGCCAGCCAGGCACCCCTCTTTTATTTTTTTATTGCTTGTGCTTTTGGTATCATATGCATGAAGTTGTTGCCAAATCTGATGTCATGAGGATTTCCTCCAATGTACTCTTCTAAGAGTTTTCTGGTTTTAGTGCTTACATTTAGGACTTTGATCTTTTGAGTTAATGTTCGTATATGGTGTAAAGCAAGGATTCCATTTCATTCTTTTGCATGTGGATATCCAGTTTTCCCAGCACCATTTGTTGAAAAGAATGTCCTCTCCCCATTAAATGGTTTTGGCGCCCTTGTCAAAAATCAATTANCGTGAGCTCTGTCTTCTACGTTGTGGGCACGCAAATAAGTATTTGTTGAAACAATATTAAAAGCACTTTATTCACTTGGTAATAATAGAGTAAAACACAATCCCTATGTTTAAATTTGTCTTCGTTCCTGTAAAGGCAAATGGAATTTCTCAAATTAGAATCTGTGTTGTTTTCAAATATTCTGATGACTTCTTAACTTTAAAGGAGTTTTCATAGTTTCAAAAAGTTCAAAGAGTTCTTTGATTATCCTTCTCTCTCTTTTTCCCCTGGCCTTTATGTTATACAACGAAGGACAGCCCCAGATCTGTCTTTGATAAAGGCACTATTAATCTTTCTCACACCTAGCAAGTGAGTACATAATGACACAGAGTAAACAGATTTCTTCGCATTTACACTTCATAAACACAAAGCGGTAATAGATTAAGCTGTTCATTCTCTCTCCGTGGCTGCAATATGCTAAACACGGCACAAGCAGAATGCAGTAAGGTTGCATTCCAGATCAGCGCTCTGACAGGTTTCTCAGGTGCTCAATGGAATGGTTGCATCTCGTGCAATCGTGAGGCAGAGTCTTTCCTGCAAATACCTGTACCCCAGTTCTCTCCACTGTGAACCTGAAGTCATTTGAGGTTGGCCACCCAGTGATTTCCTATAGCTAGACAGTAGGGCCTGCCTAACAGGGCCCATTTTGTGACTGACTGCCGAGCCTCCATCAGGGAAGATCGATAGTTGGCATGGCAACGAGCTCGTTTCTCCAGAAATGAGCTCCTTTTATTAAATTTTGCCAGCTATTGATCAATTCCTGATCCACATATCAAAACATGACAAGCAGTTAATGAATCACAGGTCTGGTTGAGTTAAACAACAACAACAAAATATTCAAGAGAGTTAGGGGTGATTTTTTTTTTTTACATGAATTTGGTCCAAGGATTCTAACAGGAATAGTCACCAGTACAGCATGAATCCCTTCATATGGATGTAGATGTACCAGGACAGGAAAAATGGAATGAATAAAACACACTTTCACAGCAAGTTTAAGATCTGCAATTTGGTCTTTTTTCCTCTTTCGATACTTTAAGACAAAGCTATTTTTCATACTGTGCTTGACCTTATTTTCCAAGTTTTATGCTGAAAGACAGAGTGCCTGGCTAATGGGGGGGTGGGGGCGAGCCTGGACATTTCTTTCCTTTAGGTATTAACAGCACCACTGCCCTTCTTCCTGCAATTTTAGGCTGCCAGGTACGGTGTGTGTAAGGAGGAGACTGGACAAAAGAAAGGATCCCATTGTGAAGAATGGTCACGACCATGAAGATGGCTTTGACTTGTTCCCTTCCTATTTTCCTTCCTTCAACTTCCTTTCCATTTCCTGGCCACTCAGCACCTGTCTTCACCCGATTTTCTCCATACCAAACAGTAGACTGATTTCTCCCATAAATAATGCTTTTAGTTGTGCATCCTTGGGGATTCATCTTCTGTCTTCCATTAACCCAGCTCGTGTCACTTTAAAGACTGAACACAGCATAACGCTCTTGAGTACGTGGATTAAAGCCACACAAAGGGCCTTAATGATGGCAGACAAGCCACCAAGAAAAATCGTTCCTTAAAAAAAAAAAAAAGAAATGTGCTCTCCAAGCTTTATTTACATTAGAGATAATAACACTTCTGCCCTCAGTCTCTTCATATCTGAATTTTTAAAAAGCTTTCGATTTTTAAGTAATCTCTACGCCCTACATGGGGCTCAAACTCACGACCCTGAGATCAAGAGTCACATGCTCTACCAACTGAGCCAGCCAGGTGCTCCTCTTCGTATCTGATTTCATAAGATCCCATTTAACTTAAATCCTTGTTGTCATGACAGATGATCAGGGACCCAGAGGTCACCTCACGACCCACAGCAGTACACTTGATGAGGTTTAGAAACTGCCTGCTTCTCGTTCCCTCGGGCAACATGGAGCATGAAAGCACCTCCTGACAATTGTTGGGAAAAACTAGCTGGGGTCCTGTGGTATTGTGTGAGGTCTATTTGTGGAGAATTTATTATCATAAAAATAAACTTCTTCAGTAATGACCCTATAGAAAGAGCAGCCTCAAGAGTGCAGCAGGAATTCCAAACCCGAATTAAAATGGACTTGATTTTGCATAGGGGGAATTAGACCCACGTTACTGATAAGTGGTTTCATTATGTCTGATATTATCAAAATGACTGCTGGAAGAATTAAAAGTGATTAGCTGTGGAGTACAAGTGGTGC
>NW_027527807.1:2214462-2216488 GCF_008692635.1 Crocuta crocuta
CAAGTGGTGCCTATTTGCTTGCAGAAGTGTCTGGGAACTTTAAAAAAATGCAGTTGGCTAAAAGCAAACTAAAATAATCTGGGGCTGATAGCTATTGTATATGGTACGTAGGTATGTATATATGGTTGTGTATTTGTGTCTTTGGAGGTTTCCTGGGTATTTTTTTCAATGTTTATTCATTTTTGAGAGAGAGAGAGAGAAAGTGAGAAAGAGAGAGAACAAGCAGGGGAGGGGCAGAGAGAGAGAGAGAGAGAGAGCGAGAGAGAGAGAGGGAGACACAGAATCAGAAGCAGGCTCCAGGCTCCTGACTGTCAGCACAGAGCCTGACACGGGGCTCGAACTCACCAACTGTGAGATCATGAGCTCAGCTGGAGTCAGACACTTAACTGCCTGAGCCACCCAGGCACCCCTACTGAGTGTGTGTTATGTTAGTGTTGCGGTAAAGCAATATTTCTTAGACATTAAAATAATCGCTGAGCAATTCAATTCAACCTAAAAATAGATGTTTGGCACGTGTTATGAACAGGGCGAGCACAACTACGTTGTATAGGGCAAAGGTAGCTAGCTTACAGTTTCAGAACCTAAACAAATGTTGATGTAAACAACGAGGCCACAGGCTGGCAACAGCCTCGTGTCCTTACAAAAATTACGCCTTGTTACACTAATCAGATGCCCTTTTGTGACCGAGGGCTCAGCCTGTTAGGTCAAGTGGCTATTGTGGCCGTCACCTAGCCTGGATGTCTCACGGCTTTTGATTCGGTTTGCGAGGTCGTCTCGTGTCAGCTGGGAAGATAGGCTCTAATGCCACTTCTTTGTTGGCTGCACTCGATGATGTGAGCCACTGCTATTCTTTCTGAGGTTCCATAGTGCCTAGCACCCAGTAATCGTGCAATACATGAATGTGGGACTGAAAGAGAGCTTCTAAACCAAGAGAAGTTTCTCAATGAGCCTGGGGTGAAGGGAAGAGCGTGTGAAATGGGAGAGGAAGTTCTGATGCTTGAAGACTGCGAAGTGCTGCCTGCGGTGTGTCATCCTCAGTGAGCCAAGGGGCTAGAATAGAGGGCCCGCCTCGACTCTGAGCCACCAGGCTGGGTTGACGAGCAATAGACACAGATGCACATCTGTGTAGCTCTCGCTCTTTGCATCAGGGCTGGGGCTGGGACTTGAGTTAGCCAATAAAATGCAGCAGAAATGACCTCAAGCTAGTTCTGGGTTTTACGATCCCGCTGGCTTTGGTTCTGTGCTGTCGGAAGGTTTGAGCCACCGTGGGGGAGCGCTACAGAAAACATGTGGAGAGAGAGAGAAGCTTTCCGACTACATGGAGAGCAAGGGATCCCCAGTCGTGTGGACATGTGAGCTGAGCCCAGCCCCTAGTTGCCCCACTAGCTGAATGCAGCCACACGACATCACTGTCAAGACCAGCCGAGGAACCACCCAGATGAGCCTGGTCCAAATTGAAAAATCACGAGCAAATCAAGTGGGTGTTTTTGTAAGCCACTAAGTTTTCAGGCAGTCTGTTACATAGCGATAGACAACTAAGAGATTTCACACACACTATCAGGAGGGCTGGGCTGTGTACGGTTGAGGCCCTTCTAGAGTGGATGGTGACTTTCAATCCCCACGTAAGGCAGGACAGTAGGCTGGTGTACGTTATAAATGGAGGGACTTAGTTTCTTCAGCTCTAAGGGACAAACTTCCTCAGAATATAGGGGAGGGAAGCTGCAGGGTAAGGTGAGAATGTATAAAGCAGGCTCAAGCATTTGCAGTCGTAGGTCACCATTAAAGGATATTTACAACGACGCCTGGGTGGCTCAGCCAGTTGAGCGTCTGACCCGTGATTTCAGCTCAGGTCAGGTCATGATCTCACGGTCGTGAGGTGGGGCCCCGTGTTGGGCGCCATGCTGGGTGTGGAGCCTGCTTAAGATTCTCTCTCTCCCTCTACCCCTCCCCAACTTGAGTTCTCTCAAGATTCTCTCTCTCTGAAAAAAAAAAAAAAAAAAGGATATTATAAAAGACTTACCTTTTA
>NW_027527807.1:2216666-2216920 GCF_008692635.1 Crocuta crocuta
TTTAAAGGCCGCGGTGGGGGGAGGTGTTAGGGGCATTAGCGTGGCAGTGAACTGACATTTGTAGATCATTTGCTAGGCGCCACCCACTGTGCTGAATATTTTCAATCCATTACCTCATTTAAACCTTACAACAATACTGTGAGGTAGGCATTTTAAAACTAATTCAGACATAGAGGCAATAAGACAATTCACAACTGTACCCATCACACAGCTCAAGAAATAAGACAGGAGAAATATAGTTGAAGCCCCCTGTG
>NW_027527807.1:2217123-2231041 GCF_008692635.1 Crocuta crocuta
TGAAGCCCCCTGTGTATGCCTCAACGATCACATTTGTCTCTCTTCTTCCCACTCTAGAGAGGTAACTATTTTCTAGAATTCGGTGTTCTCCATTCCCATGCATGTCTTTCTAATTTTACTGCAGGCTTTCTATCTGTACAACATGTATGAATCCCTGAGTAATATGGAGTCTTGTTTCCCATGGAAACCTTATGGAGATGTCTTCACACTATAGACTTCCTACTGCAGGGGGCTTTTTGGTCAAGATTAGGGTTTTGAGATGCATCCGTGTTGTGAAATGTAGCTTTAGTTTATTCGTGTCCGCTGCTACACGGTATTCTTTTGTGTAAATTTACTACAGCTGTTCAGCCATCCTTCTGTCGGTGGATGTTTTCTCTCTGGGTCTGTGCTATGACAGTGTTGTAGCAGACAACCACGTATGCGTCTTCTTAGAGATATCAAGAAGTGCCATGGCTGACTCACGTGGTCTGAACATCTGTTACCAGGTAGAGCTAAAACATCCTGCACATTTACGATCCCATTTGTAATGTCGGAAAAGATCGATTTCTCTATCTCCTTGCCATGTTTTTACATCGCCAGACTCTAATATTTTTGCCAATCGGATCATGGGCCACAATGTATCTTTTTTGGTCTCCATTCCTATTTCCATGGTAACTAGGGAGCGTTAGCTTTGTCTCATGTATTTATTCGCCATCCAGGTTCCCTCTTCTGTGAACTGCTTCATCAAATACTTTGCCTGTTTTTCTTTTGAGTTCTTAGCTTTCTTTTAATTGATTTAAGGGGGATCTTTATTCGATATGCTACTCTTCGTCAGTTCTTTGTACCAGGACATAGAATCCAGACAAGTTTGTTTATCTTGTTTCATAGCTGAAGAAACAGAGGTTTAGAAAGGTAAAGCAAGTTTCTTGATCTCGCAAGCCTAATGATTAGCAAAGCTAGGATTTTAGTCCAAGTGTGACCACATTTGAGCATAAAATCCATTTAGTCTTTATTAGTAAGAACAAGCCTTTGAAACAGATGCTTCTGAGATCACCAGAATTGCCCCTCTCGGAATCTCTTAATCTTGGAAAGTTCAACTTAATATCTTAAGACAAGAAAGGGAGCAAGAAGGAAATTCAAACATCATTTATTCTCAGGTCCATATAACTCCTTGAATTCGTGTTTTTCATAATTCTTAAAACGCAACTCACGTATATATACGCGAACATACCCGCACAAAATTAGACATTTCCTGGCACCTAACAGAACCTTGAGGGTTATAGATACTATGAAAAAAACAGTATTGAATGATTGATTTACATAAAGAATGCTTTACATTGTAGCATAGCTTATCCAACTGATTAAACTATAAAAGTCAGATGAAACAAAAATCCCCATGAAAACAAAAATCCAGTGATCCCCTCAAACTGTGGATTTAAGAAGCAATATCAGGGCAAACATAGTGGCTGAAAAACAGACAAAAACAAGAAGTGTCTGGCTTGGAGTATATGGAATTGTGGAAGAAGAGGAGTTTTTCCTAGGGAATAAGTGGTTTTATTTGCAATAATAAACAAGACCAAGCTGAAAGAGAGTAATAGGAGGTCAACTTTTAGACAACTAGGAGAAACGCCAAGATAGATGGGCTCAGGGATGTTCACCCGTTCATTTATCCTATTTCCTCTGGAGCAAATATTTACTGAGGATCTGCTACGGCTCAGATACCATCCCTATGCTCCTGGAGCTCTGTAGCTAGGAGGAAGGGAATAGCCATTAAATATCTCATTCTGAGGCCCCTGGGCACATTACAGTTGGATGTATGTTATGAAGGAGAAGTATGGAATACATCAGTGATGGGGAAAAGGATCGTTTTCCAGGAGGATGGAGTGTCTGATGTCAGTTTGGCCCAGTGGGTGAAAATCCGTAAGAAAGGGCTGGAAAGGAAAGAGACAGCGGGACCTGAATAAGGGGAAAGGGAATCAGTACAGTGATGTGCTGTCTTAAGCTGCAGAGTTTGAGAAGCACAAAACAAGTTAGGGCAAGAGATGGAGAGGGTGACTGCGGATTGGCTTACTCTTCTCCCTGTAAGACAGGTCTTCATTACTAAAGAAGCCAGTGAGCTCACTAAAGAAGAAAAAGCGAGGCTCCCAAGAGGTGGCACTCATGGGGCAAAAGCAGGTGAACCCAGAGCCATGAGGGGCAGGCTGTTGGAAGGGTGGGCCAGTGGCTGANTCAGGGCAGGGCCCCCCCGCCGCCCCGCGCCCACCTGCGGGCCTTAGAAAAGAGGAGGAGCTTCGGGCTGAATGGGGGCCACCACAAGATGGGAAAGACGAGTGCAAACTCATCTGCCCCTTTAATAGAGGAGTCAAAAATGTTCCCGACAGGAGGAGAGACGAAGAGGCCCTGGGACAATGAAGTGTTCGTTTGACTTGAGCCCGAATAAACTCGCCAAGTTTCTTGATTCACAGGGGGCACAGCTTTTTCATTTTCGTGCCAAAAGACCATCTCCTAGGATATGGAGACCATCTGTGTCAAGGAGCAAAGCCCCTAAAGATGATTTCAATGTAAAATGTGGCGTGACGGGGGCCATATTGTCTGACACTGTCCAACCCCTTTCGTATTTCAACAAGTTAAGCACAAAGGAAGTAAAAAACTGCCAGCAACAATGAACCAGAATTCCCAGACGGCTCCAGGGGAGAGCAAAGGCTTTGACGGAATTAAGACAAGTCAGCACGGATGCGCACAGAGGTGTCTAAAATCAATACGTGCAGGGTTTGCAACGAGCAAAGAAAGATGGCCAGCCCAGTGAGAAGCCACGGCCACAGGCCCCACGCTGGCCCAGCTCCTCGCCACTGAGGATCGCGGTTGGAAGACGAGACCTGCCTCCCCGCTCCCACACAGGCTACCACTTTGCACAGGCTCCTGGCCCACAGCCTCCGCGGTCGCCAAAATGAATTCTGCCCCTGTGGTTGCTCGGCCGGGCGTGGTGATACCAAATTCTTGATAAGCAAACTCTTGCTTTTCAGGCCGCCTCGAACACAGCTTTCCAACTGTAAGCATTGCGAGACTGGGGTGGGGATGACACCGGGGTGGCTGTGAGTTCATTGTTGCTGCAGCCGGAGAAAGGTGCTTGGAAATTCCTCCTGCTGCTCTCTAGGTGCTGGACGCTTCTCATTAAAAGGAGGCAAAAAAGGAAACTCGTGTCCGTTCACCTGTCTTTATGTCAAGGACTTTCCTGATTTCCTGCGCGTTCTTTCCTTGCTCCCCAAGGGGTACTGCCTTTATTTTCTCCCTCTGTGCCTTTCAGTCCGCCAACATCTCCAGGCCCATGTGTGGGGACACACTGAGCCCGGCGCGGAAGGGCTGGCAGGTGGACAAATTTAAGTTCTTAGCTCACGATCTTGTGGGGAAGAGATGCAGCTCAGGTAGCGTGGCCAGGGAGCCGGGGCAAGGGCTGGCACAAGAGAAGGGGAGGGGAAAATGGTTCTGGCTCGTGCCCTTAGGAAGGAATTCTTGGAGGAAGTCATATTCGAGGTGATCCCCGGAATAAGGGTACAATTGTATTCCGTGTACACCTGGGTGCAAGCCTAAAATTTGAGAGGCTGGGACGAGAGATAGCTGGGAAAAACTAGCAAACTGGCCAATAAAAGATGTTCTATCCTCCTCTCCTGAAAAATATACCTTTCTGACAATCGGAAAGGCTAGGCTGGGATTTAAAATTCTTGTGCTCCTTGGAATTCTGTCCTGGAACACGGCCACATAGGAAGAGCCAGTCCTCTGACCTAGAGCTTGTCCCTCGTTTTTTCCCTCCCCTGGGAAAAGGGGCCTCACCTCAGCCCGTCCAGAATTCATCAGAAGCCCCCACTAACAGCCATCCTTCGATCACTGCTCAGACCTAGAGCGCGCACACTGTCGGCACGGTCGTCTGTCTTGGAGTGGCTGGACACAGGAAGCATCCCCTTTAGGCCCCCATGTGAGTTTGGAGTCACTTGGGCAGGAATATCCGGGGTTCCAGGTTCTCTGTGTTTGGTCTAAAAGGAGGGTGGCGGGAGGCCAGGCTCCAGGGGGACACCTCCCCTTGGCCCCGCAGATTCCTTGCCCCGTGGGAAGGATATAGCTAGAGAACGGCCAGAACAATTCCAGACTAAAGTGGTGTAAGGCGTCAAAGTGAGGACATGGGCCACTCTCTTCGAGCTTGCAGGTAAGGAACACTTTTTTAACCCTTGCTTTTCTGATCTGCAAAATGGGGATAACAGGACCCAACTTACTGGATAGGACTGAGAATTACACAGGACAACACATGCTAACAGCTGTTAGAACAGCACCTGGCATGTTGTACTTGCTCAACAGATGACAATACCGCCATTTTGATTTTGGTCCCTCTGGATGAACTGAACTGGACAGACTGGTTGCTTTTGGAGGCAAATGAAAGACAAAGACATAGAAGCAGCTTCAGCACATCCCAAAAATACCTTCATGAGCAAATCTTTCTTATAAGTGTGTAGATAAGAGTCGTTGGTCATGAAAGCATTGATTCTGTGTGTGCCGAGCTAAAGCCTACCACTGGTAGAAAAAGGGTTGGGTAAATCAGGAGAGAAAAAGAATCATTTGCCTTGTTGTCATCAGGGAAAATGAATACCTTTCTTGCCACTTTCTACCCTTCAGCGGCAGGGATTTGCCTGCAACCATTCTGCATGAATAATGTGCTCATTGCGATTCGTTAGTGACCATTTATTACAGGAGAAGATACGGAGTAATGTTAGAAGATCGGAAGGGTCACTGCACCTGGTTTGAGGTAATAACAGGTACCTCTCCATTTTCATCTGGTACAATTAGCTATGTGAAGGCGGGTTACCTGTGGAGTGAGGAGCCAGGGATGCTGCGGTTTTCTACCACAAGCATCAGCTCATGTTCTCCCAGCACCAATCCCTGAAGAAGGTACTATTATCATCCACAGAGGTCAGAGACACAGGTCAGAGAGGGGAAGTCACTTGAGCAGGGTCACAGAGCTAATTGCTGAGGAAACCAGATTCCAAATCCATGTGCACGGAGTGTAAATCGGTGCCTGCTGAGCTGCTCAAACAGAATATTTACTATTTCTCTGGTGCCGGTGGGGACAGATGTAAGTTACTGACAACACACTCACTACTTCTGTTAGATTCACTGTGCTGCTCTCAGGAAAGAAGCTCAGAGAAATGGAGAAAGGAGGTGGAGATGTGATGAGGCAGCTTTTCCCACTTGGGAACAATAGGTGACTGCCCAGAAAACCATAGCACGTGCACCAGGAGGTAAAGGTGGTCGGGGATCGTGAAATGCAGTAAGGTCCTGTCCCAGTTAGCTCCGGCTGCTGTAACAAACATGCCAGAGATTGGGTGGCTTAATAACATGTATTTTTTTAAGTTTATTTATTTATTTTGAGAGACAGAGAGAGAATCCTGAGCAGACTCCACACTGTCAGCACAGCACCCAACACAGGGCTCAAACCCACGAACCATGAGATCCTGACTTGAGCCAAAACCAAGAATTGGTCGCTTAACTGAACTGAGCCACCAGGGGCTCCAAGATGTATCTTTCACAGCTATGGGAGCTAGAAGCCCCAGATTAAGGTGATGGCAGATAGAGTGTCTGGTGAAAGCCAATTTTTGGCTCGTAGACTGCTGTCTTCCCACTGTGGCTTCACATGGTAGAAGGTGGGAAGAGGGCTCTCTGTAGTCTCTTATATAGGGCAGTGATGTTACTTGTGAAGCCTCCACTTCATGACCTAATTCCCTCCCAAAGTCCCGCCTCCTAATATCATCACATTGGGGGTTAGGATTTCAACATACGGAGTTTGGGGAACACAGACATTTGGTCCATGATGGATCCCTTGCTGCTACAGGATGTGGTTGTGAGCACCCAGTAATAAGGGCAGTATCAGGAGTGGGCCGTGGTAGGCGGCCTCATTCTTTTTCAACCACTTGGATATTTGGGGGCAAGAAGGCTGATTCACCCAGTAGAATGTCTTGCCAACACAGGTCTTCTTCCCTGGACAGATCTTCGTTTGCCTTTCCCGCTGTAGAAATGTATTAAGGGGGTCAATGGCAAGGGATGGGTTCAAAGGTGGCTATGTGCTTTGCACCCAGCAGGGTTACTAGGAGGGAGTCCTCACAGAACAGCAGGATTTGATGCCAGGTGCTTAAGTGGGTTAGCTATCTGGGACTCCATCCAGTGGAGACGGGTAGCCTGCTTCCAATCCAAGAGAAGCGTAGATGGCTTGGACTGGAGGGAAGACCAGAGATCATTGAAAGGAAAGCCCATTCACACACTAAAAAACTGAGAAATGGAGGCCCCAAGAGGGAGACTAGTTTCTGTAAGGTCACACAGCATTCTTCCCTTTACTTCCGTTTGCCATGGTGAGTTTCTTCCTATTTGCATCTACTACAGGGTTCCCTGGGACAAACTCCTTCTGGCATATTTATCAGCTGTGCAAAGTCTACACAATGAGGTGTTTTCTTTCATTTAAAGCTAATGTTGCCTTGCCAGTTACAATTGAAGTCCCCAGAAGGTTCATTTCCTCACTAGGATAATTTTGCTACAAGCTTTTCATGAATCCAATCATAAATTCAGTAATGTTATTTAGCAGCTTACTTAAGTCTTCGGGAACCACAGGGGGCTGGATGCATTGTCTGTTTTTATGACCAAAAGAAAGAGAAACAAATAACAAGCTAAATAAGCTCAACTTAAAAATTGGTTTTGTTCTGTATGCTGGAGGAAACCCACTTAGTCATTCATTCACCCAACAAATGTGTATTGAACACTTACCGGGGACGAGACACTGCCCGAGGACTGGAGGGGCTAACACGGTAAATCATTCATTTAGCAAACACTGACTGCCCATTTCTTTTCAAGGGGCTCGCTGCCTAGGAAACAACGTATAAACCAATCTCCCCAATATAGAAAGTAAGAGCCGTAAACGACGGATGAACAAAGTTCAGAGAAGGAAAGAGTCATGTCGGATGAGACCAGGGAGAGCTTCCTGGAGGAGGTGACATCAGGCTGGTTCTTGAGTGTAGGTAGGATTAGGAGCTGCACAAATGGTTCTGAAGGACATTCAGGCTGGGGGACATGGGGCGTTCAGAGGCGTTGGGAGACATGGGGTCTTAGAGCTTGGTCTCTGACCCTCCCCTGCTCACACTGTCTCTCTCTCTCTCTCTCTCTCTCTGACTCTCTCTGTCTCAGAAATAAATAAAACATTAAAAAAATTCAAATTGGGTTTGATAGACTTGCTTCAGGGGGAGGTGGCAGGGAAGGGAGAAGGTCAAATGGGTGGGGTCTTAGCATGCCTGCCCCAGTTCCCGCCAAAGCACCTCTGCCTTAATTCCCCCCCTTTTTTTTTTTAACAATTTATTTATTTTTGAAAGACAGAGAGAGACAGAGCACTAGTGGGGGAGGGGTAGAGAGAGAGAGAGAGAGAGGGAGACACGGAATCAGAAGTAGGCTCCAGGCTCTGAGCTGTCAGCCCAGAGCCCGACGCGGGGCTCAAACCCACAAACCGCGAGATCATGACCTGAGCTGAAGCCGGACACTCACCTGACCGAGCCACCCAGGTGCCCCTGCCTTAATCCACTTCCTACATTACGGTTCCACATAAGATCTTATTTGAAGGGAGAAGAAGTGTTCCATTGATACAAACAAAAACTTAAAACAACTGGGCCAGAACACAGATAGAATGCCTGGCAAGAAAAAGTCCGAGATAAGACTGGAAAAGTTAGGCTGGGCCCTAAGCGCCAAGGACCTTGATAATGAACCCTTGGGGAATTTCAATCAGAGTAAAAGGATGAGCTTCATGACTGCAGGGTGGCAGAGTAGCCTGGGACAGGCAAGACGGGAGGGAAAGGCATCAATCAGTTCCTTAGTTGGTCAAGGAGCCTGGATCTCTATATTCTGAGTGCTCCTGTGTACCAGGCACTGTCCCGGGTACTGGGGCGGCCCTCACACAATGTATATTCTAGAAGGAGGAGGTGGACAGAAGTAAGTGAAGAGATGATACATCAAGTCATGGTGAGTGGTGAGATACACAGATAAGGCAGGGGTGAAGGGACAAAGAGTGAGGGGGGGTCCCATCTGACGAAGGTTGGTCAGGGAAGGCCTCCCGGAAGCAGCGACATTTGAGCGAAGACCTGAATTGAGCTATGGGGCTACATGGGCCCAGGAAGCAGCAAGTTTGCTGAGGTCGGCATGTTAAAGGATCGGCAGGGAGGTGGCCAGAGTCCAGTGAGCAAAGGAGAAAGTGTTAGAAGATCAGGGCAGAGAAGTCACACATCCCAGAACGTGAGGCCCTTATGGGTCATGCCAGGGATTTTGGAGTTTCTTTGGCGTGTGTTGAGAAGCTGTTGGAAGATTTTGAGCAGATGTGTGACATCACGTGACTTAGAGTTATGAAATGATCACTCTGGCTGCTCTGTGGAGTACAGACTAAGGGAGGCAAGGGTCATTTGTTCCATACCGATACAGACCAGAAACTCTGTGTGTGTGCGTGTGTGTGTGTGTGTGTGTGTCCGTCCAAGCACTCAGTTCTGATCTGCTGGCCTATCAGTCTGCCTGGGGAGTCAGTAGCACGCTGTTCTTACCACTGTGGCTTTGTAGTATCTGCCAGAGGACACCGACATGGTCAGGCTTTATCTACCGCATTGCTGTAGTCTATTGGATACAGCATTGTATACAAGCTGGTGACATTTTAGTGGAGATACAGAGATTTTGTATGGGTAGAATTTAGGAATCATATAAACCATCATTGTGCCCTTTATTTTACTTTTGAAATGTTATTATTTTCTTTTCATTTATTTTACTTTTTAGAAAGAGTGTGTATGAGCAGGGGGGAGAGCAGAGGGAGAGAGAATCTTTTTTTCTAAACATTTTTAAAAGTTTATTTATTTATTTTAAGAGAGACAGAGAGAGAGAGAGCACAAACAAGGGAGGGGCAGAGAGAGAGAGAGAGGGAGAGAGAGAATCCCAAGCAAGCAGGCTCCACGGTGTCAGCGCGGAGCTCAAAGTGGGGCCTGAACACACAACTGCGAGATTATAACCTGAGCTGAAACCAAGAGTTGGACTCAACCAACTGAGCCAACTGGGCACCTTGAGAGAGAGAGAATCTTAAGCAGACTCTACGCTCAGCATGGAGCCCAATGTGGGACTTGATCTCACAACCTTGGGATCATGACCTGAATCAAAGTCAAGAGTCAGACGCACAATTGACTGAGCCTCCCAGACACCCCCCCACCCCCTTGAATCTTGATACCATTTACTTGGCGTTTTGTTTCTGTCCCTTATCTTATTGCACCTTGTGTTAGTCACTTGTGTACCTGCCCTTAAGGTCTTGAGAGCAAGGTTTGGCCCTTACCTTTTAAAGTCTCCCTATCACCCAAAAACAGTGCATGCAGCAGGTGCTTGATAATTGCCTGGTGAGCTAAATTTGGTGGACTATCTTGGTTGTTCTGTTTACTCCGATCAGGTCCCTTATTCCCAGGCAGAATGAGATCTGCATCTAGGATCCAGCAGAACCCAGGATTGCTTCAAAATGTTGGGTAGAGTATAGAGTTGTCCAATCACCATGTTGTATACCTGAAACTAATATAACAGTGTGTGTAGACCGTATTTTAATTAAAAAGAAATTGTTGGGTATAAATTCTACCTCCTGTTACTTGCTCTCTTTTTCTCATTTAGAGAAACGTGTTTATAGCTAGAACTTGGGTCATATTAGATCCATGACCAATTGAAATGGGTTTTCTTTGAACACCTGTCTGAAGTGTTTCATGCCCGGCATTTCCATGCCCTCTTGACTTAGGTTTAGTGGCAGGACCTTCAATGGCAAATGTAGACCGATTTCTTGACTTCCTCTTGATCGAACAACTGAGGGACTGGCTCTGTTGTGGCATCCAGGAGGTCTGGCCAGAGGTGAGTGACTAAAGACAGACATGTGGGGTCAGGGGATGACACTAATGCCTGCTTTCTTGCTTAAAGAAGACCGCTGGGCTGTTAGTGAGTAGAACTGCTGCATTTTGGGGATGCAGAGGGACTGGTAGCATATCTGGTGCTATGAAATAGTGAGCTATGCCATCATGGGGCTCCGTTACCTTTTATGAAATGGAGTAGATCATCTTCACCTTGTATTATGTTTCTTCTGAGAATCACAGAGATCATATTGAAAATGAGAAAGGGGCTCAGTCGGTTAAGCATTCGACTCTTGATTTTGGCTCAGGGCATGATCTCATGGTTCTTGAGTTCAGGCCCNTTTGATGGCACCTTTGGACACGGTCATAAGGCTTCAAATTTGGGGACAGGATGGTAGAGAGGAAAGGGGCTTTAACCTTAGACAAGTACATCCCCCTTAGCTATTTTTATTCACTGGCAAATACCACCTCCCTTGCATGCTACCTGTCAGAACTAAACGAAAGTCCCTAATAGACCCTGGCACATAACCATATACTCAAGAAGTTAATTCCCTTCTTCTTTCTTTCTTCTTTCTTTCTTTCTTTCTTTTTCTTTCTTTCTTTCTCCTTCCTTCCTTCCTTCCTTCCTTCCTTCCTTTCCTTTTTTCTTTCTTTTCTTTCTTCCCTTTCTTTCTCTCTTTCTCTTTCTCTTTCTCTCTCTCTTTCTCTTTCTCTCTCTCTCTCTCTTTCTTTCTTTCTTTCTCAAAGATGCACACTCTCCAAATAAATACTTAGATAGAGGGAAAAATACTTAGATAGATGGACAAACACATCCATTTCCTAAGTGAATCCTGCATCCTGTAAAGGAAGACAGCGTGCGTTCTCGAGTGCATCAGAGTAGCCTATGTTCCAGGCCCCTTGCTACTCAAAGTGTGGGGCTCTGGACCAGCAGCATTAACATCACCAGGGAGCTGGTGTGACATTTCAATCTCAGGCCCTTCCCAGACCCACAGAATCCGAACATCCATTTTAGCCGCGTCTCTGGGTGAGTCACTTAAACACTAAACTTTGAGGTGCCCGGCTGTAGGTCCTGCCTTTCAGAAACAAGCAGGAAGCCACCCCAACAGGAGGTCACCTGGTTTGTCTCAACTAATGGATCTCAACATCACAGCTGTGATAATGGCGTCGCTGATGACTACATGGTTTTGTTTGAGATATTTGGTGAGTTTCACAATAGAAACGGGGAAATCAAATCCAACTTCTGAAAGCCCGCAATAGGACATAAATGCTTTTTTTAAAAAATATAAGTTGATCCATGACCTAAATGTTGGCCTAAGTGAGGAGAGCAGTCTATGGTTGCCAGCACTATTATTTAAAACATTACTTAAAATAACAACAGCTATCCTCATTAGTTTCTTTCAGCAAAGCAGAGTTTAAATTATGTCTTAAATGAATTCATTTGGCTTATAAAGTTCATGGGTATGTTATTTTACATAAAGTCCAAGATCAGGAGACTGGTGGCTCCCAGCATCTACTCAAAGACCTTTCCCAGCCCAAGGTAGGAATGTAATAGTTCACCTGCTGGGACTAATTTCAAAAGAGGTAGAAATCCCTAGCAGCGCAGTCTTTTAGCCAAGCAAATTGGATAGCTTCCATTTTTAAAAGGAAATTTTTATGGGCTAATATGTTTCACTTGCCTCTCAACATATTAGGCCACTTTTAGTCACAATCGGGACATCAAATGCCAGCTCAAAAATTAGGAGTTGTGGGACTTTACCATTAGGGAAATGCTATTCTTCAAGGCCATCTGTGCAAGCTGACAAAGAAGCTTTCATTTACTCTTTTATTTAATGTACTTTCCTACTTAAGCCTGTGTCCATTTCCATCTTGAGTGGCATAAAATAAAAAATAATAGGAGAAATTTAGAAAAGCATGATGGTTTCAAATGGGACTGTTTCTGGTGGTTAAGCTTAGCAATGAATTGACTTTATAAATTTTTGTTAGCCAAGGAGCTTGGCTGAATGAGGGGTTGATGAGAACACCAAACAGACATTTATAAAACAGCTACTGCTAGATCAGAGCTTAGCGATCATCTTAAAGCTGATAATTCCAAACATTATGTAAGTAGCTCCCTGCTTTCCTCTAGAAAGTGGTCCTGAAAATACATGCAAAAATCCAATATATCAACGTCAAACACTGGACTCACATGCTATTGGGGACGTGGGAGGGAGTTGATTCCCAGAGAATTGAAATGTAATATGAAACTCCTGAATTCAACCTTACATTTTAGTCATAATATTCAAAAATGCATCTTCCTCATTTTATTTATGTTCCATAATTGTAATCCTTCGGCTCACACTGGAGGACAGAAATGCCTTCAGCCCAATGAAAATCCAACTGCGGCTAAATATTTGCCATATTACAGCACATCCAATGATTTCCGTTTGTCTCAATTAAGTTCGAGATGATGTTTCCTGTCATTAGTGTTAATCCTTTGGTTTTTCTGAATTCCCATTTGTTCTTATGAGGAAGAGTAAAACACAACATTCTAAAAATGTCCCCACTGGATACTGCTGAGCATACAGGCCAAGCTTTTTTAAGCCACTGTGCAGGTTTAGCATATAGTAAGCATTCAACAAAACGCCTAGAAACATAGGGAATGCCAAAAAAATAAAAATAAAAACAAAACCAAAAAACCCCAAAAAACCAAACAACCCAGCTTTTTCAATCAACCAAGAGGAGAAGATCAGCCACCAGTTCTTCATGCCATAGACAAAGCAACCTGCTAACTGGGTTTTTCACCTGCTCACGTTTGTGCTATAGTATGGACACTTACCATTAGTTGCTCTAATCCTAGTACATCTACTATCTAAATGAACCCATTTAAGGAAGGGGAGTAAGGAACAATGGAAACGTGCCAACATTCCAAAAGAATCAGCATAGCTTTTTCAGAGGTAGAGTGTTGGACAACTGGCATCAAACATTTAGCGCTGTTCTGGGTTTGGTGGTAAGGGTAGAGAGAAACAGTAGGGTGTGAATTACATCATGTTCCAGTAATTGACCCATCTCGCTGGAAGGACAGATCTCACACATGTGACACAATTAGGGGATGAAAAGAGACATCAGTGCCACCAATATGTGCTTTATAGCTCCCCAAAG
The DNA here is from genome assembly GCF_008692635.1 of Crocuta crocuta. Taxonomy (NCBI): domain Eukaryota; kingdom Metazoa; phylum Chordata; class Mammalia; order Carnivora; family Hyaenidae; genus Crocuta; species Crocuta crocuta. Next base: position 2,230,167 of record NW_027527807.1, read on the forward strand.
TATGGTAGCCTCCACTGTGGCCAGAAATGTCCCCTATAATGGCATTCCTTCAGTGTGCTGAGGATATGCAGCTATGGGTCCAAATCCATCACAACAAAGAGAATGAAAATGGCATTACCACCCTGTAACTAGAAAGACCAGCAGTCATGAGCAATCAATTCTGCCTGCCAATTTTCAATAATGTTCATTTCAGAATCCTATTACAGCTGCGTAAGAGCAACCCGACGCGGCATCTTTGGTTTGGTCCTCCTGGGGTTTGGTTCCAGAACCACCTTTGGAAAACCCTGCCTAGCCAAAGGGAAGGGCCTAAACGCTGAAAGGTGATGAGGGTAAGATATCTCGGTGGGTTTTGGGGCACGTGGGTCACCTCGTAGCTGGCTGAGTCGCTACCCCCTTCTCCTTTTCTGAGTGTGATGTGGGAGGCTGCCTTTTCCTTTCTTTGCATAAATCATCATCGTGCAACAGTACTTGCCCTGACTGTCAGCAGGCGATTTTGATTTTGGGATTTGACAACCTTAGCAGGGTCTGCATAGGACTGCGGGAATGGATGGGGACAGGAGTCCGTCTGAAAGAAAGCTGAGCTTTTCCCTGGCCGAGGGGCAGAACACACCATAAAGACCAGTTCATACTAGGGATTAACCAGAAGCTGCAACTGCTGGTGTGTAGATCGTCTCTGTCCAATTCCGTAGCCTCTAGCCCCACGTGGTTATCAGGCACTTGAACTGTGGCTAGTTTTTTTCAATGTTTTATTTATTTACTTATTTATTTATTTATTTAAAGAGAGAGAGACAGAGACAGAGACACAGAGGATAAGCGGGGAAGGGGCAGAGAGAGAGAGGAAGACACAGAGCCCGACGTGGGGCTTGAACCCACGC
>NW_027527807.1:2231094-2231787 GCF_008692635.1 Crocuta crocuta
ACCTCAATATCATGACCTGAGCCGAAGTCGGACGTTCAACCTACTGAGCCACGCAGGTGCCCTGAACTGTGGCTGGTTTGAATTGAGATGTGCTGTAAGGGTAAAATACACACCCGATATTGAAGAGTGAGCACGATAAAAAGATAGACATTATCTCATTAATCATTTTATATTGGTTTTCTGCCGAAGTGATGATATTTTGGATATATTTAGTTAAACAAAACATATTATTATAGTTAATTTCAGCGTTCTTTTTTTTTTCCACTTTCTTTTTAAATGTGGCTACTGGAAAAATCCGAATTCTGTATGTGGTTTGCATTATATTTCTACTGGCAGCTGTTGCTGGTGGAAAACGCTGCGTTGCTAAATACTGCTCTCAGGAGGTGGGAAAAAAACCCTTCCAGTTCATCTTCAGATGCCCAAATAAATCCTGCCTCCCCATCTGCAACAAAAATATTACAGTAATAAAGCATTTGTGTCAACCAAAAAGTATCCCAAAGTCTTTTGCGCCTGTAGGGAGCCCTGCTGCCAATAAGGCATTAAATCTGAGGGAAACATTTCTGCAATTACTGATCAAATACAATACAGCTAAATTCCACCTCCAGCATATCATTTTGATAATGGGTATGGAAATTATCCATTCAATAGCTATTCAAAAATAACTCAGGAAGATTGGTTACTACATACTTCACG
>NW_027527807.1:2231929-2240235 GCF_008692635.1 Crocuta crocuta
CTGTCTCCCAGGAACTGTCCGGGAGGGGAAGTCGCGCAGGCAGAGCGGCACGGACAGTCTTCCTGCGGCCCGAGCGTTGCCGGCTCCTGGCTCAGCGCAGACAGCTGTGCGTGCAAGTTAAGTGAGGCGCCTTAGTACTTATCAATCAGGAATCAGCAGGGCTTCCAGAGTCGTCCTCATTAAATTTAAAGTATATTCTCTCCCCAGCAGCAAACGTCTCCATTGCCATCCATTTCTGCACAGCCAATTTTAGGCAATCAGAGAGCGTTGGCTTCATCACTGTCTCGGAACAGATTTCAGGCTTCCCTGATCTGTGACAGCCGGTGGCTCGCNCTCTCTCTCTCTCTCTCTCTCTCTCTCTCTCTCGTCGTCACCAATGCGTCGCTGCTTCGAATTCTTTTCTTTTCTTTTTTTTTAAATTTTTTTTTCATGTTTACTCATTTTGACAGAGAGAGGGTGTGCGTGAGAGAGTGGGGGAGGGGGCAGAGAGAGAGGGAGAGAGAGAATCCCAAGCAGGCTCTATGCTGTCGGCACAGAGACCAATGCGGGGGCTCAATCTCACAGCTGTGACATCATGACCTGAGCCAACGTCTAGAGTCAGACGCTTAACTGACTGAGGCCCCCGCCCCCCCAGGCTCCCCTCTAAGCCTTTCCTGATCCTTTTCTCTTCCCTCTGCCTTTCTCAGGGCGGGGTGTTCTTGTCCATAAAGCATGCACTCCCACCAGTTCCAGAAATGCTCCTTCATCGGTATTCATTTCAGGGCCCCCATCTCCCCGCTCTCCGTGCATGGTAAATGCCTCATGCTTCATGCCCGCTTGCTTACTTAAGAAGGCCACGTGGTGAGTGGAAAAGAAGACAGTTGCCAACTGGGATCAGGAAACGTCACTCTCCACCCGATGAGCCATGTGACACTTGGGCAAGTCACTTAACCAGTCCATGCCTCAGTTTCTTTATCTGTAGCCGGGGCATGATTACTTCCTTCCTCGTGGGATTATCGTGAGATGCAAATGAAAGACTGAGAAAATGTAAAGTGCTATAGACTTTGGTTCATTCATTTGCCGAGCGTTTAACAAGCCCTTATGTCGTGTAAGGCAAAGGATGGGGAGCTCGGTTAATCATGGCAAACATTGGCCGGCAGGGAGGTGCAGAAAGGAGCACAGAACAGGGAAGAATACCTCAGGAAGGACGCAGCACGTGTCCAGACCAGAAGGAAGAAAGGTTTTGACAGACCCAGGAGGAAGATGGGACGGGCAGGGTGGGGCTGTTACGAGGCAGGAGATAGGTTTGGGACATTTTGGAGCACCTCGTGTGACTGGAGCTCAGAGCTCAGAGCTGACTGTCAGGGGAGAGGCAGCTTCAGCTGACAAGATGGGCTCAAGTGCATTACAATGGGCCCGAAGTCCATACTGAAGAGTATAAATTCAGGGCCCCGAGCCAAGGGTCGGCCGAAGAAAGTTTTTGGAGCAGGTGCACAGTCTGGAAATGTCACTCTAGTGGTTCACTAACTAGAAGGAAGGGAGGAAGATTTTTAGGACAAGAGACAGGAAGAACATGCGGAAGATGACTGTAATTCACAACATGTAGGGGCACCTGGGTGGTTCAGTCGGTTAGGCATCTGACCTCAGCTTAGGGCATGATCTGGTGGTTCACGAGTTCAAGCCCTGCATTGGGCTCTGTGCTGACAGCTTGGAGCCTGGAGCCTGCTTCGGATTCTGTGTGTGTGTCCCTCTCTGACCCTCCCCCACTTACATTCTGTTTTTCTCTCTCAAAAATAAATACGCATTGGGGCTCCTGGGTGGCTCAGTCGGTTATGTGTCCGACTTCGGCTCAGGTCATGATCTCACGGTTCGTGGGTTCAAGCCCCGCGTCGGGCTCTGTGCTGACAGCTTGGAGCCTGGAGCCTGCTTCGGATTCTGTGTGTGTGTCCCTCTCTGACCCTCCCCCACTTACATTCTGTTTTTCTCTCTCAAAAATAAATAAAACATTAAAAAAAAGTAAATAAGCATTAACATTTTTTTAAAAAACCCATATAAATAGGGGCACCTGGATGGCTCAGTCGGTTAAGCATTGAACTTTTTTTAAGTTTTTCTCTTATTTATTTATTTTGAGAAAGAGAAAGAGAGAGCATGCTGAAGGGGCAGAGAGACAGGGAGAGAGAGGGAATCCCAAGCAGGCTCCCCACTATCAGTGTGGACCCCAACTCGGGGCTCGAACTCACAAACTGTGAGCCCACGACCTGGGCCTAAATGGAGAGTGGGACACTAAACCGACTGAGCCACCCAGGCACCCCAAGTGTCAGACTCTTGATTTTGACTCAGGTCATGATCTCACACTTTGTGGGATCAAGCCCTGAGTCAGGCTCTGTGCTGACAGGGTGGAGCCTGCTTGGCATTCTCTCTCCCTCTCTCTCTATCCCTTCCCAGCTCTCACGTCTGCTCTCTCTCTCTCAAAATCAATAAATAAACACGTAAAAAAAAACATATAAATTAAACTTTCTGTATGAATTCTCTAGAACCCTAGTCCAGAGGGAGCCTCTGAATCGTGGCTTCTGAGGCTAAATATTTGGGAAATGTTGCCCATTGCAGGCCCTTCTTGAATATTCAAAAACCACATTAGCATATTCTTCTATCTCTAAGAAATCTTGGTTTAATCTAGCATTTTCTAAATTGCATTGACCACAGAATTTCTTTTGTTCCCCAAAGAAGACGTAGTAATGCTAGCGTTCATCTGTAAAGGTCATTAAAGACCCAGAAATGCTTACAGGTTGGAGAAGGCTAAGGAGTGTTGATGACAAAATGCATCATAGAATTTTGGGTCAGAGCCTGGAACACAAAAAGGATGTGAGCAGAAAAACTGGCGAAATCCAAATAAAGCCTGGAGCGTACTTATTAGTACTGTACTAATGGTAATAGTGCTAGTTTTGACGAATTTACCGTAGTTATGTAGATGTTCGCATCAGGGNATTAATCCAAAATAAAACATTTTAGGGGTGCTTGGGTGGTACAGTCAGTGGGGCATGTGACTCATTATCTCAGGGCCGTGAGTTCGAGCCCCACGTCAGGCATAGAGATTAGTTAAATAAATAAATAAATAAATAAATAAATAAATAAATAGCAATCTTCAAAAACAAAACCANTTAAAATCTTACCAATATAATTGAAGGTCAATAAATCTTAGTTGCCTTTCCATCCCTTTCTTCAATTTAGAAAACAATATTGCTGGGGCACCTGGGTGGCTCAGGTGGTTAAGCGTCTGATTCTTGGTTTCGGGTCATGTCATGATCACAGTTGTGAGATCGAGCCCCGGGTCGGGCTCTGTGCTGAGAGTGTGGAACCTGCTTGGGATTCTCTCTTTCCCTCTGTCTCTCTGCCCCTCCTCCACATGCTCTCTCTCTCTCTCTCTCAAAATAAAATAAACTTAGAAAACAATATTGCTGACTAGTTATTTAGAAACACCATTTACCATTTTATTTAACCAAAAAGCTATGCTTTTTAAAAGTTGGGGAGCTACGTGAAAACTTGTTCCCTTTGCAGAGCGGAGGGTAAAGATGGAAAGGGGCATCTAAGCTCAGTTAGCAGATCTTCCTAGGGCAGAGAGCAACCGAAACCGCGCATGCACCTCCTGACGTTCTGTTCTGCCGCCGTGTTACTTCAACAGATGGGAAAGCCTAAGGTAACGGTTTTATTTCTAAGCACCTTACAAATGTGCAGAGTGTGAAATAAGTCAATCACACACAATCAGTACAGAGGTCAAAAGCAGTTCAGCTCTAAAGGAAATTCGTAACGTAAAATGTACCCACAGGGCAAGCAACACCCTCCACCCCGCAAAACACACACCTGTGCACACACCTGTGCTCCCCGCCCGTCTCAACAGTCTGTCAGCTGTAGGATTTGCCCGCAGTGATGGGTAAATGATCCCTGACGGGCTTAACCCAAATCCAGTGCGTTTTGTGAGGCTGTCGCTCAGGAGGTGTGCGGGTCAGCCTGGGAAAGACACGGCTTCTCAGGGGTGCTGCTCTCTGCACCCCATCCCCTGGATGTACACTTCCGAGGGCACCCGGGGTCCCTCCAGAGTGTCTCTGACAGCACGTCCGACTGACTTCATTCCCACGCGTCATCTGTTTCATCCGTGTTGAGAGAAAAGCATGTGCTGATCTCTGATGCTTCACGAAACTTCATTGATTCTGCCCAAGCCGTGTGCAGGGGTCAGGAGAAGAGGGTGGTATTGTTGTTTCTCACCGCGCTTCTAGGCTCTCAGCCGCCGGCAGGTAGAGCCCAAAGTGAATGAGAGCAACCTGTACATCCTGAGGATGTTATGTGCTAGGCGGTAGGAGCCTAGAACAGTCAGGGGAAAGAAAGGGGGAACATTGGTGTGGGGGCGGGAGCCAGCCAAGGCAGCTGCCCTAGACAGCTGGGATTCTGGTCCGAGACCCAAGATGCCAGTCATCTCGGGACTGAGTGCAGCCGGGAGATACTCCATCCCTCCTTCTGGAAGGAATAGGATCTTTCTTACTACTGTTCATGGTATAAATGGCTTTATTTCACTCTCTGGTGCTAGGCCCCCAAGGAGGCTGATCTAGGATCCAGATGAAGCTTGGAGGAGGCAGATTTCAGGCCAAAATAAGAAAGAAGCTGTAAGTAGAAAGAGCTTGCTAAAGATAAGCGTGGCAGCCTCCAGGCAGAGTGAGCTCACTCTGGGAGTATTCAAAGCAGAAGATGAAATAAATGCAAAGATCATCTATTTGACTTTGGCAAACAAAGACACACGCACACAGACCCATACACCCTTCCCTTCGGCTCTGGGCCTTCAGAGCGAGCAGAGTTGGAATTCGTCAGAGGGTCCCACCAGGTGAGAGAGAGAGAGAGAGAGAGAGAGAGCGCGCGCGCGCGCGCGCGCGTGNGGTAGCAGGAATCGCCTAAGGGAAGGAGGCAGACCAGATTCTGTTGTTGTGGAAAAGCAGCAATCGTTTAGAGAAGACAATACTAGTGATGATCACCTACTTCTTAGTGCGTTCCCTGAAACTCCTATTGACTGAAAAAGAGGGGAGATGAACGTTCCCACGAGCTCATGAAAATTACAAAAATAGCTAGTAGTGAAGTGCTCATTATGCTCCAGCCTGAGAGCTTGGTCTACATTTAATTATTTAATCCTTAGCACAGCCCTCTGAGGTAGGTACTATGTTCTCTCCCATTTTACGGATGAATAAACGGAGACTCAGAGTCGGCAAGGCACTTGCTAAGGGTGTGCAGCTCTAGATGGCAGAGGACTTGAACTTAGCCAGCCCTGCTCTAGAGCCTGTGCTAGCGATTACTGGATAATACTGCCAAATGCTATAAATCAGGGTCCTTGGGACCTAACTGAGGGTCCACAGCTCCAAGGAGAAGAGAAGGAATTGCAGCCCAGGAGGTGAGGACCTCTCCCCGGAGCTCGTTTGGCATAGCTTCCTTGTCAGGCCTTTAGCCCAGAATGGCAGGGCTTTCTCCGTGGATGGGCAAAGGCACGCTCTTCCATAGGCACCAGGGAAAGTTCTGGCTGTCCTCTGATCCTGNATCTTCCCTTCATTTTCTTTGTTGCTTTCCAAATGAGGAGACAACAGGCTACATATTCCTGTAGAACAATAGATTATTATCCTAATTATAGTTGCCTGGTGTTTTCCACACTTTTACCATTTTATTAAAAACAATTATCCGAGAAGAACCGATCTTTTGTAATACCTACCCCATTGTTCTCATCTCTCTCTGATTCTGATGAGGTCTTTTCAAAGGGTATTTTCTTCGTAATTATAGACTGTAGGGCAATTTTCAGAAACTGAGTCCAGGAAATATTTTGTTGAGATTAATTTTTCTTCTAATTCTTTTGTTTTTTTTTTCTTTTAAACTAGCCACTTAATGAACATATTTCTTCTCTGCAAGCAAGCACACAGTCTCAGAACGATCCATCTTAAAGGAAGTTTGCAAAGAGGGAATCGTTCAGAAAAGGATAAAATAGCAAATACGAACATTTTTTGTTTGATAAAATGAACTATCCTCTGCATATGAGTGGGTGGGAGAAAAAAGTGCCTCAGACTCCAACATTCCTTCCTGATTTCAGGGAGCATTTGACAGGTAGTTTATGTAGGCTTTTGGTCACCCTCAGAAATCTATTGCATTGGGACTGTATTTTTTGTCAGCTTCAGTCAAAAAACATTTGGGTGAAGAGGTTGACGAGTCGAAAGCAGAGGGCAGGCAGCAAATGTGGGTTAGGGAGATTCTTCAAGTGACAATACCCAGAGTAAGTAATACATCAAACATCACTAAACACAGGACTGTATGTCCGACCTGGGCTCAGGTCATGATCTGATGGTTTGAGGGTTTGAGCCCCATGTAGGGCTCTGTGCTGATGGCTCAGAGCCTGCTTTGGATTCTCTGTCTCCCTCTCTCTTTTCCCTCCCACACTCATGCTCCCTCAAAAAATAAACAAACATTAAAAAAAGATAAGTTCCATTTCTAGAACAAGTTGTAATGGCTTTGCCTTTCACTCTAGAGGTTCTCTGTGCTTTGAAGGCTGGCATGTTAGACTAACAACAGAGCAGACCTTCCTTTATGTCTTAATCCTGGCTAATCTGCCTTTAGTTTTTGAAGGAATGACTATTTTTAAATTTTAGTCAAAATTGATGTTCATTATGGATAAATGTGAAGATGTGAAAAAGCAAACTAATTTTGAAACGCCTCTGTAATCTTCTCATAAGGACCACGCACTACCCACATCTATCAGTCCCACGGGATTTTCCGTATGCTAACAAATCCACGACAGCATATGGATATTTTGAAAGCCGGGATTCTACTATATATACCAATTGTTCATTTAACGTTGTATTGAGGACATCTTGGTATATCCATAAAAACAGATGGGAATAACCTTCTCCATGGCTACATGGGATCCCACTTCCTACTGTACAGATCTCTTTTCCAAAAATATTTTAATTGAAATTTTTTGTTTTATTTAAAGTAAACTCTGTACCCAGTGTGGGGCTCAAACTCATGAGCCTGAGGTGAAGAGTCACACGCTTTACCGACTAAGCCGCCAGGTCACTATTACAAGCAACATTGTGGTAAATATCTTTGTGTACACATCAGTTCACATGTGTATAATTATTTCCTTCAGATAAATTCTTAGAATGAAATTGCTAGATCAGCAAGCATGCGCATGTTTAAGGCTCTTGTTAATTATTTCCCAAATGCCCTCCAGAAAGAATATACCCATTTCAACACTGTCATCAATAAATAAAAGTGCCCATTTCCTCACACTCACACCAGCAATGAATGTTCTCATTCTTTANTTGAGCTGAAGTTCCACAGATACCCTATGTACCCCACTTCTGCCCCTTCCTTTCAGGATATGTATTGCCAAAATGTCTTCCAAAAAGTTAGTCTTTTTTAAAAAAATTTTTAATGTTTATTTATTCTTGAGAGAAAGAGAGAGAGAAAGACAGAGACAGTGTGAGCATGGGAGGGGCAGAGAGAGGGAAAGAGAGAGAGAGAGAATCTGAAGCAGGCTCCAGGCTCTGAGCTGTCAGCACAGAGCCGGACGCGGGGCTCGAACCTACAAACTGAGAGTTCATGACCTGAGCCGAAGCCCGACGCTTCACGAACTGAGCCACCCAGGCGCCCCAAAAAATTAGTGTTGATTTAGGCTCTCCCCAGTTGTGTGTGTGTATCTCCTGCTCTGCCTCTCACCCACTCCAGGTATTAGTATTCACGTGTCCATCTGATAATTGGCCACTCAAGTTGAATGCTTCGTGAAATCCTTTCCTTGACATCGAAGCTGGAGGCGGGCATCTGAACACTGCCCCGTTTAGTGGTCAGTGAGTCGTTCCTAACCCTGTGACTGGTGTTTCCTACTGAGCTTCCTCCTCGCTCCCTGGCTCCTGGGTGCCGGGCTTGGCAGACACCTTCAGGCACTCACGGCTGCAGCCGTCCAGGGAGGGTCGGCCCACAGTGACAGGTGACAGGGTGCTTTCTCTCCTTCTGGTCCTGGTTTGCTTGCAGCGGGCACGTGGCATTGGGCCCAGAAGAAGACGGTCTCTGTTCGGAGGACACCGAGATCCTAGGTGTGGTGGGTTTTCTCCCGAGATGGATGGAGGGTGCCAAAATCACAGTGGATGGCACGTGATGTGCAGTCCTCGGAGGCACCAAGCTGTAAGCAAGGGGCAGCTTTGGGTCCTGGTTGGGAAGGCCCAGGGCTTAGATTTTCCATGAACCTCTCTCTCGCTAGCGCGGTCTCAAATCACGGCTGGTCCCTGTTTGGTAGGCTTCTGGGACACGGC
>NW_027527807.1:2240243-2241059 GCF_008692635.1 Crocuta crocuta
TCTCAAGGGGTGAGCCCACTTCCCTGGAAACTTTCCAGCCCAGCCTGGTTCTAATCCGCATTCTCAGCCCATGAACCGCAGAATCAGAATCTCGGGGGCTGGACCCAAGAATTTACAATTGTAAGGAGTGCAATTGTAAGGCCTCAGGGGATTTGGAAGCCCTCTTTAAATTTGGGTAAGAACTCTCTTAAATCTCTTCCTATTATGGGGGGGCGGAGTCACCTTGGAATGGAGTGAAAATGCAGATTCTGACTCTGTGGGTCTGGGGGTGGGGCCAGGGATTCTCCGGTTCTGACAAACTCCCAGGTAAGGCCCTTGCTGCTGGCCTGTGGCCTACACTTTGAGGAGAAAGGCTCTAACCCGTGCTGTGCTACTAATCAGTTGGGCTTGCTTCTGTCGTGGGGTGTGGGATACACAAGGGACCAGGGAATGCACCACAAAAGAGGTGACATTTCATCTGGGCTTGAGGAGGAGGAGGAGGAGTAAAGAAGAAATAGGAACTGGTATTTCTGAAAGCTACCTCCTCTTATCTAACTTGAATTTGGAGTGCCCATCGGGCTAAGTGGGTAGAGTACCTGCCTCTTGATTGCAGGGTTGAGAGTTCGAGCCCCCCGTTGGGTGTAGAGGCTACTTAAAAATAAAATCTTTTAGGGGCACCTGGGTGGCTGAGTCGGTTGAGCGCCTGACTTCGGCTCAGGTCAGGATCTCATGGTTTGTGGGTTTGAGCCCCGCGTCGGGCTCTGTGCTGACAGCTAGCTCAGAGCCTGGAGCCTGCTGAGGATTCTGTGTCTCCCTCTCTCTCTGACCCTTCCCTGC
>NW_027527807.1:2241160-2242782 GCF_008692635.1 Crocuta crocuta
TATAGCTCATAACCTCTCCTACATATACACATCCATGTGACCACTACCCAAATCAAGATAAAGAACCTTTTCAGCATCTGAGAAGCTTCCTTCAGCACCTCCACACAATTGACAGCCCCCCAAAGGTAACCACCAGTCTGACATTTAAAATCATAGAGGAGTTTTGCCTGTTCCTGCATGTCGCAGGATGAAATGAGACAGGATGCATTTTTCTACGCATAGCTTCTTCTGAGCAGCATTACGTTTCTGAGGTTCGTCTGCGTTGTTGCATGCAGAGTACCCTCAAATGGATGTTGTTAATGCTCTTGAAATATTTCAGAAGCCTGGTTTGGGCAAGATTTGGGGAAGGTTGAGGCTTTTTGAGTGGGGACTATCACAAAGGACATGGAATGGAACACCTGGAGTGAATACGGCAAGATTGTCTGAGTTCTTGAAGCCTCCTTTGGCCTCCTCTTCCTCTCCTTCCTGGATAGCATGTAGTGGTATGGACTAGACCCAGAGGGATCCCACTGAAGTGGCTGGGTTTGGGGCTGAGCAAATCCTTACACCTTCAGCTCCCTTCATTCAGCCGCAGAGCTGAATAGAAGGCTCGGTTCCGGGTGCACCCAGAGTTTTCTCCTTTGAGAAAAGGAGTGATACTCTTACCGAAGTGACAGTAACACAGGACGGTGTGAGAACATGACAAAGGGACACAGGACACGTGAGGAGGGAGGGATCATTCCAATTGGGAGGGTTGAGGGAGACTTTGGAAAGGAGTTGATCTGAAAACTGGGCTTCCAAGAAGGGATGAGACAGCCCAGGGAAAAATAGAAGGGTGCTTGGGGAAGGGGTTTCTTTCTTTTTTTTTTTTTTATAATTTATTTTTGAGAGAGAGATAGAGACAGCATGAGCAGGGGAGGGTCAGAGAGAGAGGGAGACACAGAATTTGAAGACAGGCTCCGGGCTCTGAGCTGTCAGCACAGAGCCCGATGTGGGGCTCGAACTCATGAACCATGAGATCATGACCTGAGCCGAAGTCAGACGCTTAACCGACTGAGCCACCCAGGCGCCCCGTCGAAGGGGTTTCTAAGTGGAAGGAACAGCAAGGAACAAAGATGGCATGAGCTGTGGCCTTTCAGAGGACGGGGACTCAGCCAGCATGGGACACGGTGGTGGGGTGGGGCATGGATAGATGAAGTGAGCAAGAGAAAACAGATCTGAAAAGTAGGTGGTGGCCAAATTCAGGAGCCCTTAAATCCTCTCCTTAAGATCTTGCCTTTGTGCTAGAAGCAACCACAGTCTCTGTCCTTTACTTACTCTGTGGCCTAGGGCATGTCACCTAACCTCTCTGAGCCTGAAGAATGAGGAAGACAAGAACACCCACCTTCTGGCAATACTGTGGGGATTCAAGGAGATTTTACGTATAAAGGATGGGGCACCGGGGTTGACACAGAGTGAGTGCTTGATAACTGGTACCTACTACTGTTACGAAAGGCAGTGCCCTCCATTACCTTTGGAGGGTTGAGGCCTCTGAGTAGGATGACCTTGTGCTAAGGGGGCTGATGCCTGAACCCTTTCTCTGCGGGGTCTGTCACAATTCTTTCTGCTTTGTTGCCTGTTCTCTTTGGGGCCCAGGACTGTGT
>NW_027527807.1:2242876-2247860 GCF_008692635.1 Crocuta crocuta
TTGTTTGCTGGTGGAGAGAGATTTCTTTTCTGCCTGTTGGATTGTCCGCCTGCCTGGCTCAGGGTTCCCAGCTGCTTCCCAGAGAGACCTATGGCTGATGGCTGGGCTTCAAAAATATCTTCCTCTCCTCTCCTTTGTTAAGTTCATTGTAGGAGTCCCGTCTCTGGGGGGCCCTGGAGCCCAGACAAACGGCAGTGGCAGAGTGGAGATGTCCCAAAAGCTCAGCCCAGAAGCTCCCCGCAGCCGCTCCACCAGAAAACTCCAAGGACTTCCTGTGGGGCTTTCTGTGTACTTAACTGGGCTTTTCTAAGAAAAGTCTAAAGTCCTTTTTCCTCTTGATTACGAGTCATCTCTCAGAGTCAGAGGTCCTGTTAGAGGCACTGAGACTTCTTCCCAGCCACGTAAGCAATGAGCTTCAGACAGTCACAGAACCCCTCGCCATTGACCAGGAGTGAGTTGCCTTCTGTCACTCTTAACACCCAGAAAAAGGCAGCTCTGCGAGGTAGTGAGTTGCCCATTCTCTGAGGCATTTAAGCCAGACCACTGGTGGTGGGTGGTGTATGCACACGGTTGGGGCATAATTTAGAGGCATTTGTTTTATCGGTGGCCAGACCAGAGGACTCTCTAAAGCCCCATTTAGTTCTGAGATTCTGCGATGCACTCGAGCTCGCCTGTGGGCCTATTTGCTCACCCAAACAAATCAGCCAGTGTCTGCTGCTATTCAGCTAACAACAAACACTATGTTATTATATCAGGTTTCCCGTCGAGCTGGAACCCCTCTGGTTTATGAAGCTGTACCACATTACTCAAATAGCAACGATCCTTGCAGAAACATTGATGAGGCAAGTCCAGATCTGCCATCCGCTCATTAACTTTGCCCTGGGCCCATCGGAGTGCCCCTGGTGGGGACAATGGCCCTCTCCATATGGAAGGGGCCCCCGTGGTGCCTGCCGCCGAGCAACTGCAGGGGGCTCTCCTCTAACGTCCCCCGGCTGTCTGAGCTTTGCAGACTGTTCTCGACAGCAACAGGAAAGACTCACGGAGGGAGCTAGAAATGATACAGCCAGGGGGGGTAAGGCTGGAGCCCTGGGGCCAGACTCCCTGTGTTTAGAGCCTAGCTCCATTCCTGGCTAGCTGTATGACCTTGGGCAAATTACAGAACCTCTCTGAGCCTCAGTTTTCTCATGTAGAAAAGGGGCAAACAATTTTACCTGCCTCATAGAGCTGATGTGAAGCAGACGTGGGCTTCTTTAGACTTCCTGACCTCTTCCCTACTCCTCTCCCTCTCTTCCACAGTCAGGATTGGACAGACCGCTGAAAAGCACAGCACTGACCCACCACCAAGCCTGCAGCTTCCCAGGGATGACCGTTAAGTCAAAGGGACGAATCGCCAATTCTAGAATTCTTGGCATCAAGCAGAAGACAGTAGAGAAGTTCAGGGCTACAGAAGGGCCTGTCAATCAGAAGAAAGCAAGCTGCCTGGGCTTAGGACAGCTCCAAGTCCAAGCTCCAAGTCCAGTGTTCCCTGAACTCAGTGTTCCTCAAGTGTCGGAAGAGTTCTGCCCAAAACAAGGTCTTGGAAGGTAGGGCTACATTTCCACACAAAGGGGTTTGGCCAACAGATGCTGGCCTCGGGGAGGGGAACACAACAAGGGGTCGCCGGAAGTGTCAAGCTCTGCTGGCATTCTGAGAGGCTTCATTTGGGGTCTGATACAAGAATTCCTTCGGAGGGAACCAAAGAGCCCTTTCAAGGGGGCATGACCAGGTCTGGAGGCAGTAGCCAAATATCCAGCAAAAGAGCAGCAGAAGGCATCTGGCCTCTTGGTGAAGATCACCGAAGAGTATACATGTTGCGTGCTTGACCGTGCCGCGAGGTGCATCTGGTGGCTGAGAGTAAACGGCAACAGAGGAGGGGAGACGGAGAGCTCTCAAGTCCGATTTATGCTCTGATGGAAGAAGTACAAAGTAACTGAGGTCCCTGAACAGAAGGAAGAGGGTAGCTAACAAGATCTCCACTCCTCAGTGTCTTTTCTTGGCCCAGTTACATTCACCCCCATCACCACCCATCTGCATGAGGATTTTGATGGCATGGTGATCTGATTGGCAATGACCCAGAGAAGAAGAGTCAGTGTTCTGGATGGATAGGACCAAGATCTCCAAAGCCTTCTTCAAATATCATCCAAAGGAAATGTAAACTGAGGGCCTAGGTCCACAAAAGAAACTGCACAATTTCAGGACTGGGAGAACGTGGATTGGCAGTGAGCCGGGAACATGGAAGGAGTTGGAAGTTTTTGTTGACTAAGGTCTGGATTTGTCAACAGTGAGGTGTTGCTCCGAAAAGATAATTGGATCTTAGGTTGTATTAATAGAAGTCTAGTAGACTGACCAGCTGAAGTTGCTGGTATGTGGCCATTTTTGACCTACAAAATGGCAACCATGTACGGTTTAGCCTAATGCCAAGGAGAAGATGAAGGATCTGATACCTGGAGGACATGATGCTCCATGAGATAAGCCAGAAACGGGAGTACAAACAGTATATGATCCTGCTTGTGTACAGAATCTCAAAAGTCGAATTCATGGAACCAGAGAGTAGAATGGTAGATGCCAGGGCCTGGGGAGTGGGGTAAGCGGGGAGATGTTGGTCAAAGGGTACAAACTTTGTACCCATCCAGGTTGTTGGATGATTAAGTTCTGGAGACCTAATGGGCAGCATGGTGACTGTAGTTAAAAATACTGTATTGTATACTTGGAACGGGCTAAGAGCATAGAACTTAAGGGTTCTCACCACACACACACACACACACACACACACACACACCACACACGGAATGGTAACCATGGGAGGTGATGCAGGTGTTAGTTTGATTGTGGTAATCATCTCACAACCTACATCAAATCATCGCATTGTGTACCTTAAACATACACAATAGTTAACTTGTCAATTACACCTCAAGAAAGTTGAGGAAAAAGGAAGATGGGGATCCTCTGTGCTCCGCACTGATTGGAGCGCATTTGGAGGATTGTGCATGGGTCCAGGTGACACATTGGAAGAGGCATTTTGATAAACACACACAGAGAATTCCTACCATATCGAGGGATTGAAAAGCTTGTGATGGAGGGTACTGCTACCGAGGCTGGGAACTTGGGAAATGTCTTGAAACGTCAGAGGGGCTACGAACTGGGAGAGGAGCTGATCATTTTCCAGACAGTTTTGGAAAGCAACCGAAGGACAGATTAACGGGAGCAACAGCTTCTCTTGAGGTCTTGAGACCTCCGTCAAGCGTTCAGGCAGAAGTGGCAGGTTGCTGAGGGCATTCAGGTATCTGAAAAAGCTTGAACGACTTTATCACTTAGTCCCCTTGTAGCTCAGGAGACTCTGTGATCCGGCTCAAAACCGAATCAAAATAGGCTCAGATCCCCTGCAGCAAGCAGCCTTTTCACATCTTAACATTCTGTTTTAGCGTCAAGCAGACAATAGGAATGCGTCAAAATGGCAACTCTACTGGATTCTTCCAAGTCTTCAGCAGGATTTGTTCCCACATTTAACCGTGATCTTCTCAAGATGCATTTCTTTATCTGTACTGAAGAATCTGGTTTAGAAATTCAGGTGCCGGGGATTAAATTTCATACTGCATTGGCTTTTTGAACCTACTTGAGAATTAGTAGCTAGAAGGGCTGAACAGAACCCAAATCGGTTGGGTTTACCTATCGCTAATTGCAATGACTGTTTCTAGAAAAAGTAAATTATAGGGAAGAACCAGGGGATTCTTAAATATTTAATAGCTGTTATGAAGTGATATTTTTAAAAAAATTTAATGTTTATTTATTCTTGAGAGAGAGAGAGAGCGTATGAGCAGGGGAGCGGCAGAGAGAGAGGGAGACAGAATCCGAAGCACGCTCCAGGCTCTGAGCTGTCAGCACAGAGCCCAACAGGGGGCTTGAACTCACGAACTGTGAGATCATGACCCAAGCTGAAGTCAGACACTTAACCGACTGAGCCACCCAGGCACCCCTTAAGTGATATTTTGATGAACTAAATATAAGTGACAAAAAATATTCCATTTCTCTCAAAATGCACAAGAGTTTAAAAACTAAGGCACTATACACATAACATGGGTGCATTTTAGAGTATATAAATTATGCCTCAATAAAATTGTTTAAAAAACAAAGGCAGAAACTCATTTTCACATAGTTCTGGAGGCTGGAAGTCCAAGATCAAAGTACTGGTAGGGTTGGTCTCCTCTGAGGCCTCTCTCTGTGGCCTGTAGATGGCCACCCTCTTGCTGACCCCTTCGCGTGGTGGTTTCTCTGCGCCCATGGCCTTTGTGGGCCATCTTGTCCTCTTATAAGGATGCCAGTCATACTGGATGAGACCCCATCCTACCCGCCTCATTTTTATTTAATCCCCTCTTTAAAGACCGTATGTCCAAATACGGTTACATTCTGAGGGACTTCCATATATGAACTTGAGGGAGACACAGTTCTGATCATAACAGTGCCCAACTCCATGGTCTATACTGTGGGGGACAGAGAAGAGGCAAGAGAAACATTCTTGCCCAAGAGAGCTTATGAGTCTGTTGGAATGAGGCTGAAGCGGTTCTGAGCCAGTCGGTATTAAAATAGTAACTTTGTTGTGGGTGGCCCTCAGAAGAGGGAGGGATGGCTGAAGGCTTCTATGGCCACATCAGCTCAACTCAGGGAGGTGGGGCTGGTTTGACAGGACTTTGGTCAGGATGCAAGAGAGGCAGAGAAATCGTATGATCAAAAGACTGAATTTTTTTTTTTAATTTTATTTATTTCTAGGAGACAGAGAGAGACAGTGCTAGCAGGGGAGGGTCAGAGAGAGAGGGAGTGACAGACTCTGAAACAGGCTCCAGGCTCTGAGCTCGCAGTCAGCACAGAGCCCGACGCGGGGCTCGAACCCACGAACCGCGAGATCATGACCTAAGTGAAAGTCGGACGCTTAACCGACTAAGCCACCCAG
>NW_027527807.1:2248747-2250800 GCF_008692635.1 Crocuta crocuta
CACACACACACACACACACACACACACACACCACACACGGAATGGTAACCATGGGAGGTGATGCAGGTGTTAGTTTGATTGTGGTAATCATCTCACAACCTACATCAAATCATCGCATTGTGTACCTTAAACATACACAATAGTTAACTTGTCAATTACACCTCAAGAAAGTTGAGGAAAAAGGAAGATGGGGATCCTCTGTGCTCCGCACTGATTGGAGCGCATTTGGAGGATTGTGCATGGGTCCAGGTGACACATTGGAAGAGGCATTTTGATAAACACACACAGAGAATTCCTACCATATCGAGGGATTGAAAAGCTTGTGATGGAGGGTACTGCTACCGAGGCTGGGAACTTGGGAAATGTCTTGAAACGTCAGAGGGGCTACGAACTGGGAGAGGAGCTGATCATTTTCCAGACAGTTTTGGAAAGCAACCGAAGGACAGATTAACGGGAGCAACAGCTTCTCTTGAGGTCTTGAGACCTCCGTCAAGCGTTCAGGCAGAAGTGGCAGGTTGCTGAGGGCATTCAGGTATCTGAAAAAGCTTGAACGACTTTATCACTTAGTCCCCTTGTAGCTCAGGAGACTCTGTGATCCGGCTCAAAACCGAATCAAAATAGGCTCAGATCCCCTGCAGCAAGCAGCCTTTTCACATCTTAACATTCTGTTTTAGCGTCAAGCAGACAATAGGAATGCGTCAAAATGGCAACTCTACTGGATTCTTCCAAGTCTTCAGCAGGATTTGTTCCCACATTTAACCGTGATCTTCTCAAGATGCATTTCTTTATCTGTACTGAAGAATCTGGTTTAGAAATTCAGGTGCCGGGGATTAAATTTCATACTGCATTGGCTTTTTGAACCTACTTGAGAATTAGTAGCTAGAAGGGCTGAACAGAACCCAAATCGGTTGGGTTTACCTATCGCTAATTGCAATGACTGTTTCTAGAAAAAGTAAATTATAGGGAAGAACCAGGGGATTCTTAAATATTTAATAGCTGTTATGAAGTGATATTTTTAAAAAAATTTAATGTTTATTTATTCTTGAGAGAGAGAGAGAGCGTATGAGCAGGGGAGCGGCAGAGAGAGAGGGAGACAGAATCCGAAGCACGCTCCAGGCTCTGAGCTGTCAGCACAGAGCCCAACAGGGGGCTTGAACTCACGAACTGTGAGATCATGACCCAAGCTGAAGTCAGACACTTAACCGACTGAGCCACCCAGGCACCCCTTAAGTGATATTTTGATGAACTAAATATAAGTGACAAAAAATATTCCATTTCTCTCAAAATGCACAAGAGTTTAAAAACTAAGGCACTATACACATAACATGGGTGCATTTTAGAGTATATAAATTATGCCTCAATAAAATTGTTTAAAAAACAAAGGCAGAAACTGATTTTCACATAGTTCTGGAGGCTGGAAGTCCAAGATCAAAGTACTGGTAGGGTTGGTCTCCTCTGAGGCCTCTCTCTGTGGCCTGTAGATGGCCACCCTCTTGCTGACCCCTTCGCGTGGTGGTTTCTCTGCGCCCATGGCCTTTGTGGGCCATCTTGTCCTCTTATAAGGATGCCAGTCATACTGGATGAGACCCCATCCTACCCGCCTCATTTTTATTTAATCCCCTCTTTAAAGACCGTATGTCCAAATACGGTTACATTCTGAGGGACTTCCATATATGAACTTGAGGGAGACACAGTTCTGATCATAACAGTGCCCAACTCCATGGTCTATACTGTGGGGGACAGAGAAGAGGCAAGAGAAACATTCTTGCCCAAGAGAGCTTATGAGTCTGTTGGAATGAGGCTGAAGCGGTTCTGAGCCAGTCGGTATTAAAATAGTAACTTTGTTGTGGGTGGCCCTCAGAAGAGGGAGGGATGGCTGAAGGCTTCTATGGCCACATCAGCTCAACTCAGGGAGGTGGGGCTGGTTTGACAGGACTTTGGTCAGGATGCAAGAGAGGCAGAGAAATCGTATGATCAAAAGACTGAATTTTTTTTTTTAATTTTATTTATTTCTCGGAGACAGAGAGAGACAGTGCGAGCAGGGGGGGGGCAG
>NW_027527807.1:2250820-2252325 GCF_008692635.1 Crocuta crocuta
AGGCTCCAGGCTCTGAGCTCGCAGTCAGCACAGAGCCCGACGCGGGGCTCGAACCCACGAACCGCGAGATCATGACCTAAGTGAAAGTCGGACGCTTAACCGACTAAGCCACCCAGGCGCCCCCAAAAGACTGAATTTTAAGGAGTGACTGGGTGGCTCAGTCAGTTGAGCGTCTGGCTCTTGATTTCTGCTCAGATCATGATCTCACGGTTCCTGAGTTCAGAGCCCTGAGTCAGGCTCTGTGCTGACAGTGTGGAGCCTGCTTGGGATTCTCTCTCTCTGCCCCTCCCCAGTTTGCGTGCGTGGGCATGCTCTCCCTCTCAAAATTAATAATCCTTAAAAACAAGACTGAATTTTGATGTTCATGGAACAGAGAAAAACTGGCCCGACAGTAGTTGGTGGTACAATTCCCAGTGTGCATGCAGCCTTCTGGGTCCACACCTAATGGATTCCTAAAAACACATGTGGAGGCTTGAGAGTGTGTGGAAAATTGTCTACTGGGACACAGGATAGGGGGTGGGTGTTCCATTCCCAGAAAACCAAAAACACTATTGAAAAACCCAGACCATTCTAAATGATGCATTCCCAGCGTTTCGTACACATTCTCTGATTGTGTTCTCTTCCATCAAAAACGAGCCTCTAGTGTCCTAAGCAAAAACAAACAAAAAACAAACAAACAAACAAAAAAACAAACAACAAAGAAACCTGAGTCCAACAACTAAGATTAAGCAAAAGCAAACAAAAACAAATAACAACAACAACAACAAAAACCCTGGGTCCAATAACTAAGATTAATGAGTCTCTAATTTTGGATCATGCAATGATTTCCATCCTTCTCTCAATCATATCATGAGAGACCCGGGCTTCTTTTCACTAATCAACACTTTTATGATTCTATTTTCTACTTGCCATTCACTTTTATAAGGATGGCATGCGAGGAGAGAAATTGCATGAACTGCTCTACCCAGAAAAGGTCACGCTGCTGAAATACATGGCATCCTCGTCACATCTCAAGATGCCCGGTGAGCCCGGCGGATGTTGGGTGGTCCGCGGTAGGTGTAGACATGGCAGTTTGAGGAGACTGCTGTAGGATGGACCAAGTGCTAAATGTGTGAAGGTGAGGAAGGACACCCACGCCCCGGAGAGATGAAGATGCCCCAGGGATCTAGCGCCTGGAAGAACCCCACGCTCCTCCCAAATGATGTAATCTATTCTTGAATGTGGAGCTGGGGAACAACGGAGCCAGCCATTTTGAATAAAGCCGTACTAAGGTCTTTGAATAAAGCCTTACCAAGCAGGCCTACCATTTCATCTTGATTGTGAATGGATTCACATAGCTTCAGATAGCTGATACTCCTTAGCAACTCAGTAGCAACCGCTTGAGGTCATGATCTTAATTACAAACTGCCTCAGTTCAAGGGGCACCCCAGCACTTTCTGAAGAATATTTAAAACAAGACTTCGGAATAAAGACCTATGCTGATTTAATTACTATTTGCCAAAGAC
>NW_027527807.1:2252432-2252649 GCF_008692635.1 Crocuta crocuta
TCAAATACAATGGCATCCAAGCCTCTTTCCTCTCCCCCGGGCATATTTTTCCAGAAGTAACTCGTGGTGCAAAGAGTCCATTTTCCACTTCTTCCTGCCTATGCTACTTCCATTCCCCCCCTTTGCCTAAACTGATTTGGGGGCTCCCTTGGTCAGATTTCTTTTATTTATTTATTTATTTATTTATTTATTTATTTATTTATTTATTTATTTATTT
>NW_027527807.1:2252750-2253929 GCF_008692635.1 Crocuta crocuta
CTCAAAGAATCGACCGATCTGAAACAATGTGAACCTGTCCAATGGACAAACCTCACTAAATCATTGGTTACATTCACTGGGAAAGTATGTATCTTTCAGCAAATTACTACGGAAATGTAGACATCACCTAGCTGCACATGCTACCTGTAGCATAAATACTATCGAGCCCTCAAAGGAAAAGACTGGAACCACTTTCAATTACAACATGCTTTTGTCTCTTCTCAAAGCACTTGCACTTTCTCTATCTCATTTCATCCTTCTAAGGACTCTTCGTGGAGAACTAGAACAGGAAAGAAGTACTGTCTCCAGTTTAGAGCTGAGGGAAGGTAACCATCTCTCTCTCTCTCTCTCTCTCTCTCTCTCTCACACACACACACACACACACACACACACACACATCTGTGCATCTGAAAAGACAAAGATGATGAACTCCTTTAGAATCCGAGAGGGTCTGAGTGAAAGCAGGGGGCAAAGGATAGAGAATAAAAACCAGTGCTTTGTTTAGGGCCAGGGGAGTGATCACCGTCTAGTTCTTCATTCCCTCATTGGAAAACAAAAACAAAAACCAAAACCACATGCACGAAATGGACAGAATCGCTGCTTGGTCGACAACTAGAGAGAAAAATCACACTGTACGTACTTTCAACAGTGGCTAAGAGAGGAAAGGCAAGACCCAGCCACTCGTCTTGAAATAGATCTCATGCTTATAGTCAAAGCGTTTAGGCTCCTTGGGGACTCTAGGTTTCTTGTGGCACCAAAATTCTATCTGTTCCCCAGGGGGCGACGGGGGTGGGAAGAGAGGGAGCTGCAAAGAAAAGGGATGCGCTGTTTAATTAAACCGGTAAATCTTTTTCCTTTGCGGAAAAAAAATATGGCTTCTTAATATTTGATTTCGCAACTTTAATATCAGCACAAACGCCAGAGAGTCCGTCTGTGTGTCGTCAAGGCCAGTGCTTTTAAGGCTGAGCTGGCATATTAAGCGCCTCGCAGGGGGTGGCTGTTTTACATATATCCTGTGCACAGAAATGCCGTACAGGGAGCCACCTTTTCTGCTGTAGTCCCTCTGCAGCCATAACACGGCCGCATAAATGAAAACTTTCGGATCAAACGCATTTCAGCTGTCTCTCATGGTCTTGGGCTTCTTCCCAACCTGTGTGTTGATCCTGCATGCCTGGGTAC
>NW_027527807.1:2254062-2256571 GCF_008692635.1 Crocuta crocuta
CATGTGATTCTCCTTCTTCCAAAACACATTACAGTCTCACTTCTTAATTATAATTGCGTTTCGGAGAAATACTGAGAAGGAAAAATCAGCAACAATGAAGGCTAATTTTGGCATGGACAAAGGATTTTTAAAAGATCTTTGAAGATATCCTACGGCGAACCTTAGGAACAGATCCTGAGGCAATGATTTTACTTATTTGTCCAAGGCCCTCCCCCTCCCCCCTGGCTTTAGTTGCGGGGGGCCATGCTGCAAATACAATCCTAAACTAATGCTTTCTAATTTTCATTAGTGATTAATCTAAGCCACAGTATCTTGAAGGTGTGCTGCAAATGCACAGAAATCAATTCTAAAGGTTTTGGCATGCTGTTTCCTGCGGGACGACGGTAGATTCTGCAGATGTTGGTTTCTGCTTTCCCGGTGACATCATCCCTTGAAAAGTGGTTTGCTCAGGGGCACACATCGCCGACCGCGGGAAGTTGTCTCTCCCTGTAGGAGTCTGAACACATCTTGGTCGTTATGGCTTCCAATTGTTGATCCAGGCCTGCCAGGCACTCGGAAGGGATCTCGTTCCAAATGAATTTCGACTTTCTGTTAAGCATATAGACTAGATTTAGATGTTCCTGGGTCCTTCTGATTTCCTACTTGAATTTCTCTCTGGTGTTCATCTATGAACATCACGGGATGATAGGATGTTTTAAATGGCAGCCCCAGTTTGCCTTCGGCGGTTTCTTTTCCTCCCTCTCTCCCTCCCCTTCCTTGCTCTGCCCTACACACTTAAACATCCATCCACAAGGCAGAAGAGGAATTCAGTGAACTTAGAGTATATTGACACTATCCTCGATCTAGAATATATACACAACATCCGTAAACTATTCTATATACATGTATATATATACATATATGTATGTATCCACAATCACTTTATGTATTTATTGAGGAGTAATTGACATGCAATATTGTATTCGTTACAGGTACATGCTTACATCACTCTTGCTTCCTTTCTGACCCTTTTCAAAATGCCAGGTATATTTTGATGGGCTTGTAATCACTGGGCACATGATGTTCCCCGTTCTTTTCCTAATTAACATTATTTCGTGCAGACATTTCCACACATCGAAGCAAACCACCTGCTCGATGGTCTAATGGCCAGTCTCTTTCCTGTTGGGCGTTTGGGTTGTTTCCAATTTTCCCCTCTTAGAAATGGCTTTGCCATAAATATTCTTATAAAGTTAGGCTTTGTCCTTTGGATTCTTTCCTTGAGATACANAGGTCAAATGGTAGGCATGGATTTTGAGTTCCTGTATATACCTCTGTACCAGTCAGCGGCTCCTGTCTGAATCTTCCACCTACGCGGCCACTCAGTAAATAGTTCTAGTTGAGTCAGTCTGTTCTCATGCTTTTCATAAGTGAAACATTGTTATTGACGGTTTTAGAGCTTTCGAAACTGTGATGTTTGAACTTCTGTATCCAGAAATAAAAATAGGAATTTGTGAGTGCTAGAGAGATGACCAGATTATTTGAGGGAAAAAAAAAACCCACATTAAATACTCATTTGAAATGAAGGATTTCATTTGCACCCCGTGGCTAGCCAGTGCGAGTCAGCCAATAGGCTATGGTCATCGCACAAGGGATTGAACTCAATCAGAGCCCCCTGAGCTGCCAGCCTCCTGTGTTCTCGCCTGGGACCTGCTGATTTCATTTTTCTTTTTCTCTTTTGGGTGAGAAATGAACTTTTACTGTGTTAAGCTTGGTTTCAGGGGTACTCATGTGTTCATTTATTCTATATAAGCATTTGTTGACTGATCCCCATTCGCCGAGGATTGTGCCAGGTGCCATGTCAGGTGACACATGGTTGGTTAAAGGCTTCTGGGGGCCATACAAGTGGCTGGGCTGCACCTTTGGGCACAGCTGGCCAAGTGCTGGCAAGCACGGCCTTCATCCCAAACAGTGCATCCAAACAGTGCACAAAATGTTTAAACTGCCGACACAATTATTTACACGCTGAGCTCCATACCTTCGCAGGGGCTCAAGCTGTCAGTATAATATATCTCATTACCACCAGCACTGGGCATGGAAAGGATTATTTTTCAAGGCTGTGAGTGCAAAACATCAATTAGTCATAAGAGAGAACAGTTAGCTGGCATGCGTTCGAGATTTTGCACCTTTGGGAGGGAGGGGAAATGCATTCGCTTAATCTTTTATAGCCGAATCAAATGAAAAAAGGAGACAACAAAACCCCTCCATTTAGGATGGTTGGTTCTTTAATCAGCTTCTCAATTAACTGCAGATGCACGTGGTGAGCAGGCAACAGAGGCAGCCCGGGAAGGTGGCCTTTTCAATATGGCTACAATATTCACGAGGAGCACTGCCGCACTTAGGCAGGAGGTTACAGGAATCAATATTCGCTTTCTCAGCCTCAGTCCGGGGGCTGCAGCTGCCCTGGAAAAACTACCTCTCCTCATGTCACTTTTGATTTCTTCCCACGAACCAGAGAAAAGGCCAGATTGGA
>NW_027527807.1:2256632-2258340 GCF_008692635.1 Crocuta crocuta
AGCTCCGAGCCGATGCTCCCACCCGCTCCTGTAGAGGAATGACTGCATTGAGTGGTCTGGACTTTTGAGCAACCTAGGAAATGTGAATATGCCAGGGAACTGTCAGTCATTGTATTAGCTCTGAACATGGCCTTCTGGTTATCTAAGAAAACGCCCACGTATTTTCTAAAAGGGATTTTGCAGGACACAGGGGTGACACGACACATGACATTATCCTGGCATTTGCTTTAGTAGAATGTAGCCCAAGGCAGGTGGGAAGAGGATCGTCATCACTGACCAAGCCACGTGAGGGGTCGATGGGGCTGCCCTATACTATTTTTCCCACTTCTGTATATTTTGAAAAATTTCCTAATAAAAAGGGTTTTTATTTTATTTTTTTAATGTTTATTTATTTATTTATTTATTTTTTTACAAATAGTTTATTGTCAAATTANGGTTGCCTATTAATTTTCTGGGTTGTTTCCTTGGCCGTGCAGAAGCTATAAAAAGGGTTTTTAAATGAGTGGCTTAATTTCAACCCAAGTATATTTCTCTAATTAGATTATAGGATCCTCTGGGATAGCTAGTGGAAAAAATGAACAGCAGAATTGTTGGATGTCATATGACTTCACATTACTCTGTGTGTATGTGTGTCTTAGTTTATTTATTTATTTAGAGAACCAGCTGGGCAGGGGCAGAGAGAGAGAGAGGGACAGGAGCTGAAGTGGGCTCTGTGCTGACAGCAGAGAGCCTGATGCAGGGCTCGAACTCACGAACCGTGAGATCATGACCTGAGCTGAAGTCGGATGCTTAACCAACTGAGCCACCCCAGTGCCCCTCCTTGCTTTTTTAAAGTTACTCTGTGTGTTTTTTTTAAGTTTATTTATCTATTTTGAGAGAGAGAGAGAGAGAGAGAGAGAGAGATGAAATTCCAAGCAGGCTCTGCGCTGTCAGCACAGCGGATGTGGGGCTAAAAGGCATGAGCCAAGAGATCATGACCTGAGCCAAGATCAAAAGTCAGACGCTTCACCGACTGAGCCACCCAGGTGCACCCACATTACCGTGTCGTTTAAGCAACCTCTCAATTCTCAAAACTCAGCATTGCAGCCAGCCCACTTAAGAAATGCAGCCTATTAGAGATAGACAGGCATAATAAATGTAGAAATCACAGCATGACATTTCAATATTGGTGGGAGCAGAGGAAGGTAGGAAACGCCACGTTTTGCTAAATAGAGGACAACAGAGAGACCAGCTAGATAACACCGAGACCAGTGAGAGGTGGAGGCAAAGATTAGCTACGGCTGCATCCTTACCTTTGCACACAATGGCAGGACCACGGCAACTGTTAAACCACAGGGTAATTTATCTGGAAAATAGCCTCATTTACCAAGGGTATTTGTAAATATAACACGGTACAGAAACTGACATGAGGGTGAAAAAGTTCAAAACCCTTCCTGGTGACATCAAGTAGATTACTCGGGGTCTCGGGGTCCTTTATTAAACTTATTGTCTCCCCTTGCTTTTGGAAGAGTGTTTTTTTTTTTTTTTTCTCCTGTAAATGACAGTGCAGTTTCGTTTATCCAGCTGCAGTCCTCTGGAGTCTACAGAAGGCTTATCAGGTGGGTTTGCTGGCACCTGAGTAACTAATTCTGTGTCCTGTGTGACCTTTGTTCTCTGAGGCGACCCCCCACATGCAACTGGGGAAGGTCTCCTCTGCATATGAAATGGC
>NW_027527807.1:2258574-2258788 GCF_008692635.1 Crocuta crocuta
CTCCCGACCCATGAGCAACTATAGAATAAACACACATCTCTAAGCAGAAAATGTCACAGCCGTAGACCCTGGAGTTGGGCTGTAATGGATTTTTTTGCCTGCGCTACCTGGACCGATCCAGTATGATATTCCAATGACGTCTTTCCAGAACGAACTCCTAAGAGTGTGTTGGCAGGAGACAAAAAACAGCAGATCCCTGGGACCTTCGCTGATA
>NW_027527807.1:2258878-2266278 GCF_008692635.1 Crocuta crocuta
ACTTGAGCCTGAAGTCGGGAACTTTATATATATGTTTTCAATTTTTATTTATTTATTTTGAGAGGGAGTGCAAGTAGGGGAGGGGCAGAGAAAGACAGAGAGAATCCCAAGCCGGCTCTGCACTGTCAGCATGGAGCCTGACCCAGGGCTCAAACTCATGAACGGTGAAATCATGACCTGAGCAGAAGTCGGACCCTTAACCGACTGAGCCACTCAGGTCCCCTGGGGAATCAGGATCTTTGAACCATGTTTTTTTTGGGTGCATCAAAGAAAGCTGGCATCTATGTTTAGATTTGAGTATGATCTTTAGGTTTTCATAAATCGTTGTCACCTTGCCAACTGATAAAAATGATTCATCTGGCACTGACTGCATGGGACAGAGGTGTGGCCCAGAACATGCCCTGACAGCAACTGAAACCTCTGGGCCCAGCCACCTCAGGCTCAGATGCGCTTGCCTCTCCTGAACTGATGTCTTCCAGAAATGTTGGCTCTGAGGTCTGGTTTTGTAAATTAAACCATTTTGCCCTCCCCAGCCTCTGCCAGAGGTTATAGCTGTTTTCATGAGGATTCTCTGGCCTCTCAGTAACACAAATCAGGTTTCAGAATGTAACAAGGTGGGGTTTTTTTCCACAATAAAAAAAAATGCAACCAGATTTTCAAAACTCACACATTCTAAGCTAGCTTGTCTGTTTACAGTAAATGATTAGAAATGCTGTTCTGACGGACATCTGAAGAAGGGGGTGTGGCCTGTGTGTGTTGCCTTGGTTGTTAAATGTACTGCGTTGCTCACCTCTCCCTGGATAAATATTTTCTTTGAAAATGCAAGCATTTAGCTGCCCCTTCGGGAAAGGGGTTTATCTTATAGGAAATCCCTTAACTGTTTGTTTATGTAATCACCCTGTCAGTAGTTGCAATGTTTGCTCCATGCCCTTTTAAGTTCAGTAGGAGAGATGAAGCCTTATCTTTCTGCATAGTTGAGGCATCGAGCTGGCTGAAGGATTATCACCATCGTTTATTACTTCGGTAAACATATTCCACATAATTTGTTGCATTTAAGTGAGACCCATCCATATTTGGAAGACATGCATGACCATTCCGACAATTAAAATTTTCTTAATGTTTTCTCACTTCAACCTTCCCCCATTTATGGGGGACGACCTTCCTAGAAGATCCCATTTTCTCTTCTTTTTTTCTTTTAAACATTTTATTTATTTTTGAGAGACAGAGAGAGACGGAGCGCAAGCTGGGTAGGGACAGAGAGAGGGAGACACGGAATCCGAAGCAGGCTCCAGGCTCCAAGCTGTCAGCACAGAGCCCAACAGGAGGCTCGAAGTCACAGACCGTGAGATCATGACCTGAGCTGAAGTCAGAAGCTCAACCAACTGAGCTACCCAGGCGCCTTGATACCTTTTTCATATACCTACTTCTGAATAATTATGAATTTAAGGCTTTAGACATTCCTCCTTAGAATGACAAAATGTTGAAGTTGTATGTTAGGAAAAGAACCATATAAAATTCTTCAGAGTTCACTCTCCAGTCGGAAGTTAGCATAACGTATTACATCTCAATTTAGTGTTGATGCTAGCCTCCTACAACCTCTGCCATTTTCTTGGAAGCTATATTTTCTTGGAAGTTTCCAACCTAGCTGAAAATAGCTTTTAACTGGTTGTTCCATTAAAAAAAATATCAACAACTATATTTCAGCTACAAAAACATTGAAGCAACATAATGGAAATGAAGGTGCCATTGTAACATTACCCATTGCTCCGAAGGGTGCATCGTCCAGAACATCGTATGGAGTCTGGTCAACAATCCTCTAAATCCAGTTTCCCATTTTCTC
The DNA here is from genome assembly GCF_008692635.1 of Crocuta crocuta. Classification (NCBI taxonomy): domain Eukaryota; kingdom Metazoa; phylum Chordata; class Mammalia; order Carnivora; family Hyaenidae; genus Crocuta; species Crocuta crocuta. The sequence continues at coordinate 2,260,719 of NW_027527807.1, forward strand.
CTGGAAAGCCTGAGCTCTGAAAAATGAATGAAACGAATCAATGAGCAATACTGATCACAATCTAAAAAATATTCTTCGCCAAAAAATTCAACAAGGCAAATAGGAATTCTTCATAACAGACCTCTTTGTTTCTAAAAGGTGCCATTTTTCAAAGCCCAGTGTTTAAAAGACCTAACATGAGTTTCTCTACATCTATGTAATGCTAAGCATCCAGACTAGAATGGAAAAATATGTATTTGATAGCTTCACAGGGACAAACATTTGCAAATATCCATAGCATCGACTGTTCGAGTCAATTGAGGTTATGTCGAAAGAGCCAATGTTACAGGCACCAATATGCCAACTATTCAGTAATAACCCAGATTTAATTTCCTCCTGAATTAACATGATATTCATTAATTTGACAGCGTATCTATTGCTGCTTCCAAGGAAAACACATATGCAAAAGATTCCTGGCTGCATTTGAAATGGAAACCTGCAGCACGGGAGAATCAATCATTTGTCTAATGTTGGTAAATTCATTTTTCTTTTATTTCAAAAATTTGACTCTACTTATAGCACGGCCTTTCACTGTGAGTCTGCAGGCGCATTGTTAATAAACGCTTTTGCAAATATGATTATGCAAAGAACAAATGAATATTGATTAAACTGAATAATGCATTATTTTCTAGGATAAGTATATTAAATTAACTCTCAGTGAACAAACAGCATGAATTAAACTAGTTAATTTTCTGAAACTGTACCTAGCTGATTTTGCTCTGCTCTGAACGTTCAGACAAGTTTGAAATGGCGCTTGCATTGTGATTCTCTTCACTTTCATTGTGACTTTTAAAAATGTGAGCAAGTAATATAAGGCTCCTTAAAGGAACGTTGGAAAGTGTAGATATGTTGAAGAAAGAAAAGAGAACATTCATTACTTCATCACTCAAACACAACTGTTGGATTCATGCTTTCTAGTCTCCTTGTGGATGGCACTGATTTTTTTTTTTTAAACGTTTACTCCTTTTCTGCATGGTGACATAAACTTCAAAGTTTGGCTTTCTTTCCCCCACTTTTTGGTGCAGATACATAATACTGAGCACAGTCAATCATATTAGAAAACAAATCAATGATTTCATAGCTCCAAGCATTGGTTTTTAGGCTCATCTCGTTTGAGGTTATTTATTCCACAGGATTTAAGGAAGTCTCCAAAAGTGTCTGTTGATAGCAATAAGAAGTAAGATAACAAATGGTTGGGGGTGGAGAGGGAATGGCCAGATGGCCTAGTTACAGGTACTAGTAAGCATTCAATAAGTACTAACTATTAGCAGGATGTACCAGGTACTTGACACAATTCTGTGAAGTTGGTAATACCAATATCAATGTCAGTATCAATGATAACATGACTTTTCAAATGGGTAAACAGAGGTCCAGAGAGTTTGAGCTACCCAATGAGACATGGCTAAGTGGCAGTGGCACATTTTGAACTCAGGCAGGCTGACTCTTGAGCCTACGTGTGAAACCTGTGCTATGCAGGTGGAAAGATGTGATTCCATGATGCATTTCCAACGCCCTGAGCATCTTTTGGCCAGGGCCACCAACATTTGGATACTAGCAGTCCTGAAAGCCCAGAAGACCACAGAAGGGACCCTGGAAGACTTATTGTCTCCAAAATCACCCCTATTACAACTCCATCTGTTAATTATAAGCCAGAAGCAAATGCTACAGTCTTCCTGTACCTCCCAGTTTGGGGAGGAATTTTTTTGTCCACTTGTGAAGATCCAAGCTCTCACTCTCTGTGGGTCCCTCAACTCTTCCCCCCTCAACTCCATGAACATCCCCTTTCTCTGCCTCTGGGCCAGGCTGACAGCAGAGTGGCCCAGGGTCGCAATGTTGGGCCTTGCAAGCCCACCGCTCATCACAGAAGGCAGTTAAGTGCTGCCCAGGAATTCCCAATGTCAGGGTCAAGAACAGGCTTAGAGGGCATCGAACAAAGGTGGTATCTAACCGGGTCTTTCTGTCTATGGAGCAGGGACGTGTTCTCTTCTCCGTCACATGTCCCAAATGGCCTATAGTCAAGAAGGGGTGAATCTTTGTCTCCCGGGGGAGGAAAATATGCTGGCTTCTGTCGGTAAGAATGACTGTGGTTCCCACAGGGGCTTAAAGTAAAGAGTGGGCGGAAGTGAAGAAGTTGTTCCTCCCGCACACCAAGCTGAGCACAACATGGCAGGCATGTGTGCGCCCTGTGGCGGCGGCGGGGGAAGCATGGCTGCCTGCTCTCCGCTCTTACCCCACCCCCACCGCTATCCATGCTGTACCCAGCAGTCTGCTATCTTTCTCGAATACAAATCCGATCATGGACAGTCCCACTTAAAACCTCTCAATGTCTTCCCATTGTACCTTTACCTGGCCTAGGCTTTCCCCTTATACTCCATAGCTCCCCACTACTCCCCATCTTTAAACATGCCGTCTCCTACAAGATACACTTTTCTTCCCTTCCCTCCTCCCACGCCCACCCCACGCCACTTTTACTTCTCTCTCGGTTCTACACACAGAGATCACTCTTCCCGGGAACTCTTCCCCGATGTATTCCTCCACCACCTGCGACACAACTACGCCTCCCCATTAGACTCCCCCCTGGTGGCTTGCACTTCTCCTTCAAGGTGCTCATCATAAGCTCACGGGGGTCTGGTGTGCAATTTCACTCAGGGAAAGGCGCAGAGGTAAGAGGTAGGATTAAGGGTTAGCTAAGCAACAGGGGCCAGAAAAGTGCTTCAGGAGCAAAGGCTTGGAGGTGAGAAATCATTGAGTAGGTGTGAGGGTCTGCATAGAGTTCAACAGCATTAGAACAGAAGCCATATGTAGGGAAGCCCCTGCCTGGTGGTGCAAGTGAGTAGGTGCCTACGGACGGACGTCTGTTGATTCTGAGATCAATCATCTGCTCAACTGAGATCAATCACCATCTCAAAAGTATTCAAGAGGAGGCACCCCAGGAGACAGAACCTCAGGGGGTGCACAGGCTCCCTTCAACCATATCGCTGGACCCCAGTTAAGCTGCAGTTTGGGAGACCTGTGTTGCTACAGCCACAGCTGAAATGGGGACAGGGATGGTGTCCATTTTTGTCCATGATTTAATCCCTAGATAATAGGTCTGTTAAATTTAACTCGGCCGACACCCAAGTCCTGGCTTCTCGAACCACACCCCTCCCTGCCCCGCAACCTACTTCTTCCCCAGATTTCTCCTTCCAGGTGAGGGCCCCACCACCCAGTTCCTCACGCCATTGCCTTCTCCTTTTTCACCACGTCCACATCCAATGCATCAGCGGATCCGGAACCCATCCACCTCTCTCCCTTTCCAGGGTCGGCGGCTCCACTCCAAGCACCATCCATCCTCTCCTGCCAGAACGACTTACTCTGATGACCAGGCTCTCTGCTTCCAGCCACTCTTGTTCCCTCTGATCCATTCCCCACCCGTTGGCTGGATGTGTCCAGCCCTTAACCTCCCCCTCGTTTCCCAAGGCACTTGAAATAAAATTCAAGCCCTCTACACTGGGCCTCCCCTCTGTATCGGGCTCCTGCCAGCCTCGCCTGGATCAGTCACGCTGGCTGGCCTTTGAACACTCTCTTCCCGGAGCTCAGTCCTGCCTGAGGGCCTGTGTGCTAGCTTCCTCTGCCTGGAAGCTTCCTCCTCTTCCATCAGGTGCTTTCAAGCTCAACAGCCTCCTCCTCAAAGAGGGCTTTCTTCTTTTATTGTCTTTCTAACACCTACGTCTATGGGAAATTAACACGTTAATGAATGTCTTTGCAAGTTCCTTTGTTTTCACTCTCTCTAGAATGTGTGCTCCCTGAGGGCAGGGATCTTGGTGGCTTTTGTGGTTGCTGGCCTTCATCTGGGTAGCTCCTTCCCCTAGGACCAGACTCGCTTTGTAGTTCAGTAACGATTTGTTGTGTGAATCAATACATTTTGAAACATGGAAAATACATTTGAAATAAATACATTTTGTGTTGGGATACCGGAAGGTGAACACTTCTGATCGTGACTTGGAACATGGCCGTGAACCCAGCCACGAAACCCTCCAGGCTCCAACGGCTTCATCTGTAAAATGGGGTCAGTCCTAATTGTTTTTCCCCCAAGGGGATGGACGGAGATTAAAAGCAGATAGCAATCCTGACTGGGAGCTACTGCGTTCATGGAGAGAAGCAGCCCTGGGGACTGAGATCCGAGGGGCTGTCCCCGGGCGCTGGCACTCAGGACACTTGGGCAGCCTGGGAAAATCAGAGTGGAGGACAAACCCAAGGGCACCTTCCAAATGAGGCCACCAGGAGACTGTGGTCCTGAAGCCTGCTCTGCCAGGTGTCTGGTTCTGCCCGGCGTTGGCCAAGGGCCCTGGCATGCTCTCTCTCCCTTGGGCTATGCCTGCTGCCGCCTCTGCCTTGAGGAAGGGACCAGCTGGCTTCCCCCAGGTCTGTTTTTGTGGACCGAGGGAAGAATGACGACAGAATACTGATAGATAGGTACGTCTATCATCTTGTTTAACCATTCTTCAACCCCCTCCAGGTTGGCTGATTCTCAGCTTTTGAGGAGGAAGCAGAGGCTCTGAGAGGTTGTGTGACACTCCCAAGGTCCCAGAGGTCAAAAACAACCAGCCAGGCTCCACCAGTTCTGCCCCCATACTTTGCATAAAACAGCACTGAGGGCTGGCGGGTTTCTGGTGGATTTCTGGTTGGGTGTGTCACCTCCCTCTCCAGACTCCCTTCCCTGGCTCCCTGGGAAGCTGGGCAACAGAGTGCTGGGGCCCTCAGCACAGTCCCTGGGAAAGATGGTCCAGCCTGGGGTCCTCAGTACAATCCCTGGGAAAGACGGCTCCAGGCTGGGGCCCTCAGTACAGTCCCTGGGAAAGAGGGCTCCAGGCTGCTGGCCACAGCTAGCTGGAGGCCCGGCGGTAGAGCTAGGAGCGGATCCAGACACAGTGCAGGTGGGGATCCACAGCGGGCTTGAATGGCTGTTTCTTTGGAGGCTCCTTAGCATATTTTTCAACGCAATAAAATAAATCAGTATTTCTAGTAAACCACCCTAAGCTGTGCATTTTGTGGTTTCAGCCGTTTCGGTGGCCGCCAGGGCCACAACAAATGCGGTCACCACCAGAGGCCTGGCCAGTAGCTGCCCCTGGAATGTTGCACCAGGGTGTGCAAACAATAGCAACAGAGATAAATAAGCTTAGTAAGGTGTGTGTGTGCGTGCATGTGTGTTTAAAAACACATGTGTGTTTAAAATCTGTACTTTAGGACTCCTTTGGGTGGGGATAGGAGCTATTTACTTTTCACCAGTTGTGTAAAAGGAATCTGGTGAAAACTTGAAACAATTAGACCGTACTTTGATTCCTTCTGGGCCATTTGGAGCTCCTTCCCCCTTCGCGCTTGTGAACTGGCCGGCAGAAAGAAGGCCTAATTCTGCCCTCTGCAAGTGATAGCCTGGGCGCCTCTCGCCTTATCCTGCTTTTCTCAATTCAATGTCAGGAGACCCGCTTCCTCAGGCTGCAGGTCAGTGTCCACGAGTTGGGTACATCCGTGGGCCTCTGGC
>NW_027527807.1:2266412-2267352 GCF_008692635.1 Crocuta crocuta
CTTGCCTTTTCTCTGGCTGGCTTCCCCTCACGGGTTCAAGGCTGCTTCTTCCGGAAAGCCTTCGGAACCTTCTTTCCCCTCCCTGACTCTCATCCAGCCGTGGCGGGAGTTCCTGCCCCGTGCTTCCCAGAGCCTACCCGTCTCCCAGTCGTCATCGTTCAACACCTGATGACTTCCTGGCCTGGACGGCGAGTTCCCTGACGGCTTCTGTCCTCCCTGCTTCTGGAGCCCAGCACAGACCGCGCCGTCGGGAAACAGTCGTTCCCTGAGTACGCGAATGAATACAGGGACACGGAACCATTGCGGAATATTTTGAAAGTGCACAGTTTTGAGAAGAGCCGCTGAACGAAGGCTTGCATTTGTGTTCTGGTCACTTGTGTCGCTCCTCCAACAGCCAGCTCTGAATTCTGTCGTGGAGGATTTCGTTGGCCTTGCTCTGCTGCACCTGGACGAACGAGGCTTCGATTCGATGAACGGACGAATGAATGGGGGGAGGAAGAGGTCGGCCAAGTACCTGTCCTGCACGATCACTCATTCAGCAATGGCCCACCGTTTGTGGGACTTAACGTGTCCGACCTTCACCATGAACTGCAAACTGTACAATCCCAGGGGCTTCCCTCTGAGCAGCCTGGTCTCCGAGATCAGCAGGGACATTGGCGGGGAAGGGCGTGCCACTGTGCGGGCCCCGCTCGGGCGGGAACATTTGCTGGGAAATTGAATGCTAAGAACGAAACATCTTAGCTCTTAGAGCTAACACTGGGGGGCGAGGAAAGAGTTTGAGTATTTTCCCCCCTTCCTATCTTGTCATTGAATTCAGGGTCTGTGAAGTCGGCTGACTTTTCACACCTGGAATTTGACAGCCTCTGATTTTATCCAGCCAATGGTTCCACCTCGGTCCCCGTGAATGATTTAAGAAAGCGACACTCCAAAGACGGATTGT
>NW_027527807.1:2267491-2276867 GCF_008692635.1 Crocuta crocuta
TGTGGAAGAAGCCGACTATTTGGCCCAGAGAATAAATACAAAGAGAGGAGAAAAAAGAAAGTGATGGCTCAGTCATCTCAGAGACTTCGGTGTGTTGTAGCACGTGGGTTGGGGACGGGCAGCAAAGCGGTAGGCGGCACTGAGTTAGGAGTCAGACACATTGAGGTCCTTACTTTGATACTTAACAGGCTGTGCGTCCTTGGGCAAGGGAATAAGCTCCTCAATGCCTTGACTTCTTCACATGTAACTTGTAGATGGCGGTAACCATCCACCTGGCGCAGGTGAATGAGCGGCAAATTCAAGTAATGCGTGTAAATAACAGTGCAGTCTCCGCGCTCCATGAAGTCGGTGATTATTGCCTTCTAGTGAGAACCTTGATGGTACACTTCATGCAGCGGGGCTCCGTGGCGCGGAGAGGTTGGCGAGGGCTCGGAGAGTAGGCTTAATTTTTCAACTGCTTACGTGCTGCTGCAGGGAGAAACGTTGAATTGCATCGGAGATTCGAGAATAGCCGGGGGAAGAAAGATTTGCAAAACCTTACCGAAACATAGGAACCCATAGGTCCATATTTAAATAAATAAATAAATAAATAAATGGGGAGAAGGAAAAGCTTTTCCTTCCATTAAAAAACCGGCTAATAAATGTTTAAGGGGTGATTGAATTAGAAAATCACCATTTGGCAACCATCATAGTAATAATTAATTCGGCCAAGGAACATCAATGGATGCGAAAATTAATGGGTGAAAGTTTTATGAGGAAGGGGATATTGACATAGCCTCACAGCACCTCCCCTCCCCACAGAATACTTATTAATTACAAAGGGAATAACTTTACAGTGGAGAAGGCTGGCAGATACTGCCACCTTAATGAAGTGATCAAAGTGAACATCATTAGTAATGGGACAAATTGAAATCATGGGCCACCTGATAGGACGCAATGAGAACACAGCATCGCTTCTGAGCTTTCCCTGCAGATGATGCATAACTTGAACCTAATCATGGGGAAACATCACACCAGCCTAAATTAAGGGGCATTCTACCAACGATCTGGCCTGTACTCTTCAAAACGTCAAGATCATAAAAAGCAAGGAAAGACTGAGGTACTCACAGTTCCAGACTCCAGCAGACTAAGAAGACAGGAAAATTAAATGCTATCTGTGATCCTGGATTTGGATCCTTTTGTTATAAAGGACATTATTGGGGGGTATTTGGAGGAACCTCAGTGGAGTTTGAGGCTTAGATGGTGGTGATGTGTCAGTGTTAACATCCTGGTCATAATGGTCGTATTGCGGTCGTGGAAGAGAATGTTTCTTTCTTTGCAGGAAATATACACCAAAGCTTTCAGAGGGGACAGGGCATCAGGCTGACGGCTTACTATCAAATGCTTCAGAGTAGAAACACATATTGGTACTATTCTTGCAACTTTTCTATGAGTTTGAAGTTTTCTGAAATCCAGGTTCTAGGAAAAGTGTGCCCAAGCACAGACACTGAAATCCCCACATGCACTCCCAGGGGCTCACACCTGCTTCAGGACTGAGCAGAGAGTGGAGCAGAGACAGGGGCTGACGCATTATTATCCTCCCCCCCACACGCATAGCTGGGTAAAATAAGGCTACTCAGAATAAAAGACGATGCTAGAGTGAGAAGGCAAATCTCATCCAGGAGCTTCTGGGCCTTGCCAAGTTCTCACAATCAGGGCTGAAGTGGAATCCAAGGGCCAGCACCACACTACTTGGACCAAACTGCATCTCATTAAAAATTTGTGGGTGTTTGGGGCGCCTGGGTGGCTTAGTCGGTTAAGCGGCCGACTTTCGCTTGGTTCATGATCTCGCTGTTCGTGGGTTCGAGCCCCGCGTCGGGCTCTGTGCTGACTGCCAGCTCAGAGCCTGGAGCCTGTTTCAGTCTGTGACTCCCTCTCTCTGACCCTCCCCTGCTCACGCTGTCTCTCTCTCTCTCTCTCCTAGAAATAAATAAAACATTAAAAAAAAAAAGAATTTAAAAATATGTGGGTGTTCGGGGCACCTGGGTGGTTCCGTCAATTGAGTGTCGCAATTTGGCTCAGGTCATGATCTCATGGTTCGTGAGTTCGAGCCCTGCCTCGAGCTCACTGCTGTCAGCGTGGAACCCGCTTCAGATTGTGTGTGCCCCCTCTCTCACTGCCCCTCCCCTGTTCGTGCTCGTTCTCTTTCAAAAATAAACATTAGAAAATGTGATGTTTATTTTTCCTTGTTCATAAGATTGTTATGTTTTGGTACGTTTACGGATGGGATTAAAACTGAGATGACAAAAATGGGACAAAACTTATAGTCGGAAAAACATAGAAAAATCCGGAGCAAAAGCAGGAAATCAGGGATTTTGCTCACTTTTATTTGCTACTGTGTGTCCCAGGCTAGAGCAGTGCCTGGCATACGGCAAGCCCTCCACGAAGACTTGTTGAATGAATAAACGCTGTTCTAAAATTTCAGGAATAGGGGCACCTGGGTGGCTCAGTCGGTTAATCGTCCGACTTTGGCTCAGGTCATGATCTCACGGTTTGTGGGTTCAAGTCCCGCGTCAGGCTCTGTGCTGACAGCTCAGAGCCTGGAGCCTGTTTCAGATTCTGTGTCTCCCTCTCTCTCTGACCCTCCCCTGCTCATGCTGTCTCTCTCCTCTCTCTCTCTCTCTCTCTCAGAAATAAATAAAACATTTAAAAAAAACCTTTCAGGAAAAAAAGAAAGGTAAATACCCAGGGAAATTATTTGTTTTTTGCCCCAAAGAAGCCTCAACCTTCCCGGTCCCCTCCAGGAGACCACGGTGCTACGCCCAGGCAGGCAAACCTGACCATGAGAACTTCAGCACGCACACCTGCCAACATCTCTGCAAAGACGACAGGCGGTTCTGCCCAGAATGGTGGGCTCTCGAACCTTCCTTCTAACATTTGCCTTAGTGCTTGCAATGCATCTGCCTTACCCACACAGGTAGTAAGTGTACTGTGGTGGTTGGCTGCATCGGTAACAGGGGCCCAAACTGCCCGTGTTTGTTTGAATCATGGCCCTGACACTTACCAGATGTGTCATCCAGGGTAAGTTACTTAACCTCTGACTCCTCATTTGGAAGACAGAGATAATAAGACTGAAACTAATATAATGCTGTATGGTAGCTATAATGGATTGAAAAGTAAACAAAGCAAACAGATAATGAGAATACGTATTCGTCACGGGGCCGTTGTGAGGACGAAGCTAGCATATTTATACAATAAGCAGTGTTTGTAGTTATTCCCAGATCACTGGGAGTTTGTTAAAGCCCAGTCTGGGGCACAGTTCTCTCCAGCGGGTTCTTCCAGACTGTTCTTCGGCACATCCACCATAAATTTGTCCTGTCTGCCTGGCTTTCAGGGGCCATGTCTCAAAGGAGGGGACCTTTGAACTAGGTCCGAAGAATGGGTAACGTTCAGTGGATGGAAGAGAAGGATTGGGGGCCCAACCTTGGGTTCAAAGTCATGTACCCAGAACGGACTGTGCTGCCATCGTTTCTGCTTACTCCGGGCTCTGGCACGGTCTGTAGTCGGCAGTTTGATGTGACGTAAAATAGCACTTCGAAAACCTTCAGAAGCAAAACTAATGAAGTGACGCGCAGAGACAGCAGAATGCAGTGAGCACAGACCGCCTGGGGAACAAATCTCAGCTCCACCGCTCCTTAGCTGTGTAACCTTGGGGGAGTTCCCTAACCTCTCTGTGCCCCGGTTTCCTCATCTCTGCCGCAGGAACAGTGATGACAATGGTACCTGACTCATGAGGTTGTCAGGAAGAGTAAATGAATTCATATTTATAAAGTGCTTCAAACAGTGACTGGTACAGAGTATGTGCTCTACAGAAGTGTCTGTTAAATAGTCCATAACTAAACGATGACGTTACTCAATACTGAAACGGAGGCGGGGAAGAGCTATTCATGGAAACAAACATAATAATGATAAATTAGTAATGCCCTTTTGAATGAAACCTCAGACGTCTTCACTGTCTTTTCCTTCCTCTGTGGATAGTCTGGGGTGGAGGCGGGGGCATAAAAACTCTCTCTTTACCAAGAAGACAGAAATTATTTTTAAGTAAATCATTAGTTACATGTTACAGAGGGGGAAACATGGCTTTATTGCTGCTATTACTGCTTACAAATGTGAAGACTCATCTGTACAGATAGATTTGGGTGACTGATTGACTCATGTTTACCTCTTTAGAATAAGCAGCAGTTTGGAAATGCTAGCGCTGAGTAGAGAAAACCATTTCCTTAACCGTGAGAGGGTCAAAGCGAAAGGAATAGAAAAAGCACTTAAAACCACTAAATGTGTTTTACCACCGTCATTGCCTTCGGGAAAAGGGAAAAACGGTTTTCGGTAACGGATATGGCATGAATAAACACCTCTTTCGTTTGCTTATACACTCCTAGGATGACGTAACCGAGTCAAGGTGCTGTGAATTCCAGCACATTCGGGAGTGGGATGCTGGCCATCGGAAGCTACCGGACAAGGCCCCGAGACTGGTTTTTCACCTGCTCGAGTCGATTCAGATTGGAAGTCCCCCGCTCAAAACACAGCAGGAAGGGCTGGGATGGACATCTGACAGCAGCACCCCTTTTCTGGAACGCTTGGTTGCCTGAGGAATGAATGACATGCCGCCGAATCACTGAGGGGGGCCATCAGGAAGACTCAGGCAGGTGGGCTGTGAAGGCACACGCCAAAGTGCGCCCGCGAACCGGGAAAGCTCCATCGTACCCCTTTGCAGATGTCACCCCAGTGCCGAGATCTTGAGTTTTCTTTGCAAGGCTGGCAGAGATATTGCTGGTATCAAGTGTTCTGCCCATAAAAATGATCAAGTGCCGGTGAATGGCAGTCTTCTGCTAAGAGCAACAGCTGGGGCCTCTGTGCCGTCAGAGGGGGGTGAATTGCCTAATCGAGCAGAGCTGAGCTCTCGTGAGCATGGCAATCTGCAGCGCTCAATACATTTGCTTGTAAGATGTGTTCGCGCTCCCCCGGGCCCCCCCTTCTCCCCACCACAGCCACACACCCCTGCGTGGCGTCCACATACTTTTGCCCTGCGAGGTGGGTACAGCCAGCCTTGTACTCTATGGACGCATCTGCGCAGCTCAGGCTTTATTGCGACAACTCTTAAGTGTTGTGTCACAGGAACCGAGTTCTCCAAATTACGAAGATGGAAGGTAGCGCCAGTGGGTCATGCCTCATTAGTGCCTGCCATGCCTACTTCACAGGGACTGAGCATTCACAGGCTAACACAGGACAAAGCAGACGCCAGGTGGGCGAGCGTACCCGAGGAGGATGGTGATGATGATTATTAGCGTGTACGTTCTCGGCAAGAACTTACCCAATAAAGACTCATAAATCTCTGAATGTTTAAGGAATGTCACTTCGAATGGCCCTGAGGCTACAGTAAATCTATGTAATCTTAATAGCTCTAAATAATATCTTAATTTATTATATCCATTTGAAAATCAGCTCGGGGTACTAAGTAGTGCTTTCACACTTCCTTTCGCCATCACATTTCTTAGAAGCCTTGTTTATACTTCTGGTCTACATTTCTTTGGTGTGTGTGTGTGTGAGTGTGTCTGTGTGTGTGTTTTTAATTTTTTAATTTTTTTTGACAGAGTGCAACTGGGGGTGGGGCAGAGAGAGGGAGACACAGAATCCAAAGCAGGCTCCAGGTTCCGAGCTGTCAGCACAGAGCCCGATGCAGGCCTCGAACTCATGAACCGTGAGATCATGACCTGAGCTGAAGCTGGATGCTCAATCGACTGAGCCACCCAGGTGCCCCCCGGCCTGCAGTTCTTTGTACCTACTTCTTACTCAACCCCTTGTGATTCGGCTCCTACCCTCGCCACACTCCTCCAGGTGCGGCGTGTTAGTTCTCTATCGCTCTACAAGCGACTACTCTCAAATGGAGTGATGTAACACCACACACATTTGCTGTCTCCCACCTTTTGTGGGCCAGGGAATTGGGGGTGGTGTAACAGGAGCTTCTGGCTCGGGGTCTCTCACAGGCTGCAATCAAGATGTCGGCTGGGGCTGTGCCCTTTCTCAAGGCCGTCTTGACTGGGGAAAGATTCGTTTCCAAGCTCGGTCATGGACTTGGTGGCAGGATTGCATTGTTCATGGGCGGCTGGGCTGATTGTTGTTGGTTGTTGGCCAGAGGCCATCCCCAGTTCCGTGTCACGTGGGCCTCTCCACAGGGCAGCCCATAATGTGGCAGATGGGTTTATCAGAGTGAGTGAGTGAGAGGGCAAGAGAGGGAGAGAGAGAGAGAGAGACTGTGAGTAAGGTACAAGTGACAGGCTTTTTAAACTTGATCTTAGACGGAAGATCCCATCGCATTCACTGTGTTCTATCGGTTAGAATGTATTCTGTCAGAAGCGAGTCACCAGGCCCCGCCCACACGGAATGATACATAAAGGCGTGAGTAGCTGGAGGCAGGATCACTGGAGGGCATCTTAGAAGTTGGTCTACTGCACGGAGGTGGGTCGGGGCTTCAGTGCCAAATCCAGCGAACTTTCGATATGTTGCATCCTTTCCGACCTCTCTGGGGCCCCTCATCTATGCAATACCACCAGCTTGAAATGCCCTTTGCTCTTGGACTGCACAGCGCGTCACCTTCCCACCTCACTGTCACTCCTTTCTGGTCTGCATCTCTGCTCCCCTTTCTCCGACTGCCCAGCTCTGAGTTTGGCCGACCTCCAAGTGGGCAGACTACCAAAAATGTGTGGACTGATGGAAAAAGTACAAAGAGCGTCTCACGGGTCAGTCTTGGATGGCCGTGCCTCCATCTTCCCCTTCTGCTGTGCTTGCCATGGTGATCCCATCCTATTCCCATCGCATAATACCCTTTGCTTAGCACCTCTATTGAAGTAAGTCTGAAATCTTCACCTGTGACTTTGGTGGCTCTCCTGTGCCTCCCTTCTGTCTAACAGCCCACGAGGCATCCGAGAGGATGGTGGGCTGAGACCTCAGACTCAGACTTTGCCTTCACTAAGCCCTGCCCCTCCACCGTTCCCAATTTCTGACATTGCCGTTTGCCCAATGGCCCAGACCTGAAACTCAAGCATTATGTTTGATTACTCGTTTCCCTCTACCTGTCACAACTGGTCAGTTACTAAGCTTCATCTATTCTAACTATGCATCATCTGCCCTACCCTTTCTGCCCTCAAAGACTACTGCAATGGGTCCCCCTGCCTCTGGGTTCTATCCTGTCTCATCTATCCTATACATTCCTTTCAAAAGAATCTTCCAGAAGCATGTCTCTGATCATTCCACTTCAGACCCGGTCAATGGTTGCCCATTGATTACAGAATAAAGTTCAAATTCCTTAGCTGGTCTGTCACCCAAGGTTTGCCACGATCTGGTCCCATCCTTGGTCCCCACTCATTTCATGCTCTGTGTCCTCTAGTCACGGGGATTATCTGCTCCTCGTACGGCTCTCGTGATTTCCTGCCTCAGTGGCTTTGTTCTTTTGCTCTTTGTCCCCTCAGCCCGAAATTCTCTGTTGCCACTCTTTACGCCAGTTGTCCATGGTCAGCTCCTACCTGTCCTCCGTGGCCTGCCTCAAACGTCATCGCCCACACAGAAGTTTCCCTGAGGGTTTTGCCTTCTCCAAAGTCTGATTTGAAGGTAATGTTTCTATAGTATGAAGCCCCAGAATCCTTTACTTCTCTATTTCCTGGCACTTTATTAGGTATTTCTGGTCAAATGTGCTCTTTCTTAGAGCTTCTTGATGGTAGGATACGTGCTTGATTCATTTTTATCCTATGCACCCTATAGTACCTTACATATCCGTATCATCAACAGATTTAAAATCTTTTTCTAATGCCCCCATTAAATATGTATGCCCATTTGCCTCATGGTCACAGAAAATGAGACGAGATTCAGTTAACACAGTGCTATTATTTAAAGGTTAATATTCGGTTTTTAACACAGTGCTGTTCCTTAAAGGTTAATATTAGGTTTGGATGACATCTTACGGCTCATTATTTCTTTTTATGTTCTCCTTGTTTATACCTGAATTTCTCTCCAAAGGATAACGATATATATCGTGACCCTAAGAAATGATGTCTACGTTTTCCTGTCGGAAATGCTAATTAATAAATGTACTAGCACAACTTTTCATGAGAAGACAATCATAGTATTCAGCCCCACAAACAGTCATCAGACATCTGCTGTGGAGGTTAGAGAAGTAAGACCTGCTTCCTCCTTGTAAAGGCCTTTCAATGGGGGGGACAGGAGCATAAGACAAAGTGGCAAGTTATATAGTACCAGCGGAATTGCTCCTCTGCAGTGTCCAAACAGCGCAGCCTTCATTGCGGGTGCATGAACTCATTTGCTACATACAGTGTGGGAGAATCTCCAGACAAGAGCCAGCCACTTACAGAGGTATGTGCCTTGAACGCCCATGAATCCCTTGATTCACCTTAGAGCAGTGGTCCTCAATGTGGTGCCCAGAGCAGCAACATCACTTGAGAGCCTATGAGTGATGCAAATTCTTGGGCCCTACCTTCAATCTACTGACTTGGAAACTCTCTTGCTAGGGCCCAACTAGCTATGTCATAACAAGCCCCCCACGCCAGGTGATTCTGATGCACCTTACAGCTTCAGAAGCACTGACTTCAGACATTACTCATCCCTCCAAGTTCTTCCAGTTCGACCTGTGCCTTCTCCAAAGAGACACCCCTGGTGTTCAAACTCGGGTCTGTATTTTCCTGGGAGTCTACAAAGACTTCCAATGATGTTTTAAGAGAACCAAGTTCCAGATCCTCAATTTCAATACATATTTGTCCCCCCCAAAACGTATCCATTTGCAAAATGGTGGGAACAGCAATGTATCCATTTGCTGTACCCATGGTGGGAACAGCAAGCCAGGTCTGACTTTTCTCCTTCTCCCTTTGCCCCCAATCTTCTCACACTTTACCAAAGGCAGGCTAACTCGCGCCCACCCCAACTCTCCCTCTGGTCCGTTGCACCTGGAATGTAAACACCTCTGGGAAAACAAACAAGAAGGCAATTTGAAATACTGTGCTAGTCTTAAAAAAGTGGATGGCTCTAATCAAGGCTGGGTAACAAATCCCTTTGCAAGTAGGTGGTATCCAATTCTTTGCTTTCAACAAAACTGAAGGAAGGCCTAGTTGTATTGTCNAAAATGGTGCGGCCACTGTGGAAGATGGTATGCCAGTTCCTCAAAAAATTAAAAATAGAGGGCACCTGGGTGGGTCAAGTCAGTTGAGCATCCAACTTCGGCTCAGGTCATGATCTCGTAGTCCATGAGTTAGAGCCCCACACCAGGCTCGCTGCTGTCAGCACAGAGCCTGCTTTGGATCCTCTGCCTCCCCTCCACCTGCCCTGCCCCGCC
>NW_027527807.1:2276913-2277686 GCF_008692635.1 Crocuta crocuta
CCTCTCTTCTCCTTCCCTGCTTGCATGCTCTCTCTCTCTCTCTCTCTCTCTCTCTCAGTCTCTCTCTCTCCCTCAAAAATAAACATTTAAAAAATGTTTAAAAAATTTAAAAATAGATTTCGCACATGATCCAATCATTCTATTTCTGGGTGTAGACCCAAGAGAACTGAAAACAGAGACTCAAATGGATATTTCTCTACTCGTTATACACAACAGCCCAAAGGTAGAAGCAACCTACTATTACTGGTAGCAGTAGCAGAAAGGTGGAAGCAGCATTATTCACAATAGTCAAAAAAGGAGAAGTAACTCAAATGTTCCATCAATGGAAACACAAACAAAATACAGGACATACACAGAAAGGAATATTATTATTCGGCTGTAACAAAGAAAGAAATCCTGACATGTATTACAACATGGATGAACCCTGGCGACATTATACTCAGTGACATAAGCCCAACACAAAGGGACAAACACCGTATGGTCCTACTTACCTGAGGAACGTACTGTAATCAAGTTCATAGAGACAGAAAGGAGATAGGTGGCTCCATAGTAGAATGGCCAGGGGCAAGAGGGGATGGGGCGATAGCATTTAGTGGGGACAGAGTTTCAGTTTGGGAAGATGGAAAATTTGCAGTGGCGATAGTTACAGGACAGTGGGAATGTACTTCAAATCCCAGAACTGCACACTTGAAATAGTTCAAAGGGGAAATTTCATGATGTATATTTTACCATGATTTTAAAAAGTTCTCAGTGATAATCAATTATGTGAATGG
>NW_027527807.1:2277822-2280075 GCF_008692635.1 Crocuta crocuta
TATGTGATTGGGGGCGCGCATGTCACATGAAAAGAGCTGTGGGGGGGTGGTGCCTGAGTGGCTCAGTTGGTTAAGGATCCAACTCTTGATCTCGGCTCAGGTCATAATCTCCCAGTTTGTGAGTTTGAGTCCCATATCAGGCTCTGAGCTGACAGTGAGGAGCCTACTTCGGATTCTCTCTCTTTGCCTTTGCCCCTTGCTCTCTCTCTTTCTATCTCTCAAAATAAATAACTTTAAAAAAAAAAAAAAAGAAAGAAAAGACCTTGAAAAAGTCAGGTGACATTTGCTCTAAGAAAACTCCACTCTCCCTTCTAGTCCAATATACTTACATGGATAAGGTTTCTTCCTAATATATCTATAAAATGAAAAATAGAAATAAAATCAATGTTGAATCTTGTCTCACCCTCGCAATAAGTAATAGTTATCTCAGATATGTGAACCAACCAGGCAGAGAAACCTCATCAATGATCGTTTGGCAAGGCTATGGGGAAAAGGGAACCCTCATGCACTGGTCGTGGGAATGCAAACTGGGGCAGCCACTCTGGAAAACAGTATGAAGTTTCCTTAAAAAGTTAAAAAAGAAGAAGAACTATTATATGACTCAGCAATTCCACTTCTGGGTATATATTCAAAGGAAATAAAAACACTAACTCAGAGATCTCCACCTCCATGTTCACTACAGCGTTATTCACGATAGTCGAGCCATGGAAACAACCTAAGTGATCACTGATGGATGAATGGATAAAGAATATGGGTGTGTGTATGTGTGTGTGTAGACACACACAATGGATTACTATTCAGTTGTACAAAAGAAGGGAATCCAACCTTTTGCAACATGGATGCACCTTGAGGACATTAAGCTAAGTGAAATAAGTCAAAGAAAGACAATGCTGTGTGTTCTCATTTGTATGTGAAATCTAAAAAAGCTGAACTCATGAAATGGAGAATAGAATGGTGGTTGCCAGGGTTTGGCGGGTGGGGGAGATGGGGCCATGTTGGTCAAAGGGTACGAACATCCAGCTAGAAGATGAATATGTTCTGGGGATCTAATGTACAACAAAGTGACTATAATGAATAACACTGGAGGGGCGCCTGGGTGGCTCAGTTGGTTAAGTGTCCAACTTTAGCTCAGGTCATGATCTCATGGTTCGTGAGTTCAGTCCCACTTCTTTGCTGCTAGCACAGAGCCAGCTTCGGATCCTCTGTCCCCCTCTCTCTCTGCACCTTTTCTGTTCATGCTCTCTCTCTCTCAAAAAGAAATACAACATTTAAAAAACACAAAAAACCCCAATACTACATTATATACTTGAAAGTTGTTAAAAGAATAGATCTTAAATGTTATCACCACACACACACACACACACACACACACACACACACACACACAACAAAATGTAAGGGGATGGAGGTTTTAACTATCACTGTTGTGGTAACCATTTTGTAATATATACATATATCAAGTCATCACACAGTATACCTTAAATTATCATAGGTTATATGTCAATAATATCACAATAAAGCTGTGGAAAACCATTTTTAAAAGAATATTGTGCATGATACCCCAATAGCAACTAAATAAAAATAAATAAGTAAATAAAAATACGTGTGAGGGATGCTAATTTTTTAAAAATTATTTTAGAAGGGCACAGGGGCAGAAAGTTTGAGTATCCTTGCTTTGCGTCCTTTTTTTGCCAATTTCCTCTCAGTTACACACCGTACACGCCCAGTTTAAGACTGAACTGTTTTTCTCGGCTCTTTCTACCCATGGAAAAGTTGAACGCCAGGTGCACCTCTTGATTTCAGACTGGAATCATCATTTCAGGGAATCTCACGGAAACTCCTGAATTCTGGTACAAGAGGTTCTCAATCAGGGATGACTTTGCCCCCACCCTCTCCCCAGGAGACACTTGGCAATATCTGAAGACGTGTCTGGTTGTCACAACTGGGAGACATCTGCCACTTGCATCTAGGGGGCAGAAGCCAAGGATCCTCTAAACACTCTACAAGTCACAGGACAGCCTCCTACAACAGAGAATTATCTGGCTCAAAATATCAATGGTACTAAGGTTGTAAAAGCCTGTAAGGCATGTATTCCTGAATGAATAGACAAATGAATGGACGAATGAATGAATGATAACGTAAATGAATAAACAAAGGAACCAATGAATCAATGCCAGCTAATAAAGCCTTGGATCAGTATTGTGTGGCAGGTTCTGTTCTGGGCTCTCAGGAAATCCTGGTGAATGAAACAGA
>NW_027527807.1:2280612-2280773 GCF_008692635.1 Crocuta crocuta
CCAAGGGCAGCTGCTTTGTTTTCCCCCCCAAGACCAGCTTCAATGGCGCTTACGTGCCAGCCCAACGCAATGTCTTTTCTAGGCCCAGTAAAAGCTCCCCCTCTATCCAGACCTACATTCCTCTTGCGTTTGGGGTGCTCTAAAAGCAATCAACTTTTTAT
>NW_027527807.1:2280825-2284003 GCF_008692635.1 Crocuta crocuta
TCACCTGAAATCTCTCCTCTCTGTAATACTTCCTCTTCTCTCAGACACGCTCACGACTCAACAGCCTAACTCCTGAGTAGTTCCATTCCCATCCCTCTCATCCCCATGAACTAGCTGAGAGCTGAGATCACCGTGAACCCCCCAGGGGAAAAACTCTTAGTCCCAAATGTCTCTGAAGTAATAGGTGCAGTACGCACAGCCTCATGTATGTACTCGATCCTTAGTTTTTCCATCTGTGGAAACCAGCGGCATCCGAGAACGTCCTGTCTTCCACACGGTTGGTGAATGAAGTGAACTATTTAAGCAATGACAACGACAGGACAGTCACTTCACAAAGGGCCCTGCGAGGTTGCTGTTTCCTTTCAGTTTCACGCTCAGTCTTGTGTTCAGCCTCCTGTTCCACCCTGAGTTCTCAGGGCCTGAAGACTCTACAGGAAGATCTTCACGTCTAGGATCCAAATCTTCAGTCACACAGCCCTTTCGCAACAACTCCAAATAATAATACTGCTGAGTATGCCCGTAAAACAAAAGCCATTAATCCCCCTCCTCTAAGATGTGCTTCTGATGCTCTGATGCAATAAACACGCTCTTTAGGGGCTGCTTCCCACCACCTATGGTCGTTGATGAAGAGCTGAGCCTAAAGCTTTCCCGGCAAACCTGCCCATCCTGCCCTCAGCTGATTAAATCCCTCTAAACCAAGGTGGTCCAATCCAATCCTCTTCCCGAGAATATGGAATTGAGGCCCCAGGAAACGGAGCTCGGTAGCTACGGGACACAGCTACTTGAAGATGACTCTGGTGGCCCGTGTGCAAGCACGTGGGTGAATGGAGAAAGCAAGTTTGCAGTGAGTGAGGAGCAGACTGGAGGTGCCATGGGAGAAAGACTGTGTGATCTATGCGTGTGGTGTCAATTCCTGATGGATTTCCAGCTCCTATGAGGCCTGGCTTACTTTCTTTATTGACCTTGGGTTCTCTGATAATCCCCTCTGTCATTTATCTTCAATAAACTCCCCCTTTTTTGAGCTAGGGTGGGAGAGTGTCTGTTCCTTGCATCCAAAATAAAGCCTTTACTGAGAAGCTACTAGATAATAAACACCTTACTAACTCTGGAGTATCCTGGTCCATTGTGATTGACTCTGAAGATTTGTGATGCTTATGTTTCATATTCCTCAATACAGTAGTAAATTATCTACTGTTTTCATCCATTCATCTTGTCATTGAACATTTATTGGGTGGCCACCATGTGCCCACTGTTGAGAAGATCATACAAGGAGGATCTGTAAGGATCATATAGGACACCTGCTTTCAAGAAACTTACAAATTCATTAGAAATTTGAAAGTATAAAGCAAAAACCAGTTTCTGTAATAAAATGCAAATGAAACATAAGATTTCAGAGGAAGGAGCAAGTAGTTTTTCTTGCAAAGACTGGGGAAGGCTCCTAGAGGTGCCTTCTGAGCTGAAGTTTGAAAGATGGGTGGAATTTTAGCAAGCAAAGAGGGTAGGGAAAAAGAGCATGTTAGTCAGCTATTGACGCAATCGTGCTGTGTAACAGTCCACCTCAAAACTAAGTGGCTTTACTTATTTTTTAAGTTTATTTTCATTTACTTTGAGAGAAAGAGAGAGAGAGAGAGAGAGAGCAAGCAGGGGAGGGGTAGAGAGAGAGGGAGACAGAATCCCAAGCAGGCTCCATGCTGTTAGCGCAGGGCCTGATGCAGGGCTCAATCCCACAAACCATGAGATCATGACCTGAGCCGGAATCAAGAGTAGGATGCTTAACTGACTGAGCCACCCAGGTGCCCCTAAGTGGCTTTCAATAAAAATCATTTGTTCTTATACAACTATATGTTGTCTGATTTAAGCCAGGCTCCACTCGGGCTTGGCTCCAAGATGCAGATGTGTGTGTGTGTGGGTATGTGTGTCTTTCTGGAACCCAGGCTAAAAAGGCAGCAACTGCTCAAAGAAAGCTGTTTTCATGGCCATGGCAGCATGCAAGAGAGCAAGTCCTACTATTCAAGCACCTTCAGGTCCCTGCTTCCATCACATCTAACATCCTATTGGCCAGAATAAGGCACAGAGCTGCGTCTGAAGTTGAAGGGTGGAGAAGTACGTTCTGCCTCTAGGGAACCCGCAAAGTTACCGGGCACGGATACGGGGAGGGTGAGCAATTTAGAACAACTATGGCAATTCCAGGCAGAGAGATTAAAGAGATTGTCAAAAGCACATAGATATGAATGAATACGTATATATGTATATGTATATGGATTGTTTACAGGGCATTTATAGGTTACCGGGAGGTAATAGGGTAAAACTTAAAGTTAAATTTGAGAAAGTTCCTAGCAAACTTCTGGAGGTTTTAGGGGGCCACTGGGGTTCACATGATTATATCTGGGTTTTAATGATATTAAAAAACAAGGAGACAATTTAGGAGGCCAGGGTAATAGCCTAAGAATGTATGGCAGTTGGGTGGATATGAGAGATGTCTGGAATACCTTGCCATATGTCCACAAAGCATCTGATACTCCTCTTCTGAAGGGGAGATGAATTGTTCTTTCAGAGTCTGGGCTGTATTCAGTCTCTACTGCATAGAACATGGTGAAATGAGGGTGTGTAAGTCCTGAGAGCAGCTCATGAAAGTCATGTGGTCTCCTGGCGGCTCTGTCTTGGATCACTCATTCTGGGGGAAGCCAGCTGGCTTGTCATGAAGTCACTCAAGCAGCTCAGTGGAGAGGCCCATCTATTGAGGAATTGATGCCTTTTGTCCACAGCAAGTGAGGAGCTGAGGCCTCCTCCTAATGGCTGTGTAAGTGACCAGTGTTGAGCGAGAATCCTGCAGCTCCAGGCAAGCCTTCAGATGACTATTTCCTTAGCCAACATTTTGACTGCAACCTCATGAGAGACTCTGAGCCAGAACTACCCCATCTAAGCTGTTCCTGGATTCCTGACGTACAGAAACTGAGTGAGATAATAAGTGTTTCCTATGTTAAGATGTTAAATTCTGGAAAAATTTGTTACACAGCAATAGATGAATACCACGTGTTGGTTGTAAGCAATAGATGAAATACTGCCTTTCCCTTGGTGAGGGAACAGGCAAAGAAGACTCCCCAATTTCTGGTTTGAGCCACTGCATGGTGTGATTTACTGACAGGTAAAGAGAGGCTGGGCAAGTCTGAGGGACAGC
>NW_027527807.1:2284064-2286203 GCF_008692635.1 Crocuta crocuta
GTCTGAGGGAGAGCGATAGGAGAATGAAGATAAAGGGCTCAGTTGAGGACAATTTTTTAGGACTGAACCGTGTCCCTCCTCTCAAAATTTCTATGTTGAAACCCTACCCCCTGATGTGACTATTTGCAGAGAGGGCCTTTAGGGAGGTAATTAAGGTTAAATGAGAGAATGTGGGGGAGGCCCTATTTTGATAGGGCTGGTGTCCTTCTAAGAAGAGGAAGAGACACGGGGCGCCTGGGTGGCTTAGTCGGTTAAGCGTCCGACTTTCGCTTAGGTCATGATCTCGCGGTTCGTGGGTTCGAGCCCCGCGTCGGGCTCTGTGCTGACTGCCGGCTCAGAGCCTGGAGCCTGTTTCAGTCTGTGACTCCCTCTCTCTCTGACCCTCCCCTGCTCACGCTGTCTCTCTCTCTCTCTCCTAGAAAAAAAACATTAAAAAATTAAAAAAAAAAAAAAAAGAAGAGGAAGAGACACCAAAGATCTCTCTCTTTCTCTCTCTCCGTGTGTGCCCAGGGAAGAGGCCATGTGAGGGCACAGCAAGAAGGTGGTAGTTTTCAACCCCAAGGAGAGAGCTCACACCAGACACCAACCCTGCTGGCACCTCGATCTTGCACTTCAAGTTTCCGGCAGTGCGAGGAAATTTCTGTTGCATCAGCCACCCAGCCTGTGGTATTCTGTTTGGGCAGCCCGAGTTGACTCACATAGGCAGGCTGAGTTTGTGACAACGGGCCCCTTGCTATGTGGATCCTAGGGGTCAGCTGGAGGTAGAGCTGGGGCGGAGAAGAGAGATACGGCTGNGGGAAGAAAGAGGAGGGGGGCTGGGACGGCACTAGGGTGTGGGGGTAGCGCCTGTAATCAATGAGGAAGAGGGGGCGATGACTTTGCAGGAATGGTTATGAAGGCGCAAGTCCACTAGAGCAGAAGCGAAGGTTGGTTCTGAAGACAGAGAAGTCTGGCTCGACAGGGCCAAATGCTTAGAAAATTCCTGTAAGAAGAGGAGGAGGATGGGGCCATGAAGCTTTCGAATTACAGGAGTTTGTGGCTGACCTTTGAGAGCAGGATTATTCGGCTTCTGAAAAGCCAGCTCGCCGTGGGCTGTGCTAGCCACTGTGACCCCCACCCGTGGCTCCTCCCCGCGACAGATGTGTCGCTCGGCTGCTGGCACTCCACAGCGTCACCTCACCCGAGGCGACGCATCTCTTCAGGGGAGCACACATCCAATGACTGACAGGCCATCTCCCTGTGGTGACCCCGGGACGCTGGCCACGCCATCCCTGTGCCTGCGGCCCAGCTCACCTTCCTCAGCCCACTCCTGCTTCCGCCCCATGCCTTTCCCAGATGCTGACCTCCGAGGGAACCCAGCATAAGTGTCTTGCATTCTACCAGCCGTCTCCAGATCTGCTTCCCGGAGAACCCGCCCCGTGACACGGGCTGAAGGAAAGGAGTAGAGCTTCGCGCACAATCTGCTCCTGCAAGGCCTCACGGAGCCAAAGAACGAAGGGTGTAACTCAAGGGCTAGGGTCTTGTCGCCTAAGTCTCTTTTCATACCAGGCACAGAGGCGCACACACAGCAGGTGTTTTTTGCCTTGACCGTAGAACTTCAGGAGGAAGACAAAGGTGGTAGTTGGATGACTAATTCATCAGATCCTTCCTTGCACACATTAAGATGAAAATAGGAGGCCGGTGAATTCTTTCTTTTTGAGGCCAGGAAATNAGTCGGACGCTTAACCGACTAAGCCACCCAGGCGCCCCAAGGCCAGGAAATCTTAGATGGATTTGTATTTCCTCTTTCCTGCTCCCAGCCCCCCCACCCCACGCCCCTCCTACTTCCTAGAAATAACGGATCCCCTTTTAGCGCTTCCCTGGCCTGGGGTCAGACCAGAACAGTGATCACACTGTGTGTCCCTCCCCTAGCCAAGAAGCAAAGGGCAAGGGGAAGAGGGAAGGAGACAGGCCGATGGCCAGAAGCACTTTCAATTGCCGACAACATGAGCAGTGCTGTCGGCCACGGTCAAGCCAAGCACTAAACTTCATACTTGAACTATTTTAAACGTATCCCTCAGATGACAGAAACTTGGTCAACTGGGAACAGACACATGGCTGGGTCGCAATGTTTAGCAAAGGAAAGGGGCAGATCCAGAC
>NW_027527807.1:2286280-2288998 GCF_008692635.1 Crocuta crocuta
TAGCAAAGGCACGGGGCAGATCCAGACGGAAACGATACCGTTCTCAGCAGCCCTGCAACATGACAGACCCCAAGCCTCCTCCCTGGAGAAAATGGGGCAGAAAAGAATGCTTAATGAGGTGCGTTATAATCGCTGAAGAGGGAGTTTCCCCACCGAGGCCCCAACCCGCGACTCAAAGGGCTCCTTTTTCACACGGTGCTCTGACTGGGAGCCAGTGGGGGCTCGATGCGTGTGCGCCAGAGACGTGCAGGGACATAGGTGGGGACCACGGGTGTCAAGACTGCAAAATGCAGACGCTGGGGCATTTCAGGAGGCACGGACCCTGACTGCAGTCTGCCCGCCCTGGGAAACACAGAATTAAAGGGGTGCACGCAGGAAAGAAAACAGGAAGTATCTTACAGAACTCCTTGCATCAGCCAGGTGAAATCGCCAATCTCTGGAAGCTTCTTGAATGATAACAGGGAAGGAACCGAGCTATAAAGGCAAGAACCAGAGGAATCTAAATGGACTTGGGTTTCTTATCGCACAAACGGAAAAACAAAGCTCAGTGCCCCAACAGTTACCTTCAAATGAAAAGAGCCGCGGGCTGGTTTTTTAAAAAAACTCCAAACCANCAAACCCAGGAATGGGGGAAAAACATCCCCGGATGTTCTTACACTTCTGCTTCAGATTAACACCTCCTCCAAAATATAGCGGTTTCCCACAGAACCACAGTGGCATTGTGCTTCATGCAGTGCTCAAATGAAATGCTCAAATGAACGCGCTGAGAGCACTTTCTAGCTTGGGCACTAGGCCACCCCGGAGCCAAGATGTTGTTTCCTTTGCTAGCGACCCACTGTTTTGCCTTCTGCGTCAACTAATGAAACTCCAGATTACTCTTGAGCCCAATATCTTTGAGTCTCATCGCTCATTTTCTTTCTTTCTTTCTTTTTTATGTTTATTTATTTATTTTGAGAGAGAGAGAGAGAGAGAGAGAGAGAGAGAATCCCAAGCAGGCTCTGAGCTGCAGAGCCCACCGTGAGGCTGGATCCCGCAAACACTGAGATCATGACCTGGTCCCAAATCAGCAGTCGGACGCTTAACCGACGGAGCCACCCACCTGCCCCACATTGGTCATTTTCAAATTGTGTTTGGCGCTGTCCAGTCTTCACACACTAGTTCAGCACAGTTATTGTGCGCGGCTTCTGTGTCAGGAACCGTGTTATGCCCTGGGGATGCAGCAATGATGGAGCCTGGGTCTCTGCCTGCAAGCACCGTGGGGGCCAGACTGGGAGGCCTTCAAGCAGACCGGCCACTAAAACATGGAGTGACAAGGGCCGTGGGCAGGAGGGCACAGAGTGCACAAGACGGGCAAGGGTGGGGCGTGGGGAGCCATGGGAGGCTTCCTCCAAGAAGTGACATATGAGCTTCACGGAAACCCCGCCTTCGCCATCGACAGTCACGTGCTCTGTGAGAGCAGGGGCCACCTGGCATTTCACCAGTGTGTCCTCAGTAGCTAGAAGAGTGACTGGCGTGCAGTAGGCTCTCAACAAATGATACTCAGAATGTGAGTCCTTCTTTGAAATGACTGTAAGGCAGTGTCTGCTTAAACATTTTCCCCTTGACATTTAAAAAAAAATTTTTTTGACTTTTATTTATTTTTGAGAGACAGAGAGAGACAGACCACGAGCAGGGGCAGAGAGAGAAGGAGACACAGAATCTGAAACAGGCTCCAGGCTCTGAGCTAGCTGTCAGCACAGAGCCCGATGCGGGGCTCGAACCCACGAATCGTGAGATCATGAAGTCGGACGCTTAACCGAATGAGCCACCCAGGCGCCCCTCCCCTTGACATTTTCATAGCAGAAGACATACTTGCGATGGATGCATGCAAAATCAATAAATGAAGGGGTACAAAGAGTATTTAGAGAAGGAGCCAGTCCGGCTCCCACAACTGTCCTGAATGACGGTTCGGTTCCGTAAACGTTGAGCACCACACCTGGCACTCGGTGCCGGGGCTACAGGAATGGTCAAGCCACAGGCGCTGTGTTCCGGGTGCTTGTTGGGTCCTGGGGGGAACAATGCAGGATGACAGAGGAGTGATGACTCTGTGTGTTTGAGTGTGGGGGCACCCTTTCCCCTCAGCAAGCAGAAGGATGCATTAGGGGACAGATGTGGCTTTTGCAAGATGGCCTCTGAGACCCTCCCTTGCTCCGTGGCAGCCTGGCCGCATCCCAGTGATGGTTCCCATTGGAAGACACGCCAAGTTAGCAAGAAGCTCAGCTTCTGTGTATATAGCTACTAGTATTTTAAGTCTGGGAGAAAATCTGCAGAAACTTTGTAGTCCTTTTTTTAAAGGATGCACATCTTGTGAACACTCTGCTTTGGTTTGAGGTTTAAACATCACTAACTAATGCTCAAGCAACCCTTGAAAGGAATGGAAACCCCCAGGGTGGAGAAGAGGGTGTTTCTAGGGATGGACAGCAGAGGGAAGAAGGGAAGGTTTGCATATGTTGACTGGAATTTGAACTCTATTTTTTTAATGTTTTTTTCTTTATTTGTTTATGTTTTTATTCTATTTTTGAGAGAGAGAGAGAGAGAGAGACAGAGACAGAGCGCAAGCAGCGGAGGGGCAGAAAGAGCGGGAGACACAAAATCCGAAGCAGGCTCCAGGCTCTGAGCTGTCAGCACAGAGCCCGACGCAGAGCTCAGACTCACGAGCTGTCAGATCATGACCTGAGC
>NW_027527807.1:2289250-2289626 GCF_008692635.1 Crocuta crocuta
CTGTCGGATGTTAACTGACTTAACTAACTGAGCCACCCGGGCGCCCCTAAAAATGTTTTTATTTGTTTATCTTGAGAGAGACAGAGAGAGCACGAGTGGAGGAGGGGCAGAGAGAGAAAGGGAGAGAGAGAATCCCAAGTAGGATACATATCCTGTGCTNGGGACTCAATCCCACGAACCCTGAGATCATGACCTGAGCTGAAACCAAGTCTCAGATGCTTAACCGACTGAGCCGTCCAGGTGCCCCAGAATTTAGACTTTATTTATTTTTTATTTTTTTAATAGTTTATTGTCAAGTTGGTTTCCATATAACACCCAGTGCTCATCCCCACAAGTGCCCTCCTCCATGCCCATCACCCCCTTCCCCTCCCCCACC
>NW_027527807.1:2289740-2290250 GCF_008692635.1 Crocuta crocuta
ACCCCCATCAGCCCTCAGTTTGTTCTCAGCATTCAAGAGTCTCTCATGGTTTGCCTCCCTCCCTCTCCCCCACTATTTTTCCCCTTCTTCTCCCCAACGGTCCTCCATTAAGTTCCTCCTAATCGTCCTATACGTGCCCATAATTTAAAATTTATGTTTGTAGAATTTAGACTTTAAATAGAGACCGCTGGGGTACTTGGTGGCTCAGTCGGTTAGGTGTCGGACTCTTGGTTTCGGCTCAGGTCATGATCTCACAGTGTGTGGGTTCAAGCCCCGCCCTGGGCACTGCCTGTCAGTGCAAGCCCTGCCTGGGATCCTCTCTCTCCATCTCTCTCTCTGCCCCTTTTTGCTCATGTTCTCTCTCTCAAATAAATGAACAAACATGAAACAAAAATGTATACAGGGACTGCTGGCTCTAAAGTTATTTGTCTTAGAACGACACCCACCATAGTCAGAACCTAGACAATACATAAGTTAGGCAGGATGGCAAACTTTGAAGGACAGACCAAC
>NW_027527807.1:2290362-2292776 GCF_008692635.1 Crocuta crocuta
AGAACAAGCCCTGCGGTTTGACACAGCTCCTACCATTCCAGACTGCCTGACGCTCCCCCACCTTACCCTTGGCGTTCCCTGCCCTGAGAAAGCATTTGGCTTTGCGACCCCTGATCTAATCTAGGGACTTTTTGGCCCTATTCAAGAGCGAGATGAGCGCCAGCAGGTTAGCAAATGCTCACAGGGGAAACGAGAATTGTAACGGACGCCTTGAAAGATCTCGGCTGGGATCTCGCCCCAGCTCCCCACGATTCCCATTTGCCCGCGCTGCCCCTTGCTGCTGCCAGGGTGCCAAAAGTGAAGGTACGCACGGAGTCCACTCCATCCCGAGCCCCGAGGGATGGGAAAGGTGTCTGCCCTTCCTCCCTGCCCATGGCTGCCAAGAGGAGAATAGGAAAGCAGGACCAAGATCGCACTGGCATTGCCTGGGGGACGCAGAGGAGAGACGTAATCAAGAGCCCAGAGGGTAACGGTCCAAGGAGATGAGGACATAAGGAAACGTAAAACAGGCAAGAAGAAGCCAACAGGCCCCTGGAGAGCGGCGCGGTGCGTCTGGATGGGATATGAGCTCTGCTGAAAGGTTCCTCTGCCCCTCCCTGGTCATAGGCTCGGAAGACCAGCCCTGGAAGGGGCCTACGGCAACGAGCTGGCCTGGCCTTCTTGCTGCAGTGAGGAAGGGAAGGAGGTCAGCCGAGAAGCGACTTGCTCAAGGTCCCACAGCTGGTGCGTGCCTTGCCGAACAGAACCGGAAACGAAGGGCCCCTGCAATTTCCCCAGCTCTTTCCACGTACAACCGTGCAAGGCCATGGCGGCACCACTCATCCTATGCAAAGTCAGTGTTTCCTAGGGCTGGGGTGCCGGAGGGGTCATTTGTTCATTCATTCTTTTTTTTTTTTTTTTTATGTCATTGATGTTTCTTTAAATTTTTTTTAATGTTTATTCCTTTTTTTTTAATAGTTTATTGTCAAATTAGTTTCCACATAACACTCAGTGCTCATCCCCACAAGTGTCCTCCTCCATGCCCATCCCCCCCTCCCCCCACATCCATCAGTCCTCAGTTTTTGTCAGCATTCATTCTTTCATTAAGAGGAAGCACCCGCTGTCTGTCAAGCCCAAGGCGAGAAAACATGGTCTGTTCCCGTGCTGGGCTCAGAGCAGGTGTTTGGGAACTCTTTACCAACCGGAGGCCCAACTGTGAACTTGATGTGTGAGTTCTATTTTCTGGTAGCTCCACTTAAAACCAGTAGAAAGGAGCAGCTGAAGATCATTTTAATAATGCATTGTATCGNCCGCTGGAGCAGGGCGCAAGCACACATCCGCAGCTGCTCATGGCTTTGTCGTTTTCAGTTTCATAAGTTTCATGCCAATTAAGAATAACAGAATCGCCATGTTCTTTGTGTAAACAAGTCTACTATACACTCTGGACAAAACTGAGAAAACCCAAGTCGAGCCACTGCTTCAGGTATTGGAATCAGTGTAAAAATCGCCCATTAGAGGAAAACCAAACCTTCACTGTTGAAAAAGCTCTGAGAGACACAAATTTGCCAGAAGAAGGGACGATAGCATTCTTGAACCTGAGGTTCCCGAAGGCGTGGAAGCCGAGCCCAGTGTCCTCAGGGCCCACACCCGCCTCAGTATTCTGGCCCCATCCCAGGACCAGTCTCCCCTTGGTGAATGGTGCCCTGGTCCCTGGCTTTTGTTTCCTTCCAGAATCTTTACTTACAAGCGCCGTGCTGCCTGGGTCCCGCCTGGGAGCCTCTTGGATTGGATTGCTTCCACCACCACTCAAGATCAAGATCGAGTGGTATTCTCCAGAAAGCTCTCAAGGCTGGATGATGCCAAGAGTCGGCCCAGATTTTATTCTCTCCCCAGAATCCCATGCTCTTGGTGCAGGAAGGGATCTTAGAGAGAATCTAGTTCCACGTCTTCTCCTTTATATTGCAGGTGAAGAATCAGAAACTCAGGGAGGGGAAGCAACTTGCCTAAGAACTCAGTGAAGGTACTAGAACCAGAGGCTTCCAGGATCACATCCAGGGCTCTTTAGAGTGTCTCCAACAGTCTCCTGGTTTTGAGAAGGTCGAACTGTTTCCAGGTATCACGGACAGAGAGTGAACGTCAGGTCTGCCCTCAGTGGAAACTCTGACCTCAACCTCACACCCATCAAATCAAGACTTAAAGGCCTGTTTTCCCACCGGTGCCATAGGCTTACTCTTCAGAAACTCTACGGGTGTAAAACTTAGCAACATGTCGTTGCTTGTTCTCTTCGTGTTTACTTTCAAGAAGTAGTCATTTATTCCCATTTCCTAGATCTCTACTGGAGCCCCATTCCAACCAGCTTATGCCCACCCTTCCTGCCCGCACCTACCATAGTCACGTCCAAATCTGGAAATAGGGTTTGATAGTGACGAGTGTGC
>NW_027527807.1:2292894-2294584 GCF_008692635.1 Crocuta crocuta
ATGTCCTCGACACTCCTCATGCGTTTTCCTAATGAGGAAACTATTATTAAAGAAATGTCCACGTTCGGATTTAATGCAGAGCTTGCCAGAGAAATGCATTTACAGCGCTTGCCGGCCTCTCACCCTACACAAAAAGTTAAAATGTATAAACAGCGCTTTCCCAATGTGGACTGTAACCCAGTACAATAACAAGCTTTTAAACTAGAACTTAAAAGGAGCCCCTTTCCTGGGAGCATGAAAAGTAATTAGAAATACATTTTGAGTCCTTCCTAGATCCCCAGCTCTCCTGGGGTGCGCTTTAGGATGTGACACTTTTCTCACGCGCCTCGTCCCGCCCTACCCCCACCAGAGTTGCCTCCGGAGACCTGAGCCTCCCATTCTCTGGCCTTTTCAGCTGGAGGCTTCCCAGCCCTCTCCCACTAGTGCCTTCTCCTGGGGCCTCTCCTTTCTCACTCTCTCTCCCTCCGCTTCTTTCTTTCCCTCGCTTGCTTTCTTTCTTTCTTTCTTTCTTTCTTTCTTTCTTCTTTTTTCTTTCTTTCTCTTTCTCCTTTTTTCTTTCTTTCTCTTTCTCCTTTCTTTTCATTTATTTTTTCTTTCTCTTTCTCTTCCTTCCTTCCATCTTTTTCTTTCTTCCCTGCCTTTTCTTCTTTTTTCTTTTCTTCCTTTCTTTCTTTTTCTTTCTTTCATCTTTTTCCTTCTTTTCTTTCTTTCTCCTTTCTTTTTCTCCTTTCTCTTTCTTTCTCTTCCTTCTGTCTTCTTTCTCTTTCTTTCCTTCCTTTTCTTCTTTCTTCTTTTCTTCCTTTCTTTTTCTTTCTTTCTCTTCCTTCCATCTTTTTCTTTCTCTTTCTCTCCTTCCTTTTCTTCTTTTCTCTTTCCTTTCTTCTTTTCTTTCTCTTTTCCTCCCTCCATCCCTTCCTTCCTTCCCTCCTTTCTTTCCTGCCTAAGAGAGGCACCTCCAAGGCAACCCCACAGGGATGAAAACTAGAAGATGTTTGCAGTGAAGCACTGATATCACTGAAGAACAACCAACAAACCATCTGGAAGTCTCCAGGAGTTTAAGTTAGGATTAAAGCATAGCTCTAGTTGGGGGTGGTCAAGGGGGGGGGTTGGAGTCTCATGATTACACATTGTCTTTAAACCACCTTGGGCGGTTGGCACATCCAGAGCTCTGCTTGGGGTTCTGACTCAACATTAAAGGTCAGGAGAGGAGAGCAAAGCTACCCCAGAACTTTAGAGCAGGGAGCAGGGGTCAGGGGATGCCTCAGAATAAGCTTCAGGTTTGCAGAGGAGACGAAACAACAGAGGCCAAGGTGAAATAAATCCAGGAGTTAGGAGGGACGGGAACAAAGCCCGAGGTCTCATTCAAACCAAAAGATCTTGTGCAAAGACAGGAAAATTAGAGCCTTCCCTACTGACTGCCCCAACTTACACCTTTGCTGCCAAGTGACAGACGTCCACCACGTTTAACACATAGCCTAGCAGCCTGTGGTCACTGCTTCCCACTCTAGCGAAGGAGACAGACTCAAAACCCCGGTTAGAAAGGACAAGTGTTAGAATTCATGTTGACACTCTATGAGTTCAGTTGTTGAAGGGGTGGGCGTGGGGGTGGGTGGGGAATCAAGATGTGGTAGAAAATGGTGGACAAAGTCTTGAGCTCCACGGCTAACACAGATTCTTTCCTTTTTAACTA
>NW_027527807.1:2294645-2295369 GCF_008692635.1 Crocuta crocuta
TCAGCCCCGGGCTGAAGAAGAGAGGAGTTTGGAGTGGGGAGTGAGGACGAGCGGGCTGGGGGATGACGTGAGGCCGAGAGCTTCTGCCCGTCGCTCCGTCCCCGGAGGGGTAGGAACCTTGTCTCAGCCCCGCCGACGTGCGCCACTGGCAAACTTTGTATTTCAGGTCATTTGATGAGNCCTTTCATTTGGCCAATCTCAGGAGTTTCATATGAACTTCATTAAATCAATTACTCGGTGAACACATCACAATTTATTTGCAATTAGTATCAAAATGTCTTACTTTTCCTAATAGGTCGGAGCAGATGTAGCTACAGAAGAAACAACCGCGTTTTCGTGAAATCTATCTCTTGCAACATATTAAATCTTCNCAATTTATTTGCAATTAGTATCAAAATGTCTTACTTTTCCTAATAGGTCGGAGCAGATGTAGCTACAGAAGGGACAACCGCGTTTTCGTGAAATCTATCTCTTGCAACATATTAAATCTTCTGGTCAGAAGAGAAGGAGAAATTCAAAGGCAGTTTAGAGGAGGGGAGAGAAAACACGTTGGAGACAAATGCGATCGTGCAGGTGTTGGAGCAGCTTGCGTTATAATTGTATCTCGCGAAAAGGTTGCCTTTATTATCCGTAATGATCGAACAAAAGTCACCATAATTAAACGTCTGCTTCTCTCCGATGACTGAGGGGTGCGTGTCTGAAAGGGGCCGGGTACAGCGAGGGA
>NW_027527807.1:2295440-2295730 GCF_008692635.1 Crocuta crocuta
AGAACAGTTATCTAATTTTCATTGCTCCAAACCAGAGATTTATTGATTGCGACAACAGTTTTATTGTACTCGGGGAGGGGGTTGTGCAGGTTTATAGAAACTGATTTACTTTCGTTTGGAAGTAAAATCATATGCAACAGTCTCCCGTTGGAAGGTTGGACCTCAGCTCCTGTTAATACCATTAGTGACACAGGATCGAATTTCAAATGAAGCCTGGTGACAATTACAGACGGAAACAGATGCCCTTGGAAATTTAGGTCAAGTGTTCTAGATTCTGGTTTCATGGTCAA
>NW_027527807.1:2295804-2296395 GCF_008692635.1 Crocuta crocuta
TTCCAAGGTCAAGGTTGTCTTGGGGGTAACCTTGAGGAGACGCTCATAAATCTGTCCTCCTCTCGGAACTGGGGATGAGCCTTCCAGGGGGCGTGATGAGGTGGGGAAGAGGGGGCCAGAAAATTTATTTAGTGGGTCCTTAGGTCACGGAAAACAGAAGAGATGCCGAAGGGTTGTAAAACTAGGCTAGTGTGGCCGGGCTGGACAGTGTGAGCGTGTGTGGTGGAGGGCGGCAGCTACTCCCGGGGGAGCCGCGGGGAACCACGACGGCGGACGGGGCTTGCAAAGACCTGCACTCCCGCGTCCTACTTAGGAGTCCCNTTAGCCCCAGAGCCTTTTTTGTACCCATCCGCAAAATGGGTATCATGGGCCCGGCCTGCTCCTCCTCCTGCAAGCGTGGCGGCGAGGATTAAGCGCGACAACGAATTTGAAAGCGGCTAGGCTTTCACATGGAAGGTATTATTCCGAACGTGCAGCCCCCTTCCTCTGCATTTTAATCACTTGCCCCACAGCTCAGTGAAAACGACATCGCGGCTCTTCCCTTCTCCCCGCGGGAACCTTCCCTGCGAGCTGCCGGCTCGGCTCCGCCAG
>NW_027527807.1:2296480-2296657 GCF_008692635.1 Crocuta crocuta
GTCATGTATTTTTTAAGGGTGGGTTTTCCCCCCTCATTTTCTTTCAGCTGAAATAGACACGCAAGGTAGGGGAAAAAAATCATATTGGTTTCAGTGAGTGAAAGGCATACTGCTGTTCATTACAGAGCTGAAGGACTGGAATTGACTTAAACATTCAGGACACATCTTGCGTTCTCA
>NW_027527807.1:2296860-2314280 GCF_008692635.1 Crocuta crocuta
CATTCATTTCAAATACAATGACATATTTTTAATATTCTTGGATTATATTTCTTGGTAATTTGGTTACCTTTATTAGCTTAAATCCTGTTTTATCAAAAAGGGGGAGGAAATTATAATATGTATAAACACCTTAAGTATGCGAACATGCATGAGGCATTTTGTGATGATGAAGATGCTCATTAACCCTGTGAACGCCAAGTTGAATGTGCAGTGTGCAACCACATATTTTGATGGCTACATACATGCGCGTTTCTAAAAAATTGAGGTGCGGTTTACATCACATAAAGTTGACCACTTTAAAGTGAACAATGCGGTAGTATTTAGTACAGTCACAATGTCGTGCACCCACCACCGCTATTTAGTTACAAACCATGTTCATCAAGGAGGGCGATGATAGGAGTGTACTGAATACCACTGACCCGTACACTTAAAAATGGTGCAAATAGTCCATTTTCTCAGTTCACGGATTCTCATTACTAAATTCAATCCTAATCCAATGCTACGACTAATAGAAAAAAACCTCAATCCAAACCAAGCCGAACAAAAAAGAACCATGATCATTCACCCAACTCCCTGTCCCTGGCAGATCTTTTTACTGGTGCTGTATCCCTTAAAACAAGCATTTTCCTCGGCAGCAAAATTTCTGTATGCTACTACTGCCTTAAAATCTATGTCATCACATTCTATTCCATACATCTAACTACAGATACAAAGAGAGAGGGGATAACCGACATAATCTGCTTATTTGTATTTGTTCTAGAAGCTGAGGGAAGGTTTCCAGATTGGTCTTTGCCACATGGGTCTTTTCAATGAGCGGGTGGATCCCTGGGCAACACTTACAAATACTTTCTTAGTCATTGTGGGAGGGATATGAGTTTGAGGCAACAATTAATCTTGCTGTCATCAATAGAAAGTGGATTAGAGTGGTATTTTCCCTTTTGAAACGTAATTCATAAAGTTTAACAAAGCAATAGTTATCATCAACCTTTTGGGGAAAAAAAGAGCGCTAAGATGAGTTTGCGCAAACCATTTCTTTCTGGGCATCAAAACTGTGCCCTGAATTCACAATTATGGAAAAACTTTGTGAATAGCTGAGAATGTCCAGAGTGCCATGTCCTTGCTCCTTGTGTGTGCTGATGCATTCATTTATTTCACACGGGTTCACCACAGAGACGAAAGGAAATATGGCTGAAGAATGTTAATCAAAATCGAAGCTGCTGTTCATGTAACCAGGACCACAGTGTCTCAGACCATTGGAGAAGCTCTTTCTGTTAAGATGGTAAGAGAGGTGAGGGCTGGCCCGGAGTCACGAGCTCCGACAGGCTTCTGAACCGTCGCTGCCACCGTGGATGAATGTGAACTGAAGGAGCGAAGGATGTGTGGGTGGACGAAATCATGGGTGGTTAGTGCTATACTTGGACCGTTTGCTGCCCATTCTATTTGGAGAATAAGTTCCAGGGAAATGAGGCGATTTCGACCCACACTGATAAACTACAAAAGGCATATTTTCTGTTTGATTTTTGGACTAGCCCATTACGTGAGGAGAAATGAGCAGTGCTACCTAGAGCCATTCTACTTCATCTGATACGTTTTCCCAATGAAACCTACTTGTTGGAGCACCTGGGTGGCTCAGTAGGTTAAGCATCTGGCTTTGGCTCAGGTCATGATCTCACAGTTCGTGAGTTCGAGCCCTGCGGCGGGCTCTATGCTGACAGTGCCNATTAAAAAATGGAACCTACTTCTTCACTTGCCTTAAACATTCTTTCTACAGCAGGATTTCCCAACCTTATCACTGCTGACAGTCTGGACTGCACAATTCCTTGCTGTCGTGTGCATCCTGGGATCTATAGCAGCATCCTTGGCCCCAACGCATTAGATGCCAGTAGCAGCCCCTGCCTGTGAGTCCTATAACAGTGAAAAGTGTCTCCAGAACTGGCCACATATCCCCTTGGGGTCAAAGTCGTCCCTGGCTGAGAACCACTATTCCAGTGTTATGTTTGATTTTGAAATAGATTGTTTTCTTTTTTGACTGAATTCTGCAGCACACACAATCGTTTTTGTTAAACTTCATAATATGTGTTGCTTTAATGCATGATGATCACAGTTGGGGTGGAAATTGTATAGTCGTCACTAGAACACAATCTTATAGTCAGCAAGGAACTTAGAGATTCACTATTCATCCAACAGGGAGCCTGTTAAGAGCATAGGCTTCGGTTTAAATCCTATAGACCAGTTTTGTGATCTTTAGGGCAGTCACTGAATTTCCTTGAGCCTCGGTGTCCTCTGTAACATGACCCTTAGGAGATCCACGTGAGGAATAAATAAGAGACCGTGTGTTCGAAGCGTCTCACGGCGCCTGGCCCACAGTAGGCAAGTAATCAGCTAGAGGTACGATTAGTCACTGTGTACCTACTGTGTACGAAACAAAATGCGAAGATCTCCCTTTCACTTCAGGACTTCTGTTCCATGGCCATGACCAAGGGGGTGGTGAGGGCTCAGCCTTCCTCATTAAAACAATAGCCTGCAGGGCCGCCTGGGGGGCTCAGTCACTTAAGCGCGGGACTCTCAGTTTTGGCTCAGGTCATGATCCACGATCTCATGGTTTGTGAGTTCAAGCCCCGTATCAAGGTCTGCGAGGACAGTGCAGAGCCTGCTTGCGATCCTCTCTCTCCCCTGCTCTCTCTGCCTCTCCCCTGCTTGTGCCCTCTCTCAAAATAAATAAACTTAAAAAACAACAACAACAACAATCGCCCGCAAACCATGACGGTTCCCGCAAGAAGAGTCACTAGGTCCTTGTCTCTTCCCCACTCTCCTGGGGGGCTCTGCCTCGGACTCCCTATGCTGTTCACTCATTCCATTCCTAGTCTCTGAGTCTGGCCCCCTTAGGTACAAAAACCCCTTTCTGTGTTCGTCCTTAGCACAGCTGGAAGAGCTGACATTTTCCAAGAGAACTTTACTAATCACTAAGGGGAAATAAAAAAGGAAATAATTACAGAGTAAACAAGCAGCATAAAAGTAGATTTCTAAAACAGAGGTTTCTGAACCCTTAATCCCAGTAAAGGTTGCAAAGAGGCTTCTAAGGCTCCTATGGCCCCCTCTAACTACATTCTACGTCCCAAGAAGACGGATACATTTGTTCTTTCACTTAATAAATGTTAGCTCCATGAAATCAAGAAAAGCAGGTATTGTAACAGAGTCGGCTGGGTTGGGGTGGGAGGGGTTAGGGGTGGTTTTCTAAGAAGATGGTATGTTTACTGAGGTCTTAAGGAAGAGAAGATGCTGACCTAGTGAAGACCTGGGATAAGACCATTCCACGAAGAAAGAGCGGCAAGTGTAAGTGCCTTGAAGCAGGACTATATACAATATGATATAATATGTAGATATTATATAATAATAATGCACACTATATTCCAGGCACTGTTTGAAGAACTTTTCATATGCAATCTCACTTAATTCTCTCAATTAAGAGAATTGGTATCTCTGAGCTAGGTCTGTTATTATTTCCATCCCACAGATGGGAGACATTGAGGAAGGGAAACCTTGAGTAAGTTGCCCAGGGTCAGAGTTACTATGTGGTAGAGCCAGAATTCAAGTCCAGGCAGTCTGACCACAGAGTCCAGGCTCTTAACCACTGCCCTACGTCTCCTGGAGCGTGGAGAGAGCAAGGGTGAATTGGGGTGAGAGGTGGCTGGGGAGGCAGATGGGGGCCAGTCCCTGTGGCGTCTTTCTAGGTCTTGGGAAGGAATGTGTCTCTCCTAAGAGCAGTGGGGAAGCGCTGCAATATTTTGAGCAGAGGAGCGACATGATCTGGTTTACCTTCTAACGAGATCACTCTGGCTTCTTGCTGAGAACAGACTTTAGGAACAAAGGCTACTCTCGACTCACAACGGGCTAGAGGCTATTGTAGTCACTGAGGTACAGGATGAGGAGTACCTAGGCTAGGACGGTGGTGACGGAGACATGGAGGGATTTAGCAAATGTGTTGATGGTAGAGCTGATGGCACCTCCTGGTAAACCAGCTGAAGGGGGTCAAGTGAAAAAAGAGGAACAAATCAAAGATGACCTGACCAGTTTGGATTTGAGCACCTAGATGGGAGGTGGTACTTAGCTTCTTTCCCACTCTTGGCCAGTGTGGATTCTGGGTGCCATCTTGCCTTCTGGCCCTCTAGGAACTGTTCAGCCCCTACCTGTTGTTCTTTTCCAGGACAAATGTCAATGCTTTTTTTTTTTTCCAGAATGTTCAGAATGCCCAGGCTCTCCCCATTCTCTTGCAGTGTTCGATTTGAGCCAACACCTAGTTCACTCGTTTGCATGGCAAACATCAGTGGTTAATACCCTTAAGACAGATCTGTGCATCACCTCTGGTTATCTCTATGACCCGAGGCAAGGTGCCCAACCTCTCAAAGCTTCAGAGTCTCATCTGTAAAATGGGCATCCTATCTTTTCCATTGTTAAAAGAGAGAATGTATGTAAAGTGCTAATTATAAGTACCCAGCACATCATGTATGTTGAAATCGATCTTTGTTATTATATCACTATCATGTTTCACCCTACTACCTTTAGTTCGGTCCTGGAAGCAATATACTAAATATGCTTCCTCTTCCTCAAGGCTGCTGTTAGCATGTATGAAGCATTTCCACCTTTCTGATTCTGAACTTCTGAAAAATGTCTTATTTTTTTCCTTTGTGCATGGGGTGAAACCCTTCTGCATCCCTCTGCATCTTCAGCTTATTCATAGGAATATCGCAAAGAACAAATGAGGTGATGTTGATGAAAATGCTGAATTGTGGCAGAGCTAAATAGATATTTTTATCCCTCAAAACTGAGCTAGATGATACATCATGATAAGGTCTCCTAATTTGCATACGAAAATTGCGGCACCAAAATTCGACTGAGACAAATCGTGAATTTCTAAATTCTCATCTTCTGTTATTGAAAGAAAACTGGAAACGTATTGTGAGCAAAGACAACCACATTGCAGGAAACTGGCTCAACTGTTTGAGTAATTCCCAGGGTATATGTGATGTGGTTTCGAATGTTTATTACCTAGGCTAGAACTCAACCCTGACATGCGGAGTGCAAATGTCATGCTTAATTCTAGATTTACAAATTCCATTCTCCTCTATAGCACAGGTAAAATAAAAAAGAATATCAAATGCTTTTGTGCCAGGTTCTAGGCTAAATGACATACTTATCTTTAAAAAATTATGCTCCATACCACCCATTAAAAGACTAATGTATCTTACACCTATTAATCAAAATTATTCATAGATTTATAAGAAAAAATGCCATGTTATTAAAAAATACATCCACGCTTTACGTGCATGTTGAAAAAGAACTGTTTTAATTATACTTGTCTCAGGTTGATTCAAACTTGTGAAGTAAAATCGGTCTGGCAGTCTCTTTCATCATGGCCTTAAAATCTTAGAAATATTTGAAATTGGTCTTCATCATCCAAATTGATGAAATACTCTTTTTGCTTTCTACAAAAAAAAAAGCTTCAACATTCTTTGTATTATTAAAGTGGCTCCAAAAGAATTTTTTGTTGCTATTTAATAATTCCAATAAAATAAATTTGGCAAAGCATTAACAGCTGATGAATTTCAGTGAAGGCGAGGTTCTTTACAATTTTTTGTAGTTTCAAACTTTCAAAATGAAAAGTTAGGAAAACGCATGCAAATAAAAGGTCNCATGTTAACGTAATTACAAAGTTAACGACACATAAAGAAAATCAAAATGACTTGGCAAAACAGGGATCACGTTGACTTTGAATTGGACGCGTTCACAATTAACCTAGAATAATATGTGGAAAAACGCATTTGAAATTTTATTAAACTACATTTTTTACTCCTTTTAAACACAGTTCATATCTGCAGTTTCTGCGGTCATGCCTTCCACAGGTATTTATTGAGCACCTCCGCAGTGGCCAGTAATCGTCTCGATGCTATGTGAGATACAAAGATCCGTAAGACACGGCCTATGCCCTCGAGGAATTTACAAGCCAGAAGTAGTATCATATTCTTCAAAAAGCTTTGACGGTGTAAACAGAAACTATAAGCTGATAAAAGAAAGCAAAAGCAAATCTACTCCAGAAGGCCCATTTTGCCACCTTAGTGCCCCTCATTCTGCGGGCTGACTTCTGTCTCTAAAGCAGAAAACTTTCATTCTTACCATTCCCTCTTGGTCCCCTTTGCCATTCTCTTTTCTGGGTTCCTCCTCCCCCACCTCCTGCGTTTTCCTCCTCCTCTTTCTCATTGTTCAACCCCCCACGTTTCCATTCCTAGTTTTAAAGGGCTTGCAAACCGTTCTGAATCCTTAGACTCGCTTATTGTTTTACTGCTTTTCTGTGGAAGGAAGGACAGAAGCACTAACTGACGAAGGAATGTTAGAAACATTTTTACATCAGACAAAAACAGCGCGCACGTCACCCCGCCAGAGCTTTTTCCCTTACGTAGTGTTTTATCACATGAGGAAAATGGATCCAATGAGACATTCAGACATCTTTAAAAATCCCATGAGAGGGAACTTCCTGTGTGGAAAGAATGTCTCCTTTATGGCCGCCACCACGTGCTCCCCTGTGGCCAGGCCTTAACTCTGTTTTAGGAGGATCCTGCACTGTCGAAGAGCCTCAGAAATATGGGATGAGAGGTGTGACTTTTGCATGTTAACAACAATTATCATAGAGTATTCTTTCTTTCTCAGGCCTGCCTCTTGAACTGCTCTGGGACCTTTTCTGTTGCAAAGGAAACAAGGAGATCTAGCACCTTCTCCGGTGTGGTGTTCGCATTTAACTAGAGAATGATGCTAAGCGTAAGTCAGCAAAACCTGGGGGTCTGGGAACAGCAGTGANTATGCATTCTTTTTATTTTTATATTTTTAAGTAGGCCTCATGCCCAGCATGGAGCCCAGTGCAGGGCCTGAACCCATGACCCTCAGATCAAGACATGAGCTGAGGTCAAGAGTTGATCATTAACCAACTGAGCCACCCAGGTGCCCCTAGGCTATACTTGTTTTAAGCCATCTCTACACTGGACAGGGGGCTCGAACTCACAACCCAGAGATCAAGAGTTGCATGCTCCACTGACTGAGCCCGGCTCCCCAAAGCTGAGGGAGTTTTTCAGGGAGGAATGGAGGGCATAGCAGTGAGAAGTAAAGAGGAGGCCCGTCCCGCCTCTTTACAAATCCTTATAAGCCTTGGAGGTCTGTCCATGCTGACAAGTATAGATCGACTTTATTCTATTAACCTGCTCCGGACTATTTCATAATGTGGACGGGGCGTAATTTATTTAGCCTTTCCCACAGCTGATGGATATTTTAGGCATCTGTAAGTATTTCTGCCATCTCATACAATCCCATGCAGTTTTTGACTAAGGTTATTATTGTAGAAAGAATCTGCTCTTTCCTCCAAAAAAAAATTTTTTTTTTAATGTTTTATTTATTTCTTAGAAAGAGAGAGAGGTCAGAGAGAGAGGGAGACACAGAATCAGAAACAGGCTCTAGGCTCTGAGCTGTCAGCACAGAGCCCGACGCGAGGCTTGAACCCATGAACCGTGAGATCATGACCTGAGCCCAAGTCGGACGCTTAACCGACTGAGCCACCCAGGAACCTCCCTGCTCTTCCCTCCAAAAGGGAAAAAGTGAAGGCTTCTCTGCATTTATCCTGTGGTTGAAGAGCACGCAATGCCAGAACTAAAAGGGACTTGACATATCTTCTCCTCCCCTCGAATCTCGAATACCTCCTCTCCCGTTCTCGTTCGCAGCCTTGCTTTCGATTTACTTGAGACAACCGAAGTAAATCGAAGAGATCACCCACAAGTTCTTACGGCAACATAGACACCCTCTGGGCCGCTTCTGTACCCCTGAACTTGGCCTTCTCTGCAGTTCTTATGGATGAGCCGTGCGTGCTACCGGCCAAGGACGATGTCTCCTTGGACATGGTACATTCTACTCTCCGTGTGTCATCCAAGATTGGGGGCCCAGTAATTCTTCCCTCTCCCTTCAGCCTCATCAATTTTTCCCTTGAATGATCATTCCTGTTAGGTCATAACCCAGTTGTTATTTCTCCTGTCTTAAAAAGGATTCTCTTCCTTTTTCAAAAAGCTTCTTTTAATTTGAGTGTGTTGACCCACAAGAAGAATACTCGTTCAGGACTCTACTTCCTCTTAGATGCTGCCCCCACTTCTCTGCTCCCTTTTGCAGCAAAATTCATCAAAAGCATTGACTGAACCACAGACTCAAATTCTCCTCTCATTCTGTTTCAAAGCTGATTCACTCGGGCATTTGGACCCGCCATTCCGCCCAAATTGCTCTTATCAAGGTCACAGGTGAGTTTCACCAATGACATTCTGGAATCTGTATATCTCTCGGCCTATGAGCAGCATTTCGACATACCCATCCCTTCTTTCTCCCTTGACACACTTCCTCTGCTTGGCGTCCACGATGCCCCCTCTCTCATTCCTGACATCGGTAATTTGTGTCTTTTTTTCTTTTTTCCTAATCCATCTATACAGAGGTGTATCACTTTAATTGATCTTCTCAATGAACCAGATTTTGATTTCACTTTCTCTATTGTTTTCCTAGTCTCTCTGCTGTTGATTTCTGCTCTGATGTTTTTTTTTTTTTTTCCCTTTCTTTTCCATACTTTGGGTGTTCTATCTTTTTCTAGTTTCTTACGGTGCAAACTGAGGTCATTGATTGAAGACCTTTATTCCTTTTTAAATACAGGGCTTTAGTGCTATGCATTTCCCTCCAAGTTTGCCTTTAAGTGACATCACATAAATGTTGATATATTGTATTTTTATCTTTATTCGGTATAAAACACTTTAATTTCTCTTTTGATATTTTCTTTGACCCATGGGTTATCTAGAAGTGTGTTTTTTGGTTGCCAAACATTTGGGTATTTTTCAGTTAATTTTCAGTTAGGTATTTTCCATTTTAATTCCACTGAGTCAGAGAACTGACTTTATATTATCTGATTTTTAAAAAATTTATTGACACTGTGTTTTATGGCATAGAATGCAGTATATCTTGGGGAGCCTGGGTGGCTCAGTCAGCTAAGCATCCAACTTCGGCTCAGGTCATGGTCTTAAGGTTCTTGGGTTCGAGCCCCACATTGGGCTCTGTGCTGACAACTCAGACAGAGCCTGGAGTCTGCTTTGGATTCTGTGTCTCCCTCTCTCTCTGTNNNNCTCTGACCCTCCCCTGCTCGCGCTGTCTCTCTTTCTCTCTCTCCTAGAAATAAATAAAACATTTAAAAAAAGAAAAGAAAAAGAGTATAATACAAATGTCAATTAGGTCAAGGTAGTTGGCGGTGTTTTTCCAAATTACTGTCTTTGTTGATTTTCTGTCTGCTTGTTACATCAATTATTGAGAAAGAGAGTTATTGATATTTTTAACCAGAACTGTGGATTTCTTTATTTCTCCTTGCA
Source organism: Crocuta crocuta (assembly GCF_008692635.1). Lineage (NCBI taxonomy): Eukaryota > Metazoa > Chordata > Mammalia > Carnivora > Hyaenidae > Crocuta > Crocuta crocuta. Next base: position 2,306,289 of record NW_027527807.1, read on the forward strand.
GTTCTATCCTTCTCCAACTTTCTCTGCCATACTCTTTCTCAAAATTATGGTGACAGTTNTATGGATTTCAGGTTAGTTTGTTGAGTTTGAGGACAAACCCATGATTGGGATTCATTTAAATTATAAATTACTTGGGATAAAAATTCCTATCTTTATGACATTGTGGCTTCTTATCCATGAATACAGTACGTTGCTCCATTAAGTTAGGTCTTGAATTTGCTTTCCTGTAACGTCTATTATTTTATTTTATTTTATTTTTTGGTAAAGGCGGTGCAAAGGAAATTCAAAGGTCAAATCCATGGAGTCTCCATATTGTATGAGGCACTGTTCTAGGCCCTAAGGATCCACTGACAAGTAACCAAAAGTAGACGTGGTCCCTGTTCTCTTGGAGCACTAGACTGGGGGGGAGTGGGGGGAGTCCAAGGTGAACAAGCACCTAATAAAGAACTGACCAATAAACAAACTGAGGTAGCCTGGTTTTCAAGCCCATCTTCTTAACCACTCGGCATTATTGATCTCTCCCTTAAGTACGAACCGGGGTGGCTGAAGCGTATGGGGTAACTTGTATGAATTGTGTGGTAGTTCTTGAGTTTAGAGATAGAGGATTGGGATAAGACTCCCCCCACCCCCGAGTGATACAGACACCTCAGAGACGGCACCCAAAAAAGAAGACAGACTTCGCGTAATTTATTAAGAAAGGTCACTAAACAGACATATTACAAGAACAACAGACAGGAACGACCTGTCTAAAAGTCCCAGTCTGCAACAAAAAAATTACGAAGCATGCAANAAGTCTTTGAGGAAGTTCAGATGCAGGATTATTAGACAACGAAATTAAATCAGCTATTTTAAATATATTTACGAACCGAAGGAAACCATGTCTAAAGAACTAAAAGAAAGAAGCCTTGCTAAATACCATAAATTGTTTTTTAAAAATGAGAACCAAATGAAAATTCTAGAGATGAAAAGCAGAATAACTCCAAGGAAAAAGTCACTGGAGCAGCTCATCCCAGGCAAATGTGCTTGGGAAGAAGAATGAGGGAACTTAAGTCAATTGAGATGATCTCATTTGAGGAATAGAAAGGAGAGAAAGGAGAAAGAAGGAGGAAAAATGAACAGAGCTACAAAGAGTGCTGAAAACTCAACATTAAGAAACCAAACAATCCAAGTTAAAAATGAGTAACGGATCTGAATAGAACCTCCCTAAAAAAGATACACAGATGGGAAATAAGTAGCTGAAATGATGCTCAGCATTAGAGAATGAGAGTGGGGGTGGGGGACTGGGCAAAATGGGTGAAGGGGAGGGGGAAATACAGGCTTCCAGTTATGGATGAATAAGTCACGGGAATAAATGGCACAGCATAGGGAATACAGTCAATGATACTGTAATAGCGCTGGATGGCGACAGGAGGTAGCTAAGCTGGTGGTGAGCACAGCATTATGTATAGAGAAGCTGAATCGCTGTGTTGTACACCAAAAACTAATGTAACATTGCGCGTCAACTGTACTCAAAAAATTAGGTCATTAGGGAATTACAAGGTAAGACAACAATGGGAGTCCATTACACACCCGTTAGAGCGGCCAAAATCCAGAACGCTGACAACACTAAAGGTTGACGAGGACGTGGAGCAAGATGTGCTTGCTTGCGGAGCAAGCATGTCATCGCTGGTGGGAATGTACAATGGTACAGTCATTGTGGAAGACACTCTGTCATTTCTTACAAAAGTCAGACAGTCTGTCATTTCTTACAAAAGTAAACATTCTTTTACCACATGACTTAGCAATTGCACTCCTTGGTATTTACCCAGAGGAGTTGAAAACTTATGTCCACACAAGAATCTGCATGTGGATGTTTATAGCAGCTTTATTTATCATTGATAATCTTGGGAGCAACTAAGATGTCTTTTAGTGGGTGAATAATTAAATAAACTATGGTATAGCCACTCAAGGGAATATTATTCAGTGCTTAAAAGAAATGAGCTACCAAGCCACGAAAAGACATGGAAGAACCTTAAATGCATATGACTAAAAGAAAGAAGCCAATCTGCAAAGGCTACCTACTGCACGATTTCGAATACATGACATCTTGGAAAAGACAAAACTATGGAGACGGTAAAAAAATATCAGTGCTTGCCAGGGGTTAGCAGGGAGGGAGTGAGGGATAAAAGGGCAAAGCCCAGAGGACCTGTAATGGTGGATATGTGTCATTATATATTTGTCTAAACTCAGAATATACAAGAGTGAACCCTAACATAAACTATGGACTTTGAATGATAATAATGTGTCAATGTAAGTTCATTCATTGTAACAAATGCACTACTTTGGTGCGGGAAGGTTGTATGTGTTGGGAGGGGGGCAGGGGACAAGTGGGAATTTTCTGTACTTTCTGCTCAATTTTGCTGTGAACCTAAAACTGCTTTAAATATAAAGTCTATATTTTTGCGGGCACTTAGGTGATTCAGTTGGTTAAGCAACTGACTCTTGATTTCGGCTCAGGTTGTGATCTCGCAGTTCGTAAGTTTGAGCCCCATGTCGGGCTCTGTGCTGACAGTGCAGAGCCTGCTTGGGATTCTCTCTCTCCCTCTCTCTCTGCCCCTCCCCCTTCAAAATAAACAAACTTTAAAAGTAAATAAAAAATAAAGTCTATTTTTATTTTTTAAAATGTTTTATTTATTTCTGAGAGAGAGAGAGACAGCGTGAGCAGGGGAGGTTCAGCGAGGGAGACACAGAATCGGAAACAGGCTCCAGGATCTGAGCTGTCAGCGCAGAGCCNATAAAGTCTATTGTAAGAAATAAAATTGCATTGTGTATTTTGGACCTCCCTTGTCAAGTGCATATGTTTCTAAGTGTTCGTTTTCTTCAAGTATTGGCACATTTATCATTATAAAGTGTCACTTTTTTGGTCTCTCATAATGATTATTGTCTCCTATCGATGTAGCCATTCCAGCTCTCTTTTGGTTCCTGTTTTCATGGTACTGTATGTCTTTTTCTTTTTAAATTTGTTTAATGTTTTTTTATTTTTGAGAGAGAGAGACAGACACAGAGTGTGAGCAGGAGAGGGGCAGAGAGAGAGGGAGACACAGAATCCAAAGCAGGCTCCAGGCTCCGAGCTGTCAGCACAGAGTCCAACGCGGGGCTTGAACTCACGAACCTGAGATCATGACCTGAGCTGAAGTCGGACGCTTCACCGACTGAGCCATCCAGATGCCCCTCATATGTCTTTTTCTATCCTTTCTCTTTCAAACTACTTGTTTCTTTGAACCTAGAGTGTTTCTCTTGTAAAAAGCATATGATTCTATCATGTATTTTGTATGAAATTTGCCAACTTCTGACTTTTAATTGGAGTGTTTAAGTGATTTACATTTAATATAATTAGTGATAAGTTAGGATATACATCTGTCACTTTGCTATTTGCTTTCCATATGTTTTATTTTTATTTTGTTCATTTCTTCACCCATTAGCACTTCCTTTTATGTTAAATCGATATTTCCTCATCTACTATTTTAATACTTGTGCCATTTACTTTATGGCATTTTGTGAGTTACTTTCTTAGAAGTTGCTCTGGGAATTGCAATTAACATCTAGAGTCACATTAGGATGGTACTGTCATACAAATCACAACTTTATCCAATGTGTATCCATCAATACATATTTATCATGATTACTTTACCCCGTTGTCTTTTAAATCAGATAGGAGAAAAAAGGGTTATAAACCAAAAAAAAATACAATTCAACAACAATATTTGGAAACTTCAATACCCACATTCAGTAAAGGATCAGACAACTTCACAGAAGGACCAACAATGAAATAGAAGACCCTAGTAACATCGTAGAAAACCTAGAACTGATACATGTCTATGGCCCACTCCATGCAACAACGGCAGAACACACATCCTTTTCAAGAAGATTCTGGAGGACAGACCATAGTTTAGGACATGAAACAATTAAATTAAAAGGATTTAAATCATAAAAGGTACTCTGACTCCAATGAAATAAAATTAAAAATCAATAACAAATATGTGGAAATTAAAGAACTTATGTCCAAAGAGCCAATGAGTCAAAGAAGAAATTGCAAAGAGAAGTAAATGTACTTTCTTCATCACCCCCAAAAGAAACACCACGCCTGTAGCAGTCACCCCTTTTTCCAACCCCTTGAAACCACTAATTTGCTTTCTCACTCTATGGATTTGCCTTTGCTAGAGAAGTAAATATACTTTCAGTGATTTCAAACCAATAACTAAACTTCTACTTTCATGAACTGTTAAAAACTGACCAAACTAAACTGAAAGTGAGCAGAAGAAAGGCAATAATGAAAATTAAGTGAAATAGGGAACAGAAAAACACTTCAAGAAAGCAACAAAACTTTGAAAAGATCAACAGAAGTGATGTATATTTAGCTATATTAACAATGCAAAAATAGAAGCCTCAAATTCCTAAAATCAGGAATGCAAAAGGAAACATGACTACTGACTTTACCAAATAGAAAGGATTATAAGGAGATACTATGAATAGTATCTAATGCCAGTGCATTAGATAACTTATCATGTGATGCAGCACTTTTATATGCCCAAGAGAACTGAAACCGAAAAAGAAACAACCCAAAGGTCCATCTAATTGATGAATGGATACACAAAATGTGGTCTATTGATGCCATGGAATATTACACAGGCATGAAAAGGAATAAAGTCGTGATCCATGCTATGACATGAATGTACCGTGGAAACATTATTCTACGCAAAAGAAGCCAGACACAAAAGGCCATGTATTATATGGTTTTATTTCCATGAACTCTCTAGCAAAGGCAAATCCATAGAGTGAGAAAGCAGATTAGTGGTTTCAAGGGGTTGGAAAAAGGAGTGACTGCTACAGGCGTGGTGTTTCTTTTGGGGGTGATGAAGATGTTCTGGAACTAGTGGTCACAGCTGCCTAACTTTGTGAGTATACAGCAGTCTCCTCTTCGTTTGGCTTTTGTTTGTTTGTTCGCTCTTAAATTTTAATTCCAATATAATTAACATACGGTGTTATATTAGTTTCCGGAGTACAATACAGCAATTCAGTACTCCTATACATTGCTCCACGCTCATCTTGATAAGTGTACTCTTAGTCTCCTTCCCTAATTCACCCGCCCCCCCCTCCCCCCTGGTAACCACCAGTTTCTTCTCTATACATAAGAGTCTGGTTTTTTGGTTTGTTTCTTCTTTTCCATTTGTTTATGTGTTTTGTTTCTTAAATTCCCCATATGAGTGAAACTGTCTGGTGTTTGTCTTTCTCTGACGGACTCGTAGCAGTTTCCTCTCATCCACATATTCACTTTCCATGATTTCAGGTCCATGGTAGCCCAATGCTACGTCACAACACCTACATCGTTCACCTCACTTCGTCTTATCACTTTGGCATTTTATCGTCTCCCAGCATCACCCAGAGAAGCGGGAGTACAGGACAATAATATATTTTGAGAGAGAGAGACCGTATTAACACAACTTTATTATTGTACACTGTCGAAATCATTCTATTTTAGTTTTAGTTATTGTTGTTAATCTCTTACTGCGCCTAATTTATAAATTAAACCTTATCATTATTTTGTACAGGAAGAAACCTAATCTATGTAGAGGTCAGTACTATCTGTGGTTTCAGGCATCCAGTGGGAGTCTTGGAATGTATTCCCCTTACGTAACGAGGACTGCCGTACTAAAAACCACCGAATTGTACACTTTGAAAAAGTGAATTTTATGGTATGTGGATTATATCTCAAAAAAATTTTTAAATAAAAACATATAAAGCCAGATTTGAATCGCAGCTGTTGACACCATCATCCTCTTTAGCCAGGTGATGAATTAGTGACCATGGTAGATTCAATAATTGGTCCCAATTCTTCATGACGTGAATAGTGGGATTATACTTGTCACTGTATTTGGTGAGCAGATCATATTTTTCTGCTTCTTGGCTTTGGGCTTGGCCATGTATCTTGCTTTATCCAATAAGATGTTAGGAGACAAGGGCGCCTGGGTGGCTTAGTCGGTTAAGCGTCCGACTTTCGCTTAGGTCATGATCTCGCGGTTTGTGGGTTCGAGCCCCGCGTCGGGCTCTGTGCTGACTGCCAGCTCAGAGCCTGGAGCCTGTTTCAGAGTCTGTGACTCCCTCTCTCTCTGACCCTCCCCTGCTCACGCGGTCTCTCTCTCTCTCTCTCCTAGAAATAAATAAAAATATTTAAAAAAAAAAGATGTTAGGAGACAGATGCCAGTAGAACAGTTTGAGATATGCTCGGGCTTGCCTTATTGCAATTGTGCCATTGCATGAAAACTTGCTATTTGATAGCTGATGGCCTTCCATTCTGGGCCCTAAAATGAGACACATGGACCAAGACTGCCCCATTGACCTGACGACTTGAAAGCAAGAAATAAATGTTTATTCCTAAACACCGCTGAGATCTGAGGGGTGGGTGTGTGTTACACTGACAAACACATAAAGGAGTCATCCAAGGATTTGGGTGACTTACAGTCACAGAGGTTGAACTCTCAGTCATGTTACAGGTACTGTGTGGGTCAGCTTCAGATCTGCCCCATGGGTCTTCATTCTCAGATCCAAGATGAAGGAACAGCCCCTCTCTCAAAGACTGTCGGTCACACAGAGGAAGGAGAAAAGAACATGGAGGACTCTTTAAGGTGACTTTAAGGTGCTTGTTCAGAACATGTTATTTCTGTTCGTGTGTCACAGGACAAAGCAAGTCATATGGCCACGCTGGATGTAAATGGAGAGCGGAAGGGGCACCGCAAGCGACATGTGGTGCTAATTAGCCAAGGCTAATGTCAACTGGGAAGAACCCATGATATTGTCTACACGAATATAATCCACTACAGTGAACTTGAACACGTTATTTGACCTCTTTGCGCCTTGGCTCTCTCATCTCTAAAATGTGAATGATAATAGAACCTGCCTCATGGGGTGTTATGAGGACTACCTGACTTACTCTTGGGGAGCACTTAAACCAGTGCCTGGCACATGGTAAATGCTAGGTAAGTGGCACATAAAACAATAAACCAAATGTTTGCCCATACAATCGTTTCCCCCTTGCCATAGTGAGCCTCATAAACTCAGCCCTCCATGATCGCACGCCTAGAAAGGAAAGTTCTTTACTTATGGGCATTTAAAAACAAGACACTTCTTTTCTCAGAAGTCTGTGATTTTAAAATTAAACCTTAAAGAAGTGGTGTCATTGTTTATATTCTCGTAAAGACGCTCCCATCGCGGGCTTGCAGTCAGATTAGCTCTCCGTGGAAAAGGGGAGAAGAGCTTCTGTATGGGAGAAACAGGACAGCAGGTGGTGACAACATAAAACAGAAGAGAAGCTTCACTGCTGCAAAAGGGTGGCAGCCAAAAGGTCCAAAAAGCTGCTCACGGCTGTGACGGAAAGAGCAGCACAGGAACCCAGGTGTAGACGCTGCCGGCTGAGTTGCCACCGCCCTTGGAATAAAAGCATTTCCACTCACATTGTGTGGCCCCCCCCTCCCCTTCTCCTGCTATACGCTGAGCGCTCAGTTGTGTATTTTGATTGAAATACTCCGCTCACTCAGCGGGTCTGTTAATCCCCTCCAGGAACACTGAACACACACCTGGGATTTGCTAAAAGCATCGCAAGTATTTTTCTCAGCTGCTTTGTTTCCTGAGTTTTTTTTTTTAGAGGCAATAATTGATCTGTACTTGAAAATAAATCGGGAAAAAATTGTAACTGTAGACAAATGCAGTCTGTTCAACACCGCTTCCCATTTCTACCAAAATAACAACTATTTGTGTGAAAATTGGGAAAGATATGAATTTTTTCTTATAGACCCTGCCGTGCACAAAAAAAAGAGCTTACTAAATGCCTATGAGATCACACTTTTCATTAAAGACTTTATACCTTCTCTATATATCTTGGGACCTTTAAGGTGCCTTCCAGTCCTGGACATTCTATACGGTGTACAAATATAATATAATGCCACTGAGAGAGTGAGG
>NW_027527807.1:2314290-2314963 GCF_008692635.1 Crocuta crocuta
CTCATGGTTTGCCTCCCTCCCTCTCCCCCCCTATTTTTCCCCTTCTTCTCCCCCATGGTCCTCAGTTAAGTTCCTCCTAATCCACCTATACGTGCAAACATATGGTATCTGTCCTTCTCTGCCTGACTTATTTTGCTTGCTTGACGGTCTTAAATTAGAATGAGGTGATCCATTTCCATTAGAATGAGTTGATTCATTTTCCAGCTTAGCCCAAAATTCTCACTCTATTTCCAAATGTCTGTAGATCAGATTCATGTCACAGACTCTCCAGCCCTGACAGTTGACCATAAGGCTTCAGTAACTGTCTTAGCTGATAGTCATTGAGTATTTTTACCATGTGCCAAGGGCACGCACGACTTTACTTAACTTTCCCAATGAGCTAGGATTTATCATCTCCATTTCACAAACAAAGAAATGAAGTCCCCATAGCCAATATAAGTTGCTTATAGTTAGCACATGCTGGAGACTGAGTACATGGATTCTGAAATGAGACAGCGTGGCTTGAATTCTGACTTTGCTATTTATCATTTTAACTTGTTTATTTGCCTTTCCTGTGCCTCAGTTTTCTCATCTTTGAAAACAAGATAGCATCAATAGAACCGACCCCTTACGATTGTTGTGAGAATTAAATGAGTTCATTAAAAGATTTAATTGTGAACTGTGCATGATACAT
>NW_027527807.1:2315164-2318394 GCF_008692635.1 Crocuta crocuta
AACTTTTGCTCATTCAACATCCATTCATGATAAAAAAAAAAAAAAAACTCTCAGCAAAGCAGGAGTGGAGGAGGAATCCCTCAACTTGATAAAGAACAGCTACAAAAAAACCCGACGGCTAACACATTGAATGGCAAAAGACTGAATGCTGTCCCTCTAAGACTGGGACAAAGGCAAGGATGTCTGTTCGTACACTCTTATTCAACATAGTGCTGGGAGTCCTAGCCATGGCGATAAGGCATGAAAAGTAAATAAAAAGTATACAAATTTGAAAGCAACAAATAAAACGGTCCTATTTGCAGAGGATATGATTACCTATATGGAAAATTCCCAACGACCACACAAAAAACCCTGGAACTAGTGAGTTCAGCAAGCTTGCAGGATTCAAGATCAACATAAAAAAAAACCTACGGAATTTCTGTATGCCATCAATGGACATGTGGACATGGAAACCAAAAACCAATGCAATTCATAATCACTAAATAAAGGAAAATACCTAGGTGTAGATCTAACAAAACATATATATCATTTACCTGATGAGAACTACACAATGCCGATGAAATAAATTAAAGAGGATCTAACTAAATGGGGATGCATGTTATTTTCATAGATTGGATTGGAAGATTCAGAAGAGTTAAAGATGTCAATTTTCTCCCAAATTGATCTAAAGGTTAAATGCAAGTCCTATCAAACTCCCAGTAAGATATTGGTGGAAATATCCTAAAATGTATAATACCAATCAGCAAAAATGGAAAGGTGACCTATGGAATGGGAGAACATATTTGCAAATCATATAAGGCGTTAATATCCAAAACATATAAAGAACTTGTACAACTCAATAGCAAAAACAAATAATCACTTAAAAAATGGGCAGAGGAACTGAATAGACATTTTTCCAAAGAAGACATACAAATGGCCAACAAATACATGAAAAGGTGCCCAACATCACTAATCATCAGGGAAATGCAAATTAAAACCACAAAGATATATCACTTCAAGCCTGTTAGAATGGCTATCATCAAAAACACAAGAGAATAGTGTAGACGTGGATGTACAGTAAAGGAAACCCTTGTTCATTATTGATGAGACTCTAAATTGGTACAGCTACTGTGGAAAACAGTATGGAGGTTCCTCAAAAAATTAAAAATAGAACTACCCTCCAACCCAACAACCCTACATCTGGCTATGTGCAAAAGGAAATGAAATCAGGATCTCAAAGAGATATCTGCATCTCCATGTTTATTGTAGTATTATTCACAATACCCAAGATTTGGAAATAACCTAAGTGTCTATCAAAATATGCAGGAAAAAGAATGTGTGAAATATATATATAATGGAATATTATTTAGCCATGAGAAAGAAGGAAATGCTGCCATTTGCAACAAGATGGATGGATCTTGAGGGCTTTATGCTAAGTGAAATAAATTAGGCAGAGAAAGACAAATACTGTATGATCTCACTTATATGTGGATTTGAAAAAAGCTCACTCATAGACACAGACAGGAGAATGGTGGTTACCAGGGCCTGGGTTGGGGTAGGGGGTGGACAATGTTGGCCAAATAATACAAACTCCTAGTTATTATATGATTAAGTTCTGGGGGTCTAATTCATGAACTAAATCATCTAGTTCCTGGTGATCATAATTAATAATACTCTATTATATACTTGAAAGTTGCTAGTTGAGTAGATCTTAAGTGTTCTCACCACAACAAAGAAATTGTAATTACGTGGCATGATGGAGGTGTTAGTTAGGCTATGGTGGTAATGATCTTGCAATATACAAGTGTATCAAATCAACACATTTTACACCTTAAACTTACACAATGTTGTATGTCAATTATATCTCAAAGCTGGAAAAAAATAAAAAAGAAAATTAAAGTGCAAAACTAGAATAGCTAACACAATTGGTGGATATATATATAAATCAATGGGACAGAATAGGTAACCCAGCAATAGATCCACACAAATTGCCCTGCTTATTTTTGACAAAGGTACAAAAGCAAGCCAATGAAATTAGAATAGTGTTTTTAACAAACGGCGTTGAAGCAATTGGATAACCACAGGCAAAAAAAGAGGGACAATGACTCAGCTGGTATATCTGAAAATCAATTTGAAATGGTTTATAGACTTAAATATAAAATGTAAAACTATCAAAAGTTTTAGAAAAAATAGGAGAGTGCCATGAGGACCTGGGTCCTGCTCCGCTAAAGGAAAAACTATTTTGGGGGCGCCTGGGTGGCTTAGTCGGTTAAGCGTTCGACTCTCGCTTAGGTCATGATCTCGCGGTTCATGGGTTCGAGCCCCGCGTCGGGCTCTGTGCTGACTGCCAGCTCAGAGCCTAGAGCCTATTTCAGTCTGTGACTCCCTCTCTCTCTGACCCTCCCCTGCTCACGCTGTCTCTCTCTCTCTCTCCTAGAAATAAAATAAAAAACATTAAAAAACATTTAAAAAAACTATTTTTGATCTTATAAAAATAAAAAAGTTTTGCTATATTAAATAATCTATTAAGAAGATAAAAGGACAAGCTATGGGTAGGAGACCATATTTTCAGGGCTCATATGGCAAATGACAAGTATACGGAATATACAAAGAACTCTTAAAACTCAACACCAAGAAAAGGAACAATGCAATTAAAAATGGGCTAAAGATCTGAACAGACACCTCACTAAAGAAGATACACGGAGGGCAAATAAGCACATGCGAAGATGTTCAACATCATTAGCCATTAGGGACATTAAAACCGTAATAAGATGTCACTACACACAAATCGGATGGGCTAAAATAAAAATAGCGGCAACACCAAATGCTGATGAAGATGTGGAGAAGCTGGAGCACTCATACATTGCTGTTGGGAACGTAAGGCGGCACAGCCACTGTGGATAACAGTTTGGCGGTTTCTCTCAAACCTAAAAATGAGGTCACCACATTATCCGGCTACTATACTTTCAGGCATGTATTCCTAATGAAAACTTAGGTTCACACAAAAACCTCTACCCAAAAGGTCACAGCCGCTTTATTTGTAATAGCCTCAAATCAGAGGTAGCCAAGATCATCTTCAATGGGTACATAGTTAAACAAAATGTGGTACGTTAATAGCATGGAATACAACTCAGAAAAAAAAGGGGGCGGGGGTATGAACTATTGGTATTAGCAACAACTAAGGTATATTTCCAGGAAATTATGCTGAGTCAAAGAAGCCAGTCTCCAAAGGGTATATATTGGACGATTCA
>NW_027527807.1:2318411-2319147 GCF_008692635.1 Crocuta crocuta
AGGGAGAGATTATGAGGTTATGAAGGAGATCCTTGGGATCAGGGAATAGTTGGTTATATATCTTGATTACAGTGGTGGTTATATGAATCTAACATGTCAGAAAATGACATACACATATGTCGTACGATGTCAAACTTTCGGCTTGGACATTATACTATAATCAGGTATGAGAAAAATTGCAAACAATTTTTCACAAGACCTCCAACTTCCTGTGAAGCTACACGTCTTTCAAAATAAAAGAAGTTACAAAAATGTTAAACGAACGTCGGGAACAAAGCTAGAATTTGAATGTCAATTTGTCTGATCCCATCGTTAAGCTGTAGCATAATAGTGAGAAACTCTTCAGTGTTTAGGCCCAGTTCTGTTAAGTGACTTGCCAGACGTCACAGTTGGAAAGTCATAGTGCGGGACAAGAACCCACCTCTGGTTCCAAACATGCACTTTGAACCACTGTGTCGACTCTCTGAATCATATGGGAAGGGCATGAGTGGAGACAAAATATTTTCAAGTCATACATTTGGTAAGCATCTAGCATCAAGAATACATAAAGATCTGGGGTGTCTGGGGTGGCTCAGTGGGTTGAGTGACTCCTGATTTTGGCTCAGGTCATGATCCACGGTTGTGGGACCGAGCCTCAAGTCGGCTCCACGCTCAGTGTGAAGCCTGCTTAAGGTTTTCTCTCTGTCCCTCTACCCACCCCCCTGTGAGCTTTCTTTCTCTCTCTTAAAAAAAAAAA
>NW_027527807.1:2319203-2326098 GCF_008692635.1 Crocuta crocuta
ATGTGGTGGTTCTTTTTTAAAATGTTTTTATTTATTTTTGAGAGAGAGATAGAGATAGCGTGAACAGGGGAGGGTCAGAGGAGAGGGAGATACAGAATCTGAAGCAGGCTCCAGTCCCTGAGCTGTCAGCACAGAGCCCAATGCAGGGCTCGAACCCACGAACTGCGAGATCATGACCTGAGCCAAAATCGGACTCTTAACCAGTTGAGCCACCCAGGTGCCCCGATCACATGCTGGTTCTATTTTTAATTTTTTTCTTAATGTACATCAGACATCAAGGTGTGTGCTTTAAATGTGTACGATTCCTACTTGTCAATTACACCTCGATAAAGCTGGTAATGGGGGTTAAGTAGACTTATTGTGGTAATCGTTTTGCAGAATATACAAAGACTGAGTCATAATGTTGTACACCTGAAACTAACATAATGTTTTATGTCAATGATAACCTCAGTGAAAAATAATAAAAATTTAAAAATGTTCCGTGTGGCAAAATCATGCCATAGAATCCCGTACAAAAGTGAAAATGAATGAATGGCAGCTACATTCATCAACACGGACGGGTTTCGCAAGTATATTATTGAGAGACAGCAAGTTTCAAAGGAGCATGCGTATGATAATTTTGTTTGCATAAACACCAAACATGGGTGGGCATAAACCCCATTGTTTTGGGTCACGTATATAGGTTCAAAGATATGAAGAAAAGCAAGGTAGTGATTACAGCAATCAGGAGAACAGTTAGCTTTAAAAGTGACTGGGAATGGATTGATGGGCTTCCGGCAGGCGAGCAACGTTCTGTTCCTTGATGAGGATGGTGACAACATGAGTTTTTGATTTATACTTATTGTTTCGCTCTCTGCTACCAGAAGCACTGGAAATGCAGCAAGTCAGGTTTTACCCCAGACTTGCATCGTAACAGATCTGCAGGTGATTCCCGTGCGCATGAAAGTTTAAGAAGCAACGCTGGAAAGTTTACATATGTTTTATGCGCTTTTTTGAAGTGGGCGATGCATCTCAGAATTGAAAACAATATGGTCATAGGTTATTTCAGGTTCCATCAGGCTATCAACGGAACAGTTGCCGCTGCTGTGACTCCAGTCCTGTATAATAATGATGATGAGAATGAGCAGCTATGTGCCATGGAGATTAGGAGCCCTCATCGGCTGGCTGCAGCAGGAAGAAGCAGGGCTGTGGGCGGCTGCTCTGGCCACCGAGGGCGCGGGCCACGCAACCGGGTCTCAAGGCCGCGTCCTGGCTTTGTCTCCCCCTCTGGAGGCTGGCCCGCCGCCCTCATCTGGCTGCCGCGGGTGCCACGGTCACGGCCGCCCCGGCCTCCCAAGCCGGCGCCTCTCTGCTCCTCACCCCGCCTGCCGGAGCCCTTCACTGCGTGCCCACCCGTGACCGAACTGGGGCGCTTTTCAGAAGGAATCTGGGGCTGGGCTCACAGAGGGGCACAGGAGTGCACAGTGAGGGGCCCGCACCTTGAGTTTGGGGGAGGTCTGCACCCCGAAGGGGGGCTGAGCTCCTCTGTCTGCAGTCCCCGGGGCTGTGCTACTCAGGCACTGACTGAGATGCTGTGCTTACGGTGCCCCACCGCTCGCTCCCAACAATAAGTAGCCCTAAATGCTGCAATTATCTGATATCCCCCCATTTTTCCCCCCGCACAAACTCTCTGGACGTGAATCACAATATAATAAAAGTTTATTTGCCACTTAAAGAAGCTTTGAAAATTACCTTGGGTTTCCACTTAACGCCCTTAGTTAATTGACAAGCCCACAGCATTATTTTCAAAGCGCTGAATTATTTGCGGTGCGATGGTCTCAGAAAGGCATCGTTCTTGGGAAAAGCCTTAAGTGCGAAATGCCATTAAATACCAGCAGCATACATGGTAACCTACAACTGGAAGCGACACTATGTCTCTAGTAATTCACTATTCATTACAGTTACAATGAAAGATGCACGCTATTAGGATTTAAAGTAGCATGAAATGTTCTTTCTTCAAGCTTTACAAATCCAGCTGTTTGTTTTCTGTATTTGTGTATACCTACTAGTTTTAATTACACTAATAATTTCCCTGGGTTCTTAAATTTACATTAGCTTTTAAAATATAGAGAAAACAAGCCCCATATAATTTAATCATTTGTTCGAACGGCAGACAGGGAAGTTATTGGTTTGTATTGTAATTATTGTAGCTCATGTTTTGAGCTCATTTGTACAATTGCTAAATTAATAATTATCATTTACGTAAGCAGATTAGGTCATCTGCACTCATTTACAATTATAATTCAGAAATGATTAGATGTTCTTCAAATTTCCCAATTTCTTTAATGCCCTTATTAAAATTGTACATTAAAGAATTTTCCAATTAAGTCTATTATCATAAGTAAATTTGGCTTAGTACGTATAATTACTCCCATGCTATCGCATATAAATTTTCAATTAATCCTTCTCTTTTCCAAAGTGTATGGAAAACAAGTTGATTGTCATAATGTTGTTCACAGCATTTGCTTAGAAGCCATCCTTGTTAAAATTCACAAGACCAAACCATTATGAGCAGTATAAAATAGTACAGGAAATTATTCTATAAAACAGGTATCACATTGGGTTATCACTGGAATGTTCCTTGCTCTTTACTGTGATGCATTGTTTTTGGAAACGAACTTTTGAATTACCGCAGAAATTCTTCAATAACATAGAATGCCAGGGGGTATTTAAAATATTTAAAATCCATGGGCGCCTGGGTGGCTCAGTCAGTTACATGTCCAACTGCGGCTCAGGTCATGATCTCACAGTCTGTGGGTTCGAGCCCCCACTCAGGCTCTGTGCTGACAGCTCAGAGCCCAGAGCCTGCTTCAGATTCTCTCTCTCTCCCTCTCTCTCTCTGCCCCTCCCCTGCTCATGCTCTGTCTCCCTCTCTCTCTCAAAAATAAACATTTTAAAAATTAAAATAAAATATTTAAAATCCACACACAAATGAAAAGGCATTGATTTTTTTTTTCAAATTATAAATGTAATGCCTCTTTATCATATACCATTTGGGAAATACAGGAAAGCATGCAGAAGGAGGAAAAAAGATCGTGTATAATTTTGCCACTCAGAGATAATCTTTGCTATCATTTTGCTTTTTATCTTTCAAGACGTTTCAGTGCATTTTTATCTATGTGTGCTGTAATAAAATTGGAGTTGTATTATATATACATACTGTTCAATTTCTTGCTTTTTTATGGCTCCAACGAAAAGAATGACGTTTCCCTTCCTTTGTATCTTTGTCACAGAACCGACTTATTTTTGAATGTTATCACAAAAGCCCTATCCTTCGAAGAACACAGTTCCTGGTAAGCAAAGATACCTGACTCCCAACCCTCACACTCACTAGCTGTGTGACCTTGACCGTTCTTCATGTAGCACCCGAGGAGATGGCATTACTCTCATACAGTGATCATATAACGTCACATCTACTGTGTCCGTGAAGACCAGCCCGGGTACGGAGAATGTTGAGACAGGGAAGGAGAGACAAATAGGAAGCCAATTTAGAGACAGTGCAGAAGGGTTATGGACTAAAGGAATTAATGGGCTTTCTCAAGGTGCTAGAACTACTCTCATTTAATATATACCTGGGTGGCTCTGTCAGCTAAGTGTTAGACCTCAGCTCAGGTCATGATCACGGTTTGTGAGTATAAGCCCTACATCGGGCTCACTGCTGTCAGCACAGAGCCCACTTCAGATCCTCTGTCCCCCTCTCTCTGCCCCTCCCCTGATTATGCCATCTCAAAAATAAATAAAACATTAAAAACGTTTTTTTAAAAAATATTTCTATGAACACTCCAAAAGATAGAGTATATATTTAAAGGTCTGTTTTTGCAAGTAACACTAAGTTCTTCCCATAGTGACAAGTCAAATCCATAGACATAAGTTAGAGAGAAGTCTTACTGGTTAACAGGCAAACACTAGAAAAGAAAGCTTTTATAATGAACTTTATTGAGGTGTAATTCACGTACGATAAACTGTGCCTGTTTAAAGGCTACAGTTGGATACATTTTAACAAATATATTCACCTGAGTAACCACGGTCAGCATCACCTTCCACCCTGGTGCCACTCGGAGACTTAGAGAGCCATTGATCTCTCTGGCCCCTGGTTTTAGTATTTCCCATAAATGGGATCAGACAGCATGTACTGTTTTGTGTCCGGCTTCTTACCCACTCACCTGTTGATGAACATTTGGGCCGTTTCCAACGTTGAGCTAAAAATCAGGGGTGTGCCGCGGCTGGCTCATGTTGGCTTCAGGGAGCTGATGGTGCACACCTGTTCTCAACTCCATGTTCAGTGACTCAGGTTGGTAGCTGGAAATCAACCATGGTGGCAGTATTTACACCAAGGAAATTGGCTATTGTGAATGGAGACGTGATGAATGTTTGTGTAGAGGTCTTTTGTAGACATAAGTTTTCATTTCTCTTGGGCAAATACCTAGCCGTAGGGTGTCTGGGTCATACGTTAGTGAATGTTTCATTTTATAAGAAATCGCCAAGGAGTTTTCCGAAGCCATCGCGCCATTTTACATTCCTGCAAACAATGTATGAAAGTTCCATTTGCTCCACATCCTCACCAGTACTTGGTACGAACAGGCTTTTAATTTTAGCCCTTGCAGTGTTTGGGTAGTGTTATCTTGTGCTGTCTTAATTTGTCTTTTTATGAAGATGAATAATGTTGAACATTTTTTCATGTGTCTATTGGCTATTCTTTTTTTTTTTAATTTTTGTAGTTTATTTATTTTTGAGACAGAGAGAGACAGAGCATGAGTGGGGGAGGGGCAGAGAGAGAGGGAGACACAGAATCTGAAACAGGCTCCAGGCTCTGAGCTGGCAGTCAGCACAGAGCCCGACACGGGGCTCGAACCCACGAACTGTGAGATCATGACCTAAGCGGAAGTCGGACGCTTAACCAACTGAGCCACCCAGGCGCCTCTTGGCTATTCTTATCTATATCTTCTTTTTTGACTTTCTATTCATGCTTTTTGGCCATTTGGGATGAGGGTGTTTGTTTTCCTATTGAGCTGTAAGACTTCTTTGTATATTTTTGGTACAATCGCTTCTCGGCCTTTGGGCTGAGATCAAGTGTATATTTTTGGTACAAGTTCCATATCATATACAGGGATTGGTAAGATTTTCTTCAGTCTAAGGCTTACCTTTTCAGTTTATTGTTGTCTTTCAAAGAGTAGAAGCTCTAAAGTTTTATAAAGTCCATTTTATCAGCTTTTTTTTTTTTTAATGGTTCATGCTTTTAGTATCCTATGTAAGGCATCGTTGCTTAATTCAAGGTCAAATTTTTTTTCCTATATTTTCTACTAGAAAATTTGTAGTTTTAACCTTTGTTTATAGATATGATTCACGTTTTTAAAAAGTTTGTTTATTTTGAGAGAGGGAAAGAGAACACGGGCAGAGGAGGGGCAGAGAGAGAGAGGGAGAGAGAGAATCCCAAGCAGGCTCTGCACTGTCACTGCAGAGCCTGATGCAGGGCTCAAACTCATGAACTGTGAGATCATGACCTCAGCCAAAACCAAGAGTTGGACACTTAGCCGATTCAATCACCCAGGTGCCCCAGATATAATTCATCTTAAGTTAATTTTTGTGTCAAGTGTGAGATAAAGGTTGTTGTTTACTCTTTCCCTGTGTGGATGCCTATTAGTTCCAACACCACTGTAGAAAAGACTGTCCTTTCCCCTAATTGAATTTCTAAGGTAGTCTCATTGAAAACTGATGGACTCTATATGTGTGGGTTATTTCTGTACTCTATCCAAGTCCATTGATCTGTATGCCTGTCCGTGATTAATGTGGCTTCACACTAAGTCTTGAAATCAGATCATTTGTCTTCAACTTTGTTCTATTTTATTTGCTTATTTCTTCGATTGCTTTGGCTTTTCTGGGTCTTCACCATTTCCACATACCATATAGGTTCAGTTTGCCAATTTCTACAAAAACAGCATGGTGGAATTTTGATTGGGATTGTATTGAATGTATACATCAAATTTGGGAGAATTTATATCAATTTTTATCCTTCTAATCCACAAACATGGTATATCTCTCTCTATATATTTTCTTTAATTTCAGTGTACAGGTCTCGCTCATGTTTTGTCAAATTTATTCCTTAGCATGCCATATTTTTGAATGCTATTTTAATTTTTTTTCTGACTTCCATTTTTTCATTGTTAGTATATAGTAAGACAATTGTTTTTTATATTGTCTCTGTAGCCTGTTATCTTTCTAAGTACACTTATTAGTTCTACTAGCATTTTTGAAGACAATTTAGAATTTTTAAAAACGTACACAACCATGCCATGTGCCAATAAAAGCAGATTTACTTCTTCCTTTTCGACATGTATATCTCTGATTTTCTTCTCTTGCTTTGCAATGACTAAGATGTCTAGTACAGTGTTGAATAAGGGGTGTGAGACTTGATCTTTGCCTTGTTCCTGATCTTGGAGGAAAGGCATTCTGTCTTTTTACCAGTAAGAATGCCATCTGCTGTAGATTTTACATAAATGCTTTTTATTAGATTGAGGAAGTGCCCTTCTGTCCGTGGTTTGCTGAGACTTTTTATGAGTGGATGTTTAATTTTGTCAAATCCCTACATCTGTTGAGATGGTTATATGTTTATCTCATTTATTCTATTAATATGGATAAATATATTGATTGTTCTGGATGACTAATCCAACTTTGCATTCTTGGGATAAACCCCACGTGGTCATGGTGTCTTCTTTATGTTGCTGGATTCAGTTGCGAGTGTTTGAAAGAATGTTTGCCTCTGTTTACCAGGCACGTCAATCTATAATTCCTTTCTTGTAACAAACACAAAACATCCTCTTATTGTTCTGAACCGGGATCAGCAAACTACGGCCTGTGG
>NW_027527807.1:2326167-2338751 GCF_008692635.1 Crocuta crocuta
CCATAGGACCCGCAAAGCCTAAAAAACTTATTACCAGGCCCTTTACAGAAAATGTTTGCTGACTCTTGCACTAAGCCATGGTGTCTCTAGATGTGGAATTCTGGAAACACATTCAGCCATCATTCTACAGGACATAAAAAGAGGGCTGGAAAAAACAGGAAAAGTTCCAGAGGAAGGAGCTGAAATACCTAAGAATNCGCGAGATCATGACCCAAGCGAAAGTCGGACGCTCAACCGACTAAGCCACCCAGGCGCCCCTACCTCTTGCCACCTTCTATGAGTCTGGGGTTCTTTCCCTACAAAACATCGTCACTGAATTCCAAAATGTTAGGCAGAAGGGCATTCCTGAGGCATAAAAGGAAGATATTCTGGCTACTTAAAGCAGCAGGCAGGATCCCAGGTAGAATCTGCGAACTAAATACTGGAGAATTGGGGAAAGTAAAACAATTTGTCTCTGATATACAAGGTTGACATAAGAAAAAAACAACGTGTCATCACACGGTTCTCAGGGACTCCTCAGACTTGACAGTTTGGGAATCTGACCCAAAGATGGGTTGGACTCTAGGTCCAACCTTGTTTCTCTACCTAATGTCTTGTCTGTATCAGCCCGGACCTTTCCATGAGGTAGGAGCATTCGGTCTTCTTTCCTCCGCCGTCACTTGCAGTGACTTCACTTGGCTGTGTCTGCCTCTGTGCCAATGCTCTGAGCTCTTTTCCAGCTGTGCTGATTGCTCTTTTGGTGTCTCCTTCCAGAGCTGCAGCACATCCTTCCCCCCTGAGGTATCCTGCCCCCCCCCTGCCCTGACAGGTGCCCTTCTTTCAGCCTTCACTTCTCTTCCGCCATTCCCAAATCAGCTTCTGGCTTGAGCTCTTCCGTCCTGAGCATGGCGTAGACACTCCCGCTCCTCTTACGCTTACGAGCAACATTTGTCAAATGCAACTGATCATATTCTTTAGCAACCCACTTCCCCATTCCCCTCCCCCCATTTATCTGAATGCCCGTAACATTTTCTCCAGGTCCAATGGCTCCAAGCTTTGGAGATTTCAATAATTGCTCCGTATCCTTCTCCACGGTCCAAAGAGTCTCCAAGCCCTGTTCATTTCCTGTAGAATTTTCTTCTTCTATTTAGTCATACCGGCGCCGTTCTGGCTCAGAGTGGCATTGCCTCATACATTCCCTACAAGGCTTGTACTTCCTGATGTGGGATTTGATTATATCTAGTTTGGAGATGTTTAAACCATACATTGGTTGGTGTCAACCTCCCCTCCGCCTGTTAGAATCCTCTACAATGACTTCCCATTGTACTTAGAATAAAACCCAGAACTCCTTTACATGGTCTGCAAGGATCCATGTGATCTGGCCTGCTCCACCTGTCCATTGTCATCTTGAACCACTCTGCCCACTGCTCATTTCTCTGCGGCCACACTGGCTTTCTCAATTCCTGGAATGTTGCCAAGCTTCCTCCAACCTCGAGACTCTCTACCAGGAAGTCCACCTCCAACCCCACGTCCAGAGCTTTGTCCAACTCCCGCTGATCCTTCAGATTTCGCCTGAACTTTCACTGACTCAGAGGAGCAGACTCTGACGATCTTTCTAGATTCGCCTCTGCAGCTAGTCTTTCTTATAAGATACTGCTCTTCTCCTCCCAGGACTTATCAGAATTTGTGATTACATATTTATTTGTGATGTTACAAATAAAGGTCCATTTTGCTTGTCAAGACCAGAAAAGCAGGGATTGTATCTTTCTCCTCCCTAACAGTACCAGACCCTGGCATATAACAGGCACTCAGGAAAAATGCTTGTTGAAAGAGGGACTTTGAGTTGTTAACAGAATGTCTCCTGTTAACCTACCTCTGACGCAAACTGAATCCTACTTATCCTCAGCCATGCAGTCCTTAAGCCCTCTATGCACTATGGACTAATCTTATTAAATTGTTTTGACTGTAGGAGTGCCAGACACCTGCCCCTGGTTTTATTAGGTGAGATTATGCCAGTCACTTGTATCCATGTCCTACAGTGTTTCCAAGAATTTCGGCCAGAAATAGCTTTTACGGTTTCCTTCAGTGTGCTTCTAGATGATCCCCACTGCACTCCCCTACCCAAGCCCCACCACAGTTACCCTGTCCGGGCCATTTTCAGAACTTGCATGTTTTGACTTACTGCAGTCAAGTCCAGCCATGAATGCACGATGGCAATCCTTCCGAAAAACTGGATATTTTATACTCAAGTACTCAAATTTCTCTCTCTGGAAAACTACATATTCTGCTTTTTAATAGAGGCCCCAAATGTAGGCATCTTGAATTAGAAGTGTCAGAAGGAGAAGATCCCCATGGAAATCTAAGCCCTGCTTCAGGCGGGGGCGACAGCAGGTTATGAGTCAGTGAGCAAGAGAAGACAGAGAAGGCAGTTTTCCTGGTTAATCAGAATTGCTTCCTCAGGCCCAAGCCCTTTCTCTCTTGTCTTGTCCTGGTGGGCCTGCCCTTCTTCGTCTACACAATAAAATCTCACGTGAAGATGTAGGTTAGCATAGTGGCTAAGACTCTAGAGCCTGGAGCTGGCCTGTCAGGGTCAAATCCTTGACTTCGATATCTCTTAACTGTGTGACCTTGGGTAAGCCACTGAACCTGTCTGAGTAATAGTTGCCTCATTCATAAAATGGGGATAATGAAAAATGATGCTAATGATGCTAGTAGAGGTATAACTGGATACAATGAATTTTTTTCTGTAGCACTTAGAACAGGGCTCGGGGTATGGTAAGTATGCTCTTACATTATTATTTTTCATTTTGGATGAAGCTCTTCCTCAGAAGAGCTGTGGGTGTGTTTTTGTGTACAGACANGGGCCCCAAGGGTGCCCCATTCTTTTCTCTGATGCACTGAAGGTCTCCAGGGGCTTGAACAGACTTGCAGCATTGGGCCCCCCTGTGTACACTGTGTTGTCTAGGGTGACCTACCATCCTGGTTTGCCCCAGATACTCCTAGGTTTAACACTGAGAATCCTGTGTCCCAAGAAACCCCTCGGTCCCGGGCAAGCTAGGACAGTGGGTCACCCTGTCTGTCACCAACTTTCACTTGCGTAGGTAGGTGTCAGAACCTTGTACCTTACGCATGAAGCTCTGTTGTCAAGCTATCCATCTTACTTGGCATTTATGCGGTAAACTCCATTTGTGAGATACCTTATTTCTTTTTTTAAAAAATGTTTTTATTTATTTCTGAGAGAGAGACACAGTGTGAACAGGGGAGGGTCAGAGAGAGAGGGAGACACAGAATCTGAAGCAGGCTCCAGGCTCTGAGCTGGCAGTCAGCACAGAGCCCAACGCGGGGCTCGAACCCACGAACCGTGAGATCATGACCCGTGCCGAAGTCGGATGCTTAACCGACTGAGCCACCCATGCGCCCCAACGGAATTCTTTTTTGTAAAGCTTATTTACTTACTTTGAGAGAGGCAGAGACAGAGACAGAGACGGCATGCAATCAAGGGAGGGGGAGAGGACAGGGAGGGAAAGAATCCCAGGAAGGTTCCATGATGTCAGCATGGAGCCCGACGTGGGGCTCGATCTCACAAACTGTGAGATCGTGACCTGAGCCCAAGTCAAGAGTCAGACGCTTCACCCACTGAGCCACACAGGCGCCCCTGGTTTACTTTCCTGGTAAAACTTTTTACTCCAACAAATGGTAACGTAAGAAAACTCCATTGCCCTCTTTCCCTTTGACTTACTTTTTCCTGAGGTAAGTTCACAAGTTATAAAATTCAGTGGGTCTTAGTATGAGTATATTCGTGAGGCTGTTTAACCATCACCACTAATTCCAGAATATTTTCATAATTCTTTCTTCATAAGAAACCCTGAATTCTTTAGCAGTCAGTCCCAATCTCCCCACCCCCATACTCCATGCCCCAGCAACCACTTTCTGTGTCCATTCTGGACATCTCATATAGATAGATATGTGGCCTTTTGTATCTGGCTTCGTTCACTCAGCATCATGGTTTCAATGTTCATCTAAGTGATAGCATGCATCAGTAATTCATTTTTATAGCCAAATAAAATCCCATTATATGCACACACTATACATTTGTTTATACATTCACCAGTTGCCAGACATTTGGGTTGTTTCCACTTTTTAATTATAAATGCAGCTGCTATGAACATTTGTGTCCAAGTTTTTATCTGGATATATATTTTCATTTCTTTACATTTGCCTTTTTGAGGAACTGCAGGCTGTTTCCCAGAGTGGCTGCTCCGTTTTACATTCCTACCAGCAGAGCATGGGGGCTCTGATTTCTCTGCGTATCTGCCCTTTTTGATTATGCCCATTCTAGTGAGTATGAAGTGATGGCTTATTGTGGTTTTGATTTGCATTTACCTGATGGCTACTGATATCCAACATCTCTTCATGTGCTGCTTGTATATCTTCTTTGTAGTAATGATCGTTCAGATCTTTTGCCTGATTTTTAGTTTGAGTTGTCTTTTTCTTACTGAATTGTAAGAGTTCTTTATATTATAGATAGAAGTCTTTTATATTTTTTAAAGCATATTTATTTATTTTGAGAGGAAGAGAGAGAGCACGAGAAGGAGAGGGGCGGGGAGAGAGGAAGGGAGAAAGCCAAGCAGGCTCCATGCTGTCAGCACAGAGGCCAACGTGGGGTTTGACCTCATGACCATGAGGTTGTGAAGCAAGCCGAAAATCAAGAGTCAGACGCCCAACTGGCTGAGCCACCCAGGCACCCCTAGATGCAAACCCTTTANCTGTGCTGCTATCTCAGAGCCTGGAGCCTGCTTCAGATTCAGTGTCTCCCTCTCTCTGCTCCTCTCCTGCTCGCACTCTGTTTCTCCCTCTCTCTCTCTCTCTCTCAGAAACAAATAAACATTAAAAATTTTTTAAAAATACATAATTTGCAAATGTTTTCTACCAAAATGCAGGTTGTTTTTTCACTCTTTTGGGCATTTAATTAATTTATTTTCAATTCAAATCTAGTTGATACACAATGTTACATTAGTTTCAGGGGTACAACATAGTGATTGGACAGGTCTGTCCATTATGCTGTGCTCACCGCAAGTGTAGCTACCATTCATTACCATACAATGCCATTACGATACCGCTGACTATACTCCCTATGCTATACCTTTTGTTACCTTTCACTTTCTTAGTAGGTGTCCTGTGATGCACAAAAGTTTTAACTTTTGATAAGGTCCAATTTATTTACTCAAAAATAGACTATTTTCTATACTGACGTAGTTACTTTTACCATTGCTCTTTATATTTTCATGTGGATTTGAGTTACCGTCCTTGCATTTCAGCCTGAAGATCTCTGGTAAGTATCTTTTGTAGGGCAGGTTTGCTAGAAGTGAATTCTCTCAGTGTTTACCTCGTACTGTCTTAATTTCCCCTTTATTTTTGAAGGACAGTGTTTCTGAATATAGAATACTTCCAGCGCTTTTCTCACTTGGACATCACCTTCTGGCCTCCCTGGTTTCTGACGAGAAATCAGCTGTTAAGATTGTCGTGGACTTCTTTGACACGAGTCATTTCTCTCCTGCTGCTTCCACGATTTTTTTTTGCCTCCTTCTTTTGACATTTTGATGACCATGTACCTTGGTATGACTCTCTTTGAGTTTATGAAACATCTTGGATACATAATTTAATGGATTTCTTCAAACTTGGGCAGTTTTCCGCCATTATTTCTTCAGATAGTCTTTCTGCCTCTTTGCTGTGTCCTCTCCTTCTGGGATTCCCGTATGCTGATGGACTTCCTGGTGTCCCACAAGTCATTGAGGCTCCATTTATTTTTCTTTCTTCTTTTTACTCTTTGTTCCTCAAACTGGATAATTTCAGTTGAGTTATTTTCAAGTCCACCAATTCTTTCTTCTGCCTGCTTGAATCTGCTGTTGGACTCCCTGAGTGGATTTTTCATTTCCATTATTATACTTTTCGACTCTAGAATTTCTCATCGGCTCTTTTTAAGAATGTCTATCTGTTTACTGATATTTTCTATTTGAGGGGGCCAGCATTCTCATCCTTTATTTCTTCAGCACTTCTTTAATTTAGCTCTTTGAATGTATTTAAAATGGCTGATTTAACGTTTCTATGTAGTTGGGAAGCATGAGTGGTTCAATCGGTTAAGTGGCAGACTCTTGATTTTAGCTCAGGTCATGATCTTGAGGTTCATAGGATTGAGTGCTACATTGGGCTCTGCACTGACAGTGCACAGAGCCTAATTCTGATTCTCTCCCTCTCTCTCTCTGCCCCTTCCCTGCTCATGCTTGCTCTCTCTCAAAAAAATTAAACAAGCTTAAAAAAATTCTGAAGTTTCTATGCAGTAAGTCTAAAGTCTTGGCTTCCTCTTGGATCGTTTTTATTGATTGCCTTTTTACCCCTGTGCGTGGGCCACACTTTCTTTTTTTTGTATGCCTCATAATTTTTGCTAAAAACTGGACATTTTATATAATACGATGTGGCAAGTCTGGAAATGAGATGTCCTCCCCCTTCTCAGGGTTTCTTACTGTTGCTGTTTGTCATTTTGTTGTTGCTGCTTTTGTTTTTAGCGACATTTCTAAATAAATTGTGTAAAGTCTGTATTCCCTGTTGTGTGTGGTCACTCAAGTCAGTGCTTGGTTAGCTTAGCAGTCAGATAATGACTGCACAGAGCTTACCTTAAACTCTTGGAACCAATAAGTCTTCCAGTCTTGTGCAAGGGCTCTGTGTATGTGTTGAGGTACATCTTCAACACTTGGCCAGGTGTGACTAACTTGGCTCTGCCTTGGTTCAAACCCACAGTCACTCTTAGATGGGGAAGATGCTCACGCTACATGTGCTATCATTTTGTCTGGCATAGGTTATTTACTTACTCTGGACTCCAACGGAAAGGTATAAATGGTTTCAAAAAATCCAAAGCATTAAAAAAACCCACTACATTCCCCATGCATTTTATTAACTGGAAGGTAACAAAACCTATGTTATAACTAACTTCTAATTGCTCCAACCTATTTTTGCACTAAATTCAATGGTGTAGGAGAAATACTTCATTGTGGCTTATTGTGCTTAGAATTTGGTTTTGTCCCTGAACTCTACTAAGCTATCTTTTTGGTGTATATTTTATTTTTGGCCCATTAAACTACTATCTTTTCCAAGATATGATCTTATACAAAATCCAAGGGCATGTTAGTGAAGGGTCACTTTGATTTTGACTATCTATGATGCTCTCAATATAATTTCTTTGATTTTGTTTGATCGAAGGTAGAACAGGTTATGAAAAGCCCATATATCTTTAAGCTACCACGGAGTTAGTCATAAAATAGGACTTCAAATTTTGGCAAGCAAAACTGTCTGATAGTTGGAAATATTTTGGAGCAAAACTTTCCTTGGCTTAAAGCTGAGAAGTCATTTGAATTAGTCTAGCATACAAATTAATGTGCTCGAGTCTAGTGAAGGAAGATATGTGACTGTCTTGAAGATTAACAGTTAGGATTATAAGTGATAAGGAAGGATGACAAAGTACAAAGAAAAAAATGATTGAATTTAATAGTTTCCAAAGAACAATGTTCCAAATCTTGCTCAAAAGTTTTCAGACTGTATATGTGTATTTTGGTACCATGATCATTTAGGACTTTTGGAAGAGCAAATAGAACAAGAGTTGACCTATGTGAGGAGAGTCATGCTTCATTGACAGAGAAAGTATATAGATAATAATCAAATGCCAGCTCTGGGAAGATTACTTGTACTGAAATACCTCATTAGAGCAGGGCCTGGTACCCAGTGGCCACTCTGTCAGTATTTGTTTAATGTGTCGAATGAATTATACTATAATTTATTATAATGAGGATTGGGCTGAAGTTTAATTTTTATTTAGCATAGAGAAGAGATCTGCGAAGCAAGCATTCATTCTTAATACAATGAAATGTTAGCCTCGTGGACAATGTGGGCTGCCCATGGGGCATTGAGAAAATATGTTTTGTATTTGCAGAGTTTGGGGCCTTATACATTTTGTTGAATATTTGGGATCTTAGGCTAAGGGTCAGCCTTGGGAAGTAATTTACAACTGTGATAGTGCTAGATAGTGCTAGAATAGTGCTAGATAGTGCTAGAACTCCAAGGATATTTGTCTAACTCTGGAGGTGTATGTCTACATGTTAAGGAAAAATGAGGCCAGAGACCTTGGCGATATTTCTAGGTCCTAAAAGTTGAGGATGTATCTGATCCTTGGAAAGATGCGTTTATGTTCAGAAAGGTTGGAGTAAGAACCCAGGATCCTTTTCGTTTTTCTCCAAAGAGCAAAGGTTTCAAACCCCTCTTTTCAAGAGGGGAGGAGGGGTGAGCTGCTTCTTTCTCCTGTACTTGAAGAAGGGAAAACCCATTGTTCTCTCTGTTTCTCACCTGTGGTACAGAACTTGCATGTGCAGGAGATTTGACCTGGTTTCCCTCATGTCACCCCAGGGGAAAGAATTGGGAGTATGGGGAGCCAAGGTCATTATTTGCTTTTTAACTGAATAATGATAAGCTGTCTCTGATCCAGAACACTCCATGTGTGCATTCAGAATTAAATTAATAAATATGAATATTAAAAACCCAACACAGATCAACTGTTTTCAGGAACTGTTGTCATAACGGCATTTGCATTCAAATGAAATGTGTGATTTTTTAAAGCACTTACAGGATTCTCAAGTATAATACTTGAAACTAATAACATTGTAGGTAATTTTTTTAAAGTCCGTAAGTCTGAGTTCTCCCCAAATCTGATTGACCATCTGATTAATAGGGCCAATTGTGGGGGTTTTACAAAATTAAAGCTCATTTGAGTTGTATGACTCTAAAGAGATAAGAGGTTTTCTTTAAAAATCAGAACACCAAATGCTAAAATCTTGGAGGTTTTATATCTTTGTTAAGATGATTCTATTTGTTTTTAACTAAAGAAGAACATATCCTATCAGCGGGGAGACAGGGCTTATATGAAGGAACAGCTAAGATATAATTTCATTTCCTGCCCACGGACATTTCAAATACCTTAGAAAACTTATTACATAATATTGTTCAAGTTGTGGTAAATGAAAAAAACTTTTATGTTCGATCTTTTTGTTACATTCAGGTCAAAATGATAACAGACACCGAAAAGTCAGAGAATGAGATTCTGGAAATTAAGCTGACTTTGTGGCAGCAGGAAATAACTGACCTCTATTTTCATTTGGTTTTGCTATGAAAGGATTTCAGCTTAGATGAAGGTATTGCATGGGTAACACCAAAGAGCGAGCACAGAAGGAAGGAGTATCAGCGTCCGGCTCCCCGGCTTCTATTAAAGGTTCAGGCCCCTTGGGGTGGATCCTCATGACTCAGCCCAATGTCACACTTTCTACCTCATCCTCTCTCCTCTGCTCATCTCCTGATAGCCCTTATGCTCCAGCCATGACGGGTTACCTAAAATTTTACAAACTTGCTGGATGGTGTCGCACCCCCATGTCTTTGAACATAGTCCCCCCCGACCCCCTGGCATTAACATATCTCTCCTGTCTTTGCAGCATCATCCATCCTGTACTGTCATCGCCTGTTTTTACGTCTCCGTATCCTACATGTCTATGTCTTCTATTTCTAGCTCACTTAATAGTCGCACGGTAAGCGTTCGTTAAATGAATTAGTGAATGGATGCTTGGATGGGTAAGTGAGCGAAGGTGTATGATTTTGTGTTCCTAGTTGTTGGCTGGCATCACAGAAAACAAGAATTTAGAGTGTCAAAGGGATCACTCTGGAAATTGCCTGACCTGGCCCCCACTCAGGCAAGCATCCTATAGCATCCCTACCAGAGGCTCCGCCAGCTCGAACACCTCCAGGAAGAAGTCTCTACTTTCTGAGTAAATGCATTCTATATTCAGATAGTTTTTCTTTTTGTAACAGTTTGTTCATTGGTGCCATTGATCTATAATGTACTTTCCTGTAATTTCCATCTATCTCTCCCAGAGTTTGCCTCTGGAGTCATGCAAAATAAGCGTACTGCATCTTCTATTGTCAAATCTTGTACAAGTCATCATGGGTTAGTTTAGTCCTCTCTCCAGGCTAAACATATAGTTACTTTAACCCTATTTTGTCTGTCACGGTTTCCAGACCTCTCCTCAGTCCGGTCACCTTCCTAGGTATATTCTCAACAACGTTGCTCCTAAAACGCAATACCTACCCTCAAACGGGATACTCAGACGCGTTCCGACTCACGCCCAGTAGAGTTATCGCTTACTGCATACGTTCGCTGTTAGCTTGAGAAGCTAATGTCACATGTGGCCCTCTTCCCTCTTACTCTTCTATGAATTCACATCTCTGGAGTTCCCACTGCCTTTAAAGGAAGATGCTACTTTTTCTTTCATAGCAAGAGAGTGATTTGTCCTTATTATAAAGCTTAATATGGTGAGTATGGGTTTATGGGCTGGTGAACAAAAATGTTTCACAAAGGAAACAATAAACAAACTGGTGCTAAGAGATCAGGACAGCATTATCTTAATGCACAAATTGGGCCTTCCAGGCAGGCTGACAATTACTTTCACAACTGTCACTAGCTCAGTATATATAATAGAAGATGGAGATGGGATAAAGAGGCAAAGCTTTTAGCAATGTTGTTACGTGCAGGTTCAGTCTGAAGAGACAGTCCCATCTCACGCCTCCACACAGGAACATACAAAATGCCTACTTCAGAACACAGCGGTGCCATGGGGCCAGTGAAAGCCAGGAAGCAGCCCCCTCTAAACTGGACCTGGCCATCCTGTCCTCGGGAACATTAACATAAGCAAGAGGCTCTTCCACCACAGATTAAAAGATAATTTTCACACAGCTTGCCCTTTCGGGAGGCATCCTAAATATTGCCCACTTAGGTGGGCAAAATGAGATCTCCTGGCACCAGCCCTACCTCTCCTCTTTTCATGTCAAGCTGTTCCACAGTCTCACGTGGCCATGTTGGCTTCAACTTGGATGACAAGGGAAAAAACCATGAAAAGCCCGTGCCGAGGAAGATACAGATGCCTGTCTTGGCATAAAGTGCTTTTGATTAGTGAACTGGACCAAAAAATAATTCTCACAGTTCTATCTTATACTCTATGCATGTTGACTTTTAAAGGTCCACATAAGAAATGTTAGCCTGGAATTCAGAAATCTGAATCTTTCAATCTCTCTCTCTCTCTCTCTCTCTCTCACACACACACACACACACACACACACACACACACAGAATTTTAAAACAATAACACTTTCTTTGTGCTGGGGATTTGGATTATTTTTCTTCCAGAAAGTTCCACAGGCCTGCCTCAGCCAATCTCTTCTCTCACACATAGAAGGAGCTCAATGTCTCCCAAACCACACGCTGCTCACTGAATACTGATAAAACATAGCCACGGTTCCAAGTGAATTTCTACAATCTTACATTTACCAAGATTACAGAGAAAAGTCTTTGGATTCCTGACAAACGCGGTAAATCCTCTACCCTTTTCTTTCTTATGGGCGAAAGCACAAGCTGATATGAGGCTCAGTGGTCTCTATCTTCTGGTATTTCTCCTGTAGACATGGAGTATTAAATATTTGCTTTCTTTGAGTTTTCAGAGAGAAGACTCTTATTCAGAAGCAATTCTAGGAACTAAAGAAGAGGAATGACCATTAGTGGGCTTTCTTATCCATCAACTCGTAGCGACTGTTTCACATGCCATGGCTAAGTGAAGACGTGTATAATAGTCAGAAAATGAACACAAAATTTCGCTTAAAATGATACCAAAAAATTACTGATCTCGAGGGTTCACAGAAATGTAGAGCCAGAAGGGCCATCGTGATTTAATATAAGCCGGGTACTAAGAATTGTTGGTATTTACTAATCACACTGCACTAATCATTTACATGTATTTTCTTACCTCATCCTCAGAAGACACTATGAGGTAGATACTGTTACTACGTCCATTTCTCAGGCAAGAAACCCGAGGCCCAGAGAGGTTAAGTGACTTTCTCAAATCCATACAATGGGTACGGGAAAGAACCGCCTCTTAACTTGTCTTGTCCTCCTAATTCTAGAGGAAAGGGCAGAAGGCCCAGAGACGATCAGCTCTTTTTCCCAGGCTGCACAACTTCCTAGTGACAGAGTCAGAGCTGGAAGCCTAACCTTTGACTTCTAATCCAGTGCCCTTTCTAAGGCTCCCAGCTTCTAAGCCCTTCAGGAAAATGGAACATGTTCTAGACAGTCGAATCAATATTCTTTCTTCAACAAGACCCACGAACAAAAGCCAAGCCAGAAGTCACCTTGGTTTTGCCTTCCGCGCTTATTCATTAAAAGGAAAAAGAAAATCTTCCGTCCCTTAACATAGCCCTTTCTGGGTATGCTGCTACCTAATGGGCACACTCAGACAAATGGAATCCGGTCAATAGCGGAGCACAGAAAAGCTTTCTTTGCAGAGAAAATGACTCACTAGACTCTAGTTCACCGGCTACCTACTTTAGGCACTGGTTACGTGGAACATCTATGACTAGGGAAAAGCTAAAAGCAGGTTTAAAAATAATTTTCAACAAACCCGGAAAAAACATATGATCTATTAAAAATATGGAAATCACCGAACTGGGTTTCAGATCGGATATCTAAC
>NW_027527807.1:2338793-2341267 GCF_008692635.1 Crocuta crocuta
GTGCTCGATGATGTGGGTTTGGTTCAGATCCCCCCACGAGACATAAAAGAGGACATAAAGGAACTATTTGGCCATTCTGAAGCTCTTTGGGCGAACCAAGAGAAGGCCTTTAAGAATTATTTGCTGTTTTAGCTGCTGTTTTTCTCTCCACGCCCTGGGCGTTTGCAGACGCGAGGCCCTGTGATTTCAACTACAGTGCTTGAGATAATTAACCCTATGTCACAATATGGTGTCGGGAAAACTGTGGTGTGCACTTTGCCAAGTTCAGAGCCAGCAGGGGCCAGAGGAAATCCTACTGAAGAAAGGAAGCTCGTCTCCGGAGACCCTTGAAAACAGCACCCGAGCCCTTTGGCATCATCCGTTTGTCACCTAGATGTCCCCTTGGTGCAGTCGTCCCCAAAGGCATGTCCTGAATGTCATGCATCAACCGGAAAGGGAGGCAACTGATCAGAGCAGTTGTTCCCGTATTCCAGGGGCGGGGGAGTGCTGGATTTTAAATAACCTTAACATCTACCTGCAGCTGCCCATTCCTCAGGGCTCTTTTGAGAAGAAAAGGTCATTGATGAAACCTTAAAACAAGTAAATATTACCTTGCTTCCAAAGAGGTCATACATTAATACCTTGAATTTTATTGCTCCGAAGCAATAAAANAGGCTTTGCCCTTCCAAGTCCATCCAGAAATGGAGAAAATCTCAGGCTCCTCGGGGCTACTACTTTAGAGGCCAGGGGCCAGCTTATTAATGGGGTTGGTTGACTGAAGGAAAGAGTGTGAGGCTGGTGAGGAAAGCAGCCAGTTTCGGTTCCTGCCTCTGTCCACTGGACCCTCTTCAACAGGTCAGCTGCCCTCGCTCGGCCCCTGTGTCCTCATCTATGAAACGAAGGTGGGTGGGCAGGATGCCCTGTGAGGTCTGTTTTAAGTGTCAGCAATTTACGATTCATCATCATTGCTGACTTCTTCACGATCGTGGTGCAAGAAAAGCAAATGAAAAAGAA
The DNA here is from genome assembly GCF_008692635.1 of Crocuta crocuta. Classification (NCBI taxonomy): domain Eukaryota; kingdom Metazoa; phylum Chordata; class Mammalia; order Carnivora; family Hyaenidae; genus Crocuta; species Crocuta crocuta. The sequence continues at coordinate 2,339,787 of NW_027527807.1, forward strand.
ATAGTTTTATTTGTAGCGAGATTACCAATTTCCAGAGAGCTGGATGTGAACCGGCAGTATCATAAATTTCTACGAAACAAGCAGACACTGTTTGTTTGGCGTTAGAACTGCCAAACCATGTGCTAATCAAAATGCCACTTCCTCTCAGCAATTAAAGCCTTAGCAACAAACGAAATGCCAAAGACCACCAAAATTGCCTGGCGGCAGAGCGTGCAATGTGGATGAGCCCAAGGAGCATAGGGTTGGAGCTTGACGTTCAAATGATGGCTCCACCACTTATTAGCAGTGTAACTTTGGGGAAGCTGCTTAACCTCTCTGGGATTCAGTTTTCTCCTTGGTAAAATAATGTGTGTATCTCCAGATTGTTGTATGAGTTAAATTAGGCGATGGACTTAAATACGGTGGCAAGCAGCAGGGGCTCAATGAATTACTCTCCCCCTCTTCCAACCTCCTCCCCCAGGATAATACATGGAAAACTCAGCTCCTGCTCTTCAGAGATGTTTAATCTAGCAATCAAACCAACAGCACCACGATCGAGGACAATTAGGTAAGCCTGTCAGATAGCCGATGAGTGGGGAAAACCCAAAGGTGTTCTAAATGGACGAACACGGTCTTGGAAGCCTCTTAGAGAAGGTAGGATTCACTAGAAGCTATCTAGTTTTCATCTTTGCATTTAAAAATGTATGGAGAGGCTTTTGTTCTAAGTGTACAGATGAGGAAATAAGCCCAGAGAAGGTAAGTGACTTGTCTGAAGTCACACAGCATATAATGAGAAGAGCTGGGACTTGAATCTGGGTTTCTGGTTCCAGGTGCAGGGCTCTTTCCAAAGCAAAGAGGCTGAGCCTGGGTGAATCAAGAGGGTTTGCTTGGGGAGAGAGAGTATGAGGTTGGACAGAGAGCAAGAAAAGAGCACAAGTGTGGCAGCATCAGGCATCAGAACAGAACTACCTCATGTTCTTGCCACAATCGCATCTGCCCAGATGCACACACTCTGCTCTTCCCCACGCAGCACCAGGTAACATGCTCTTTCTTTTATCCAAGATCAGAGACTAGATTTCAGCCCATCTCACCTTGTTAAGGGCTTTGCACCTGCAATTTTCCTGTTTCTTGCTTCTCATCAGTGTCTCCCTAGTCATGGAAGAAGTTTCCAGAATGGTTGTCTCTGTTTGCAGTCTTTACTTCCTCGCTTCCCTTCCTTTTTTCTCAGGCTTCCAATCCCACCAGTCAACCAAGTTGGCAATCATCAAGGCCTACGACGACCCCTATCGTGGCCCAAAGCCAACGGTCGCTCTGTTCTCATCTTTTTTCATTTCTCAGCAGTATTCAGTATGGCTGATCACTGCTCCTTTCTAAAATCTTTCTTCCCTGGGCCTCCAGAAATTCATGTTCTCCTGGTTTTTCCTCTTATTTCTCTATTACTTCTCAGTCTTTTCTGCTGACTTCACTCTCTCTTTTGCTTGACTTCTAAATGAGGGACCAAG
>NW_027527807.1:2341276-2341602 GCF_008692635.1 Crocuta crocuta
TCAGTTCCTGTACCTTATTATGGGCTGAATTCACACACACACACACACACACACACACACACACACACACACTTAAATATTTTATTTATTTTGGGGAGAGCAGAAGTAGGGGAGGGGCCAGGAGAGAAGGACAGAGGACCTGAAGTGGGCTCTGTACTCTGTACGAGGCAGACTGTGTGCTGACGGGCTGACACAGCGAGCCCGATGTGGGGCTCGAACTCACCACCTGGGAGATCATTATCTGAGCTGAAGTCAGGGCTCAACACTGTATCCCACCCCTGCCAATGCCTTGATCTAGGACTTCCAGTGTCTGTGCTCACCGTATT
>NW_027527807.1:2341788-2346536 GCF_008692635.1 Crocuta crocuta
TGACAGGTCTATCCGTAGCCTGCCCATTTCACACAGCCCACCATGTACACCATGACCCCATCCACTTCACACAGCCCACCGCGTATACCGCACCTCCAGCTGGAAGTCTAATAGGCAACTTCAACTTGGTAAAAAGCAGTATTTGTTTACTCCAAGACCCATGCTTTCAACCACTGTATTAAATTAGAGCTATTTCCTCGTACACCTCTATTAATGCGGACTATGACTACATTATTCGTTTTTTCTTTGGTCTATTTGTTTTTGTTCTTATCAAAATCCTGGTGACTCACACTGTGCTGGAGATATTTTCCACTTGGAGGGCTGTCAGGACAAATATCTCTCCTGATGTACTTTTGAAACCCTGAGTGCAGCTGTTTCACTTTATCCTTGTTAAATGTCTTCTTCTTGCTTCTGACCTATCCTCAGAGCACATCAAGATTTTGAGCCTTAGTTCTGTCATCCATCATGTCACTCTAGCCCCTTTGTGTCATTCACAAACTCAATAAGCAGGGCTGTTTTCACTGAAGTCTCGAAAGAAACGCTGAACGGTGCAGGAGCAAGAAGAAAGCTCCGTACACAGAGCCCCCTCCAAGTTGTCCTCAGTTCAATAATCTACACTCTGGCCACAGCTACCCAAGCGGTTGTCAATCTAGCTTAACTAAACCACCATCTAGCCCTTCTATCACCATCTTGTTCCCTAGGGTATCATATGAGACTTTGTCAAATGCCCTGTTGGAATCAAAATATCACAGAACCATGGCAGAGCGGTAGCAACAAGATAGGACAAGAAGAGGGATAGGCTGTCTCAAGGGAACATGAACTTGACGGTACTTGTGGATAAGGAATGAAGGAGAGACATTCAAGTACACTACAAGGCTGCATCCTGGCATCTCCTGGATGGTAGGTGTGGGGTTTTTGTTGTTGTTGCTGCTGCCCTACACAGCGATTAAAAAAATTTGATAGGTCACCCCACAACATGAATGACCGAAGAGTACTAACTGCGATTCTAGGTATAGGAAGTTCTGGAACATGAAAACTAATCTCTGGTGGGAAAAAAATCATATCAGGGGTCACCCTGGGTGGGGAAAGGTAGGGTGTGACTCGGGAGAGGCACTAAGGATCTTTTGGAGGTAATGGAAATGCTTTCTAGCTCGAGAGGCATTGCAGTTATGCAGATATATGTATTTGTCAAAGTGTGTCGAGTGGTACATTTAATATTCATGTGCTTAATTGTTTGAAAAACCGGCCTCAATAACAAGAATGAAATACCGTGAGCAAATACGTAACTCAAATGGTACACGTTGTGAAGTACTTAGAGGGGAGCATCCTGATAGCTGTGGCTGACTTTGAAATGCATTGAAAAGATGGGTTGAGCAATACATACACAATCAAGCAAGTATAGGAAAATGGCAATGGTAGAGTCTAGATAGTGGACGAATTCATCAATGAATATGGCAGCATAAAAGTCTTTTAATGTTTCCGTAGATGTTTAAACTTTTAAATGATAGAAAATGGCAGAAATAAAACAGAAAAACCAGACAGGTTGCCTACATTTAAAAACTGGAAGATTTTCCATAAAAATCTAGATATCTGTCTTCTCTTAAAAAGTTGGAAGATCTGGTGAGACTAGTTTTTTCTACAGCTGGAGTTGAGTTGTGCCCTGTGGGACCCACCACCCCTATGTTTCCTCAATGGGGACAATTTGCCCTCCTCTTTTTCTTCTTGAATCTGGTCTCCTTTGCTTTTTCGCCTGGCACCTCACAAGCAGCTGAGTTTTTGACCTCTGCAGTGTGTTTAAGCACTCAGCATTTGACTTCAGATGGACCTGGACGTATTCCTGGAGCAACTTCTATTCTCTGAACCTCAGTATCTTCATTGGTAAAATAATCATAATAGCTACCTCACAGGACTGTTGGGAAGGTTACATGAGATAATGTATAGTTTCTGGCACATCGTAGGTTCTTAATAAGTAACAGGATTCTTAAGGGTTTGAGTCAAAGATGTTGTCAAGATCAGTAGTCTTGATGAGTGGTAGATCGGAGAACAGCGCTAACCTTGACAGAAACAGGGCAATTAGGTTGGGGAAAAGAGTAGGCAGAGGATAAGATGTGTCTAGTTTTAGGCCAGCAGAGTGGAGGTAATGGTTGGATATGTGAGTTGCACCACGTGCTAGGCATGTGAAGACAGGAAAGTCAAGTTCAGGGCAGAAATCAGGGCTAGAGACAGACTTTGAGGGTGTCCCCTTTATTTTTTAAAAAACTTGTAAAAGTTTATTTATTTATTTTGAGAGAGAGAGAGAGGAAGAGAGAGTGATTGGGGAAGGGGCAGAGAGAGAGGGAAAGAGAGAGAATCCTAAGTGGGCTCCACCACCGTCAGTGCAGAGCCCGATGTAGGGCTTGAACTCATGAACCATGAGATCATGACCTGAGCTGAAATCAGATGCTTAACTGACTAAGCCACCCGGGCAGCCCCCCTTTATTTTTTTTAAGTTTATTTATTTTGAGAGAGAGAGAGATAGCATGAGCAGGGGAGGGGCAGAGAGAGAGAATCCCAAGCAGGCTCCACATGGGACCCCAACCCACAAACCTGTGAGATGATGACCTGAGCCGAAATCGGGAGTCAGGTTAACCAACAGAGCCACCCAGGCACCCCATGAGTCCCCTTTAAATAGGTGAGAGTTGGAACCCAGAGAGTAGGTGAGAACCTCGAAGCAGATAGCAGGGAGCTGAGTGGATGTTCACGGAATGAAGTTCAAGGAACATCAGCAAGATGGCAGCAGGAAGGGGAAGAAGAGGAAGAGAAGCTGGAGTATGTCCTCCAAACCAAGAGAAGAATGTGTCTGAAGGAGAGGGAGGCATGAATCATCAGAAGCTTATGGAAGCATAATGTAGAAAAGTGGTCTCTAGCTACTTGTCAAGCAATAGAGAGACCAGGTGACCCAAACAAGGGCTCTGTGACAGCCTCTGTTATCCTGCTTGCCCCTTCTGGGTGGCAGGTTGTTACATGCCAGTCAGGCCCCACAGTCTGCCACACGTAAACCCAGTGTCATATGCTTCAGGAAACAGAAGAAGCATCGTCTGGTCCCAATCATAATTCTGGTAGTCCCACTGAGGGTGAAGCAATAGACATTGTCATAGGAAAGAGAAATGAAATGTCTTCTTTATACCAGGCAGTTCAGACCTTGGAGGAATCCGAAGGGGTCATCAGGAACAAGCTTTTCAACTTTTCATAGTGACTCGGTATGAAATTGGTTTTGAAACCAATATTATACTTGGCGTTAACTTATCAATGTGGGACTCAAATGATATTTACTTATGTTACATAGGATACCATATTTCTAAAACCTATGACTGAATTATGTTGATTCTTTCAACATTCTGTAGTAAATGAAAATGGCTTAAACCAAGGTAGCACTGTACAGATTTGAAATCAAACAGATTTGGAGACTGTTTTTGGAATCACTATTTTTTCATTTTCATTTTAGAGAGAGAGTGCGCGCACNGCCCCTGGAATCACTACTTTAAAACAATGCTATGGTGGAGATATATAGTCCTTTGTTAAAAGCCTTTGACTATAGTCATATATTAATGTGATAATCTGGCTGTATTGGGAAAGAATAGGATTCGTATCTGAGCTCACTGTCAAATTTTTTGTTTGACACCCATTGTATATTGGTATTAAAGACGTATAAAAATGCAGTCTTAATTTTTTTTAAAACCAGCAACGATAGCAATTCTCTAAATCATCGTTATTTCCCCAAACTCCTCTTAAAAGTGCTCTTAGAAAATGTATTGCCAGAAACTCATGAAATTACACTTGGGATTTCCTCTGTTCATAAGTTTATCCGCTTAGCAAATAAAGCCCCAGGAAGGCTTTTACAAGTTTCATCTATTTCTGTTGTTACCATTTTCCACTAGGCTGCCCAGCTCGCTTCTTTAAGCCTAACTTAAATGTTCCAAATGTTAGCAGTTTTCATTTACAGCTTCTAAGTGATAAGATCTACAAAAATTTCAGAACTCATATATGGAATCAAATTATTAAGACTCACCCACAGATCTAGCTGTTCAACTTTTCCAAATGCCAGGCGCAGGGTTCTGTGGACTCACCGACAGATTTCAGCCAATTATCCAGGTATCCTCTGCTTTCCTTCCAGGAGGTGGCTAAATACACCATAAGACAAAGGAAATTTGTGCCTCGATCACTAACAGTGCTTACCCTGTTTCTCATTTGGACTNTCTCTTCAGCATGTTTGAAAATCAGTTACAAACTAGTAAAGGACAGGGAGCGGGGGAGGGGTGGGGGGGCTGAAAAAAATTGACGAGGCATCAAAAAGCTTCATCACAAACCTGACTTCTGCCACCAAAGTATTTGGACACGAGCTGACGTGGTTTTCATCTTGCATAGTATTAAAACTCATTTAATTAGGATCGCACAGTTTGTTTAAATCCAGTGAAGATCTTGTTGTATAGTAACTTGTAAAAGATTTCGACAAGGTAGGCGGTAATCGCCTGGTCTCGAAAAGGAAGAGATTTCAAGAGTCGGCCATCCTCTTATGAAAACAGAAATTATATTCGTTTGGACATGAAATCATCTAGCGTCTTTCAAACTTCCTTTATTACGTGCTCTCTAACCTTCTGCATTAAGAAGTTCAATCTTTCATGGAATTCTTTGTTTTCATGTGCAGTCCACTCTTGATTATCGCAATTCAACAATACAACTGAACAAATATTTATTGAGCATTCGCTAAT
>NW_027527807.1:2346544-2362554 GCF_008692635.1 Crocuta crocuta
ACCATCAAAAAAAAAAAACCACAATTCATATTTGGTTTTGTAATGCATGAGGATTTTATTATAAAAATACCTTGATTTGTATAGTGCTTTATAATTTTCAGAGTACTTTCACATACATTATCTCATTTGATTTTATGCAGATTCACTTCCCTGCTTAGGAGAGGTTGATTTGGCTTAGGCTGATTGATATTAATATTAATTTGCATTCACTAAGCACATACTGGTCGAACAGCAGGAGCAGGCGGCTGCTGGAGTGTTCTGGGGAGAAGGGAGCTTGCCTGCGATTATAGCTTTGAGCTGGACAATGGGACTGATGCACATAATAAGGCGGTAATGACCACACATACACACTGGCATATATGCCTTAATTTATTTTTCCATTGCTATTAACCGCAGTTTGGAGGTTTCAAATGGATAGCTAATTATGATGGGCAAATAGGATGGCATAATAATTGTGTTTGGATGAGTCACTCACTCAAGATCTAGTAGTTGAGGAAACCTTTGTGACTATCAGCGCTGACTCCGGAGGAAAAAAAAGAATTTAAATGGAAATGAACAAAAGTAACCACAGATAAGAAGACTTCGGCATCGGCTCGGAAAGTGGAGGCTGATGGCAGCGAATTCATTAGCAGAGGAGCGTGACGGTTCGGATTTTAGCCAGAGAAGGAGAGGCGGCCATTCTGCCTCTGGAAACATACTCGTACTTGGGCTTCGCTGGGAGGGGAACCTGAGGTGCGCCGAGAATGTCGGCGCTAGCATTGGAGACTGGGATTGAATTCCAGCTCTTGTGCTTGTTAACTGTGACATTTGGCTGTCCTGGCTGCAAAAGTGGCTCACAGCGTTGTTCTGGGGATTCCAGTAGATAATGGGTATAATGTGCTCCAAGCAGGGCCTGACATATAGTAAGCATTTGAAAAATGAGAGCTATTACTTATAGTAGTTGTTAAAAATTATCATTACTCATCACCTATCCTCTCTTGGAGAACAACCCACACTCTCATGCCCAAGGCAGCTGTTTGGAAACAGAGTGGCCGCAGCAGGCACCAGACAGTCCAGGCAGCAGGTGCGGTATGAAGGGACAGGTGACCAGAGAGGAAGAAAGGCTATACCCTTATGCAGAGATTGAACTCAGGACAGACAAGAATCGGCGCATACTGGCTAGCAGAAGCATTTGGGGCAGAGGCTGGAAGCCAACCTCACAGCTTCTCACCAAGTGATGAGATGGGCAGAGGTGGGAGAGGCCTTTGTCTTCTCTTTATGAGTGAGGATCACAGGGCACCTTGACACCCATAACAGACCACCCTGCATCGCCTCCATTTGCCAAAAGTGGACCTCGGGTTTGGATCCCTCCTGGCCTAGAATGGCAGGACTAGAGGTATGTAGGCCTGGAGAGGACAGTGAACAAGGAAGCAAGACAGTCTGACTCGACTCACCGAGGCCACTGTCAGGAGAGGAATCCACACGGCAGACTGGCAAGGCGGGAGGCTCTCGGAAACAAAGAGGTTGTGAGAAGTGGGGAAATGATGTGTGCAGCTATCATTGTGGGTTCATGTAATGCCTTCCAAACAGAAAGGCAACATGATGGGTTAGTTCCACTGTCTTCGGACAGGGAAGTTGCCAGTAGTCTCCGTGTGGCTGTGGATCTTTTCGGAAATCCAATGAAAGCTATTCTCCCAGGAACAAAGCAGCTGTGCAACTATCCACGAAACGTTACATGCAATTTCAGGGGGTTTATGGACCCTATTAAGCTCAGATTAAGAACCTCTGCTCTCTGAGGACACGGGTTAGGCTGGAAGGGATGTCACAAAGATGTGCTGGGAGCGCCAAATCTCAAGAGACCGTAAAATTGTTGCCCAGTGCCTACCTCAGTATTGAGTGAAATGAGAAGAAACTAGTTAAGCTTTCTCTTGAGGACATGGGCCCTAACAAGCCCCAAGCCAGAGCGCCATTTTGCTACCAATAACCTCTAGAGGTTTCCACCCAAAGAATCGTACTGTCACTGGTGAATTTCTCCCGGGTCCAAGTGGCCATTCTAATATGGAAGAAGAAAGGAAGGGTGAAATTCCAAAGCCTTCTTCCCTGTTGGGCAAGAGACGGTTTCGGAATTTCAGCTCACATCACAGTCTGTCATATATGTCCTACATCTCTGCACTTTGCACTAAGAAGACTCTCCATCATTCCCCAGAGCCACTGTTTATTTCATGGGCTGCCTTTCCCCACCTCGGCTCTGCCACCGGCCCAGACTACCTGGGAAAGAGGAACAGCACTAGCCGAGCACTTCAATGGTCACAAATCGACTCACCACCATAAATAATGGAATATTTCTTGTTTGGACACTTTCAAGTTCCACAACTCCAGAAATAGCAATTTAAATGACTTAATTTTCTTCTCCATTGACTTTAATGAAGATCTCCTTAGATTCAGCCATCCGGCAAACGTAAACTCTCAAATAGTGCTGCGAGTGTTTGACTCAGGCCAGGAATGTCTGAGAAATGGACTCTGGTTATGCAACTGAAATATGAATTTGGATTAAAGGCTCTCATGACAAAGCACTAAAAGGTTAGGTGCTCGTTTTAAAAGCTCATGCACTCTGATACAACTTCAATGGCATTTCAAACACTGAGGTGGATGGACCTCAAGCCCGCCGATGTTTATGCCTCTTCTTTTTATGTTTTTATTTTTCCCTCAAGGACGCCTTTGGCATCCAACTACCTTCCTGGGATCCTTGGATGCTGGAACTTTCCCCTTTCCCTTGTTGCCCCTGGAGACCAAGCTCACCAAACACAGCCTTGTGATGAGTCCTAATGGACTTGGCATCTAAGTGCCGGCACAGGGGAGGCACCAGGGACCCCCCTCCGCCAGCCACATGACCTCATTTTGTGCTGGAGGAAACCTAGGCACAGAGATGGCAAACACCGACTTTGAGAAATCTGGAGGCTGGACACGGAAAGGCAAAGCTAAAAAATAAGGGACAACTATGAAAGTAAGCAGGTGTCAGAAAGCCCGGGGGACAGAAAAATAAAAGTTCTCAGCCCAGGAGCTCAGCCCAATTTTAGGTTTAAGATTAGGATGTCAATTTGTTTGGGTTTAAGGCACTGATAGCCTAATAATCCCAAATTGTCTGGGACAGGCACGAGCTGTGTTATAAGCGCCATTCTTCTTGGCATTCTGTGGTTTAAATGATGACCTTTAAGATGACATGAACAAAACGTGTCATGTATTCATTTAAATGTAATGGTGATATTAAATTATTGTTAAACAGTCTCCTTTAGTGATTGTGAAATGAATTGCTATTTAATCACAAGTTTGTCCTAGGGCTAAGCTGATCATCGGCACACCCTGAAAAATCTCCCTCACTTGCAGGCATGCTTGGTACATTAGGCCACCCGGTTTCACAATCAATTTCCCTAAGTGGCGTCAACGAGAGGGACATAACTACCAGCATGGGCCAGCACCTCCCTACCCTGACACATCAAGATTCAACTCGGAAAGGTCCAAGGGTCTTGGATGGATAGGAGTGATCTGGAACACGCAGAGGGAGTAGGGTGAGACCAGACACCGACTCCTGTACCCTCACAGTCTCAACATCTAATTCTCTTTTGGGCACTGACCCGATACCTTGACTCCTGAGAGGCTGCTGGCTTTGGATCTGGCCATGCTTATTGCATTCTTCTATTTACTTCTCCCACTATAAGTACTTGATTGTTTGATTGAAAAAAAAGGTAATCAGGTGCAACGATGTGCATAATAGCTTAGGTGTGCTTAGTCTGGATTGTATGTCCTGCTTTCCATGCTCTACGTGTGCACATCCTCCATTTAATCCTCACAACAACACTCTGAAGTGGGTACTGTGATGACCCTCACTTTACAACTGAAAGGCACCAACGTTGTTACTGTCCAAGGTCACCTACTTAGTAGGGGGCAGATCCAAGATATGGATGTGGGTCGAGCTGACCCCAAAGCTCACATGGCAGGGCCGTTCTGCCTCCCAGTCTGTAAGTCTATATATAAGTGCTGCTTTGAGAGGTTCATATCAGCTCTCAGGATAATAGAGCATTCTAATTCTGGGAGGCCACTCGCTTGAGCATATGGTGACCCCAGAGACTTACAATTTGAATGTGGACCCCCATATTGCACCGTCTACCTCCTTAGCCTCACACACATGCTTTGTGTCTTTTGGACTGATGTGATCTCATCTAGGATCTGGAAGATCCAGTCTACCAGTCCCAAGGCTTTCCTTCCCTTATGCACTGGGCAGTCAGCCAGGCTGTGGTGTGAGGGGAGAGAAGAGCTAAGACGGGGCCCTGTATTTATTTTGAAAAGCTCACGTTCTGTCTTGTGTGGATTCCATAAAAGCCCAGTGGATTGACTGCAAAAGCCTGTCTCAACCACTGGACGGCGTGTACATAATGGATTGCAGGAACAGGACAGAGGAAAAGAAGTTTGAGACGCGCATTGTGGAGTCATTGGCCCAGAGACAGCCCAGGGTCATGCAGTGGAAGGCACCAAAGGCAACATGTCTGCTCAAAAGTTGCTTTTTTTAAGGTTATAGTGAGGGGCGCCTGGGTGGCTCAGTCAGTTGAGCGTCTGGCTTCGGCTCAGGTCATGATCTCACGGTTCATGGGTTCGAGCCCCACGTTGGGCTCTGTGCTGGCAGCTCGGAGCCTGGAGCCTGTCTTCGGAGTCTGTGTCTCCCTCTCTCTCTGACCCTCCCCTGCTCATGCTCTCTCTCTCTCTCTCTCTCTCCCTCTCTTTCTCTCTCTCTCTCTCAGAAATAAATAAANTCCTTCTCCTTTCCATACTTAGACAATTTAAGCATATGAAAACCACCAAAGAGGTCCTGTGCTAATTAGTATGTTTTAAGATGCGGACGTGAACGTCACAAGAAAGTGTGTATCGTGGGAACTCAGTGACGAGTCAAATATTCCCCCCAAATGTCTGTAGCTAATCAGAGAAATTCAAGTACAGGCTTTGCTGATTGATGGGCATGACCAAGCAATTCCGCACACTATAAAGCAGCCTTGGTGCAACCACCCACATATTCGCTGATACCTGGAAGAAGCACAATATAGTTCAAGCTCTGGTGAAAGTGAGAGGAAGCTCTGAAAAGGCTGGTTTTTCCACCCCAGAAATAATATATTGCCCATGACCATCATTTCTCAATCTCCCTAAAGAACCAGCTTTCAAAGATTTAAATAACTACAAGGGGATTTAGAAAGTCAGATCAGAAAGAGCCACAGGCAAAGATTAGTGTCAGGAAGGCTGACAGGTAAATTGTCATTATGGTGTGCTAGGTGGAGAGAAGTGTGTGTAGCCTGTCACTAATTTCCCCATAAGAATGGGGTGGCCCAACCCACACAATCCAACTCCGCAGATTAGGAAGAAAGCAAAAATACTAATAATGAGTATAAATCAAGCTATTGCATCACCAAACATATTATTATTACTTAACACTTAATGAATGCCCATGATACGCTGGAAGTTGGTTCATCCCAACGATAGTGGCTCAGTTTTATTCCTAACACGTCATAGGAAGCCGCAACATGAGTTCAAGTTTACTTCTGGCTTCTCATTCCTCAGAGGATGGGAATCATGTTATTGGGGCTATAGGCCGGCTTTATAAAGCCTATGAAAAGTCATTCCTTTTGGCTATTCTTTGCTTCCTTGGGACTAAATAATAAAAGAAGGGAAAAAAGAAAAAAAGAGAAAAGAAGAAAACCCACCACAGAGGGAAGCAGATCTGGGGAAAAGCAGACCAAATCTGGAAATGGGGGGAAACGACCCCCATTAAGAAAAACAGGCAAATGCCTCGGTCCTGTATAGAAAAACGTTCTTTCTGCAATCGTGTGTTAGCCTCTGGACACTGGTCCAGATACAAGTGTAAAACCTGTGTTTGGAATGGAGGACTTCAGTCATATCTGCCCTGGGGAAACTCACAGCTGTCTTTTTTTTTTTAAAGAGGATTTTTTTTAAGTTTATTTTTTTGAGGGGGAGGGGCAGAGAGAGGAAGAGAGAGAGAGAGAGAGAGAGAGAATCCCAGGCAGGCTCAATACGATAAGTATAGAGCCCCTTGAACTCACGAACTGTGAGGTCACAACATGAGCCAAATTCAAGAGTTGGATGCTTGATTGACTGAGCCACCCAGGTGCCCCCATGGCTGTCTTATCCCTATGGTGTCACGGTCCCACCGCCCCGAGTCCTCAGCATAGGGCCTGGCCTTGCAGTGGGGGCTCAGGGAAGTGCTGTTTACACAGCTCCTTCTGAGACCACAGACAGACCCGACGTGTGTATAGAATCTGAAAATAGGCAATATTATTGGGTTTGGGGGCTGGTTTTAATGGGTGTGAGGAGTGGCTAGAAACCACCGTGTGGAGAGCCAATACATCAGAAAATTTAGCAAATATCAAAGTCATTTTGTCATTCCATCCAGAAGTTAGCACTCTTCACATTTGAGTGCTCATGACTCCATGGCCATCAAATGGCACCTATTTCTTCAGTGTCTCACAGAGCTCCTAGACTCCTCAGAGTGGGAAGTGACTTAGATCCTGTCATCCAATCCTGTGATATTGCAAATGAGGAGACTGGGGGCCAGAGGGAGGAAGTGACCTTCCAGTGTTGCACAGCCATTAAGTAGCAGGATTTGAGGCCAGGCCAAGTTCAAAGTCAGATACTCTGTATATGAAATAGGCTTCCTTGCCTTCTCAGAGGGAACAAGAACAGTTTATGAAGAGTTTATCTCTAATACCACAGAGTGGCAGAGAAGTTTAATGGCGGGAGGGAGGGGAGCCAGCTGAGGAGAGCCCAGGCCTGGCGGGTTGGGGGTGAGTTTGCTCATTCATTTACCATGTAGGTGTTTTGTGAGTCAAGCCCTGTGAGTGTGAAGCTATTGGTCAGAGGGAGGCTGAGGGAATCAGCAGGGGCTGTGAGCCCGTGTTTCCGTGGCACACAGTGGAGGCTGGCGGCTGACAGGGACATGTGCATCCTCGCTCCCTCATTCCACAGACATTTATTGAGCAGCTATTATGTTTGAGGCACTGTAATAGGCAGCAGTGGGGCAAACACACACAGTGCCTATCTTCATAGAGCCTACTGCCTTGTGGGAAAGACGGATGTCAGTCACGCAATCCCACTTCTGTAGTCACATGTGGAGAGAGATGTGCGCCACTGGGAAAGGATGTGTGACTTCATGAGGTCTGCCTGAAGCCAGAGGGTCCCATGTGGAAGACTTCCACGGGGGGTGGGGGGTGACGCCTGAGCCAAGAGGGAAGAATAAAGAGTCCTGGCTTCCCACAGCCACCTGGCTCACCTCTGTCCTAGTGCTGGAAGCCCCCTTGAGAGGCGGGACCAGGTCTGTCATGGTCGCTGGTTTTTCCTTGTTTCCGAAAGCTCCTGGTAGACGCTCAGTAAATATGTCTGGTGAATTTGTGAGCGTGTGTGTGTGCAAATCCATAAGTGCACATGCATGTAGGGGATGACAGTTTGTAAAAAGAGCCTGGAGGAAAGGCACGGGGGAACCACGAGTGGCTGGATACAATGGTCTTCACATGTCATCATCAGCTGCTCTACCCTCCTGGGTACATGCAGTTCTCATAAAAACCCTTTGAAACAGTCATCTTGATTTTACAGATAAAGAAATAACCAGGTTCAGAAAGATTAAGTAACTTGGGCAAAGCCATGTAGTTACTACATGGCAGAGATAGGATTTTGACCCAAAGCTGCCTGACTCCGACACCTGAGCTTGTAGCTACTATGCTGAAAAGTCATGTGGGTCCTTAAAGTTGGGTGCTTCCTGCTTTCTGGTAGCCTCTCTGATGCCCATTCTGAATGTCCCTGTGCTCCAGGCATATCTGGCACAAGTGAGAGAAATGCGGCGCCCGGAACAGAGGGACTCCTGTGTTCCTGCTGAAGGGCCACATGTCAGCAAGAGGACTTCAGCACACAGGTGCTTTGATTCTTTGTTTTTTCCTGAGCATTTCTTCTAAACCCTCTAAGGACACGGTCCTCACACATCTCTTGCTCAAACAATCCCTTTACGCTCTTAAAAATTACTGAGAACCTCCAAAGGGTTTTGGATTACGTGCCCATATTGATTGCTGCGTGTCATATTAGAAATTAGAACTGAGAGATTTTATTTTATTTTTTTAACGTTTTATTTATTTCTGAGAGAGAGAGAGAGAGAGAGAGACAGGCAGGCAGCATGAGCAGGGGAGGGTCAGAGAGAGAGGGAGATACAGAATCTGAAGGAGGCTCCAGGCTCTGAGCTGGCAGTCAGCACAGAGCCCGACACGGGGCTCGAACCCACGAACCGTGAGATCATGACCTGAGCCAAAGTCGGATGCTTACCGATTGAGCCACCCAGGTGCCCCTAAAACTGAGAGATTTAAAAATATTAATTCTTTTGCAAAGTATAAGAAGTCTATCACAAATATCTTTATGAAAAGTCACTGTATTTTCCAAAACAAAAGAAGATTTCCTAAGAATGGCATTCATTTACACGTTTGCACATTTCTGTAACGTCTGGATTCATGAAACACAGCCAGACCGTCATCTCCTGCGTTCCGGTCGCAGCTACGTGGCCGGGGAGGCAGTAGATGTGGAAGAGCCTGTTGCACACAGAAATGGAGTTGGCAAAGGGGGGGAAACATCTCAGAGCCCCCCAGGGTTCCTCCAACCCCNTATTAGGGCCACATCTCTGCCAAAGAGAAACAAAAGGTGCCAGGCCTTTTCAGGGGAAAAACATTTCCGAGCTGCCAGCCCACCACAAAAATAGACTCGGCTTCAAAGAACAGCCCTCCATGAACTCAATCAGTCCAGGAAGCTAAACAGCCTGATTGCCCAGGCGCAGAATGGGCTAATTGAAGGATTGGCAGAAGGGCATGTAATGCGGCTCGGGANNNATTCCTACTGAAGGGTTAAGAGTGGGGATGGGCAATGGGGAAACAGCATACCACCTAAAGGCCCAGATCTGGAGGGAGGTGCAGGCCTCCTCCCCAGACCTGGGAAACCCAACCTTCTGCTTCTAATGTCAATGTCAACTGATAACCGGAGTTCTGTTTTAAAGGAATAAAATATGAAATATGACCTGACAAAGAATATCACTTAAGAGCATGTGTGAAATGTCCTCCTTTCAGATTTCCCAAGGGNNTCCTTTCAGGTTTTCCAAGGGGTGCCAAGTAGAGGTCAGCTTTGGGAGAGGGGCGGGCTCCAGGGGTCACCTCCTTGAGGGGCGGGGATCCAGCCGCAAGACTGCCTTATATGGACACTAGCCGCCCTTCCTGCTCAGCACTGGTCATTTCCTTCTTGGGCAACATCCTGTCTCCTGTCAATGTCATGTCCAGGAATACCTGCTGACTTCCTGGGATCCAAAGAAGAAAAACATGTGAACCTGTAACCGGCACGTTCCACTGTATGGCAGACGACACAGGGAACTCATTAAGGGCGGGGTCAATGATACAGACGTGCATCTCCCTGCCCACTTTTTGTCTCCGACCCCGCGTCCCCTCCCCATACGTGTACATGCCCCCATCCCAGGTGCTGTGTGATGCTATTTTGGAAGGTGGCAAAATTAGATAGCTGGGTAAACATGAGCTCAGCTAGGACATTTTTGTGGTGAGACAAAATTTCCGGTTGTATCTAAGCATCTGTAATTTAGAAGCTCAGTGCCATTGCTGTTGGCACTTTCTGGCTAAGGACGGCAGAAGGCAAGGCTTCCAGAAGAGTCTTCGTGAGTGATTAGAGCGATCTGGGACTGCTCTGGTGTGTGTGTCTGCGTGGGGAAGTCCTCCCCAGAGTGAGGATTCTGGCGTTTCTGGGACAACCAAAGTGGCCTGCGACATTTGTCCTACCCTGGTCGGCCTGCAAAAGGGCCACCTGGATGTATTCTGTCTCTCTCTCTACCTGTGTGTCTCTCTGTCTCTGTCTCTTTCCTTTTCTCCAGCGCGGTTTTACTCTGTCACCCACACACACACACTTCAGCACCAGAGAGCTCTGCAGGGGGTAGTGTTTACCCCGCCCATCTGTCCATGGATCCCCTGCACCCTAGCTGCCACTCACCCCATGGGACCTGTCGCCTCGCGCAGCCCCGTTACCCTGTGGTCAGGAACTCTGCTTGGCTCTGGCTCGGCCTCTCTTTCCGTCTCCCCATCACACCCAGTCATGCTCTGGCCTTCACTGCTGTGAACTCGGGCCCCTTCGGATGGCCTGGGGCCTCTGAGAACTTCTCCGCTGGCCTACACCTGGCCACAAGATTGTTCACGGGAGACCACAACAGGTTACAGAGAGAAAGCAGACTTTCTGGAAGCTTCACGGTGTAATAGCTTGAGAGTCTTCTAGAAGTCTTTGTCCCCATTTGGGCACTTAGCAGCTGCATGATTTGGGGCATGTTATTTAGCTGTCTCCTGCCTGTTTCCCCACAGGGAAACAGAGGAACATCCCAGCCCTCATTCTGCACAGTAGGACTGCATGAGGCGGCATGTGTACCGGCAGGTACATCCTAAGAGCTGGGAAAGATGCTAGTTTTTTCCTCCTTATGGCCAACTGGCCCAAGACGTTCCTATTTCCCCCCTTTCTTTCTTGATGTGGAAACAGTATTCTGATTTTTCTGACTCATTAGCCATGTAACATGAGCTGACCTGCATACAGGGAAGACATGCCCAGGAAATTCAAAGTCTGGAAATTTCCTGGGCCCCTCATTCTACTTAAACAAAACAAAACCCAAACCAATAAGCAACGAAAATTATCACTCCATTTTAAGAACTCCAACATGCACGCGTATTTTCATAGAGACACTATAGTAAGAGACACCTCTCAGCGTCCAGAGTTCCTTCTGTGACACATGTCCGTCATAGAGACAGAGACACTGAGGCCCAGACACCCCTGGACGTAACTTACTTTCAGTATAGGCCAAATGCACAGCAGATGGTGGGAATCTAGTCCCCAGAAACCCATGTGCCAGCTAGCTGAACACACCACTCCTCGTGCGCTATGAAGCAGTGGTTTATGTCGGGGGACGGGGGGTGTGGGGGCGGTGAAGGGAAAGGAAGGGAAAGTCAAAGGTCATCCCGTAAATCAAGGGCAGAGACAAGACCAGAGCGCTGAAGCTTTAAGCCTGTGCCATTAGATCTCACCTACTCCTCAAACACTCTTAAAAGGATCTGCGATGGTCTTAAAAAGATGGCCACAGGCGATGACAGCAGTAAATAACCAAATCCTCATGGCCATTCTTTATGTATCCTCTGGCCACATTTCTGATCCTGTCTCCCTCCTCTCAACAGCAGTAGCTGCCTTATCATTCTGCTCTTCTCTTGTTTCAGGCTTTTCCCCTCTCCAGGCCTCACACGGTACCCATACAGAATAACCTAGGAAACACCCACCTGGCCAGGGGCCTGGAGTTCAATTCCCAGTCCTTGATCTGTGAGCAGGGGGGTCAGCACCTGACAGTCTAATCCAGGCTTGTCCTTGGCACCCAGGCCTGGGGTGGGAGAGAGAACTGGATTTAGGTGCCCTTGGGACAAGAAATTAACAAGAAGCAACTTCACGAGCAGAGCAGATGGGAATGACTTTGAAGTCACTGGCCCAGGGTCCTCAAGGCCACTGGTTTCAGTTGACTGTATAGTCCCAGGAGTAGCCAGAGCAGGCATTTTGAGCACCTTAGTGAGGCCAACTGGGAGAGATTCTGGGCTAGAGGAGAAGGATGTGGTGAAGGTGAGGTCCGGACGAGGGCTGTATGTATGGAGCTCATGCACCTTGGTCTTCCTCCTCCAAGAAGTCCCCCACTGATCACAATGTGGTACTGGCTTCCACTGCCTCACCGTTCAGCACTTTCTCACTGAAGCTGATGTTCTAGAATAATAGCTCAAGTCACAGCCCAGGAACACCTCAGTGTAAAGTAAAAGCTATTTAATACATTAAGGGGGACAATCATCAGACAATGTCCCTTTCCTATGAATGTGATGCCTGCAGCATTCGCCTCACCCATGAAAAATTTTAGTTGAGAAAGAATTCGCATGGCTTCTGCAGTTATGAACACACCAATGACACATTACTGATAAAGCCCAATTCTTTTATCTCACAGACACAAAATACGACTACGGAAGGCCACCCATGGATTCTATTGTGTTTACTGTTTCAGGGGCTAAAAGATGACAGTTATACCAAACTAATCCTTGATTATTTTTGTTAATCACACCTCTTCCTAACTAGAAAAGATTTCTGCATAACAATGATTTGTGGTAACAATGATTATAATCAACATTAACTATCATGAACATAATTCTTTGCCCATAAAAGTGGTTGCACGATCTTTTTAGCAGTATTGAAAGAGAGAGGGAGGGAGACGGGGGAGGGGAGAGCAAGCCAGCGAGCAAGCAGAAAGAGAGCAAGGGAGGGAGGGAGGGAGGGAGGGGGAGAGAGCGAGAGAGAGAGAGGAGAGAGAAAGCACGGCATTGGAGCCATGTCTCTTCACCTGGAAGTAGAGGTCCAAACCTAGAGAGGAGTAGAGGTAACACCAGACACTGATTTCCCACCAAACTGGAATTTGTGAACCAATTCCAGATGTTTACTTGCCTGTCACTCACACTGGTGAGCATGAAGGGCCTTCTTTTTTTCAGGAGACTGCCTTGGGGGAAAATAGCCCTGAGCCCCTAATCTCTTTCACATCCAGGCCCATCCTCAAGAACAATTCCATGAGTCTCGAGTACGCAGATGCATGATCATGGATGTGAGCCTGATGAGGGCACAGGCCATGCGGTCAGGCAGACAAGCGTGCCCACGCGGTACCTGCCTGTGGTCTGGCCTCATTCAGTGGGAGACAGACAAGTCAGATTTTGTATGCTTTGGTCCTGACCTTCAAAGACTCATCCCAGTAAGTTGTGGTCCTGGCTGTTGGGATAGCTGTACTCCCTCTGGACATCTTAGGTCCTTTTAGCTGCTCAAGGCAATAGGTTCCCTTGGGCAGGTTTCCCAGTTCTTAACTGTAACTCAGGAAGAAGGTCCCGAATCGCCCAGGTTCCCTGTAATGGCAAGTCCCAGCTCGGTGCTAGCATTCTTAGACTGCACTTGATGAAGGAAGCTCTCTAGCCTCAGTACTCGGCAAACAGAGCAATATTTGTTGACGGAATGAATGAAACAGTGAGAGAACATTTCCTCTTTCACGCGTTCCTTTCTCTATGACAATAATAAGGATTTCTGTGATGACGCAGGTAGAGTGTCCTGAGCTCCTTACATACGTGATCTCATTTGATTGCTGCAAGAAACCTTTGGGGAACCATCACTCCTCATCCTAATTTCCAGGTGAGGAAGCTGAGAGGTGGCAAGTATGATGTGACTTTGCCCAAATGCACCAAGCTAGAGAGTGAGAGAGCGGGCCATGACTCACATCTAGGTTGGCCAGTTCCAACAGAGTGCACATCTGAGACCGAGGCGGTGTTTGCAAAGTGCTCGGCCCAGGGTCTGGCCCAGCTCTCGGCTTCCTCCCATCCAAACTCCCATGTGCTTCCTACTCTCCCCCACCGTTAATGACCAACCCCTGTGAGAAATATAATCTCTGTTTCCTTGGTGCCCAGCAACCCTTCCAAACGGAATCCCTAGCTAGGCTGCATATATAAACATCACCATTTATCAGACTATCCACGGACTAGCTTATTGAGTCCAGTTGCCTCTACATCTCTGCATCTTGACATCAAATACACTTACAAGAAACTATTTACTGACTCAACTCAAAACTATAGCCCTCATTTCACTATGAGCCTGAGCAGTATCAGCCATCAAATTTCAAATCCCTTCTGGTGGGCTGGACCTGGGGAGACTTCACACTAGAACTGTCCTTTGGCTTGGGTCTCTGGCATAGCGTCGCACGGGTAGGTGTGGAGGGTGGGGGGAAGCAAGGCTTTTGAGGCCGTCTGAGCAGAACAAGACAGGGCGGCTGGAAAGCAAGGAGGAACTGGGGGCAGATGGAGTAATCCCATTTCCTACAATTATAGGTGGAGGGGAGGGAACAGTGGTGATGGCCGCCCAGGCGACAGCTCTGAATGACAAAGCCTGGAAAGCTAGCCTGGGGTCAGGTAATGGGGATGGGTGTCCTCCTCTCTAGGAAATAGAGGTGCCATTAGATTTTTTTTCTCGTTTCCTAATGGACAACTATAATCTCAAGTACTTCTGTAAATGGTGATGACATTAAGAATGATCATACTCCTATTTAGCAGAACCACGCCCAGACAGCCTGCCTTTCACCTGGGAATGTGACATCGCATAGCTTTCACGCGGAGGGTGGCAGCACAATGGGTGCCCCAGGAGCAAAGTTACAGACTGTGAGGAGGCCTGTCAGGTTGCTGTTATTATTATTATTATTATTATTGTCATTTTTACATTTATTCACCTATGAGAGAGAGACAGAGCGTGAGCAGGAGAGGGGCAGAGGGAGAGGGAGACGCAGAATCCGAAGCAGGCTCCAGGGTCTGGGCTGTTGGCACAGAGCCCAAAGCAGGGCTCGAACTCACCAACTGTAAGATCATGACCAGAGCTGCAGTCGGGAGCTTAACCGACCAAGCCATCCAGGCGCCCCATGTCAGGTAACTATTAAAAAGCATTCAAACAAGTGGAAATTTTTTTTTTCTTTTTTAACTTTTTTCCCTGCATCATTTCCCCACAAATTCAATCTTTTCCCTTTGGTTTTCTCTCTGATTCTGGGACTAGAATGCAGGGTCCTTAGGCTTATTTCCCACATGAGACTGTGGCCCCGGTGGCTTTCCTTCCACTCCAGAACCATTCTCCGAACTTCGCCACCCTTGATTAACTGCAGCCACTCTCGGCACAGCCTCCCACAGGCCAGCAGAATATTTCTACAGCAGAAGTACCTTTTTGATTCATGAATCAATTTCAGCATGCAGCAGAGTGACGAGTCATTGTCTCCGGATGGTGAGATTTCAGATGGTTCTTTTTTTGTTTTCTTGGCTTATCTGTATTGTCTGGTTTTGACACAGTGAATATGCATTACCAGGGAGCAGAGACATAATAAAAAGAGTTCTAAAGAAGACTGAATTTCATTATCATGCCAAGCAAATGCAGCTAAATACAAAATTGTATAAACACCATGACCTCAACTTAGTGAAGCCAATGGACGATTGGGAGAACAGGCCGGAAGGAAACGTGCCGAAATGTTAACAGTCGTCTCTGGGATCAGGACTCCATGTGCTAGGCTGGGGTGACAAAGGGAAGCGCTCGTGTACAAATGTAAGGAGCCATGTGCTCTCAGGGTCAAGGAAGTGCAGGGATGGTCCCAGCCAGTGAGTGCCCTGGGCACTCTGCCTCATCTTACTCTGGGCCCAGCCAGGGGCCCCCAGACGTGAAGGGGTTTGAAATGCTTTAAACAACCCTCTTTCAAATGACTATGATGGCGTGCTTGTAGGGAGAAATGTCACCCTTGTGTCAACCATTTTCTCTGGTCTGTCAGCAATCGGCTAGATTTATGACATCTCTCTCCAGTCTTGTTCCTAAGTCAGCCTGCTTTTCAGCTCTTCTCTACCAATACTCTGATCTCATCTGGCCCTTGGCAACAGTCTTACCATGGATCAGGCCAAACAACTGCTTTCTTTCTCTGATCATGTATGAGGACAGCAGACCTCCCTGCTCCTTACCAGCTCCCTCCTCTGGTCCCCAGGAAAGTTATTTCCCAACCTCCTCTGTCCCCCCCCACCCTTCTCCCACATCATGTCGCTTCTCATTCTTGGTCAATGGCTTTGTCTTATCAGTCCGGGTCCTGGCAGGAATTATGTGTTGTATCCAAACCACATACATAAAATGAGTTTACTGAAGGGACCACTTATAAGGGTGGAGTCAGAGTTTCAGGAAACCAATGTGACATAGGACAGAGCCCAGGGCTAGCAACAGTGGAGGTCCTAGATCACTAGGTCCTAAGGGGTCAGGAGAGCAAGTACCATCAGAACGTGGCCACCCCTCATACCTCTTTCATTTTTCTCTTCTCATGTATGTTACCCAGATCATGATTTTGTTAT
>NW_027527807.1:2362569-2379661 GCF_008692635.1 Crocuta crocuta
AGAGAGAGAGAGAGAGAGAGAGAGAGAGAATCTCAGGCCGGCTCCATGCTTAGCACAGAGCCCGATGCAAGGCTCAACCCCACAACCCCAGGATCATGACTTGAGCTGAAATCGAGAGTCTGATGCTCAACCTCCTGAGCCACTGGGCGCCCCTTGTCCCTCCATGGGTGAACTCCTCCAAAACCACTGCTCTCACTACATCCATATGCTACTGACTGCCCATCTGTATTACCCATCCCAGCCTCACTCCCATGCCCAAGAGTGTCTATCGGATGCATCCACACAATGTCCCGTTGGTGTGGCCAACTCCACACGTCGGAAACCACACTCACGTTCTTCCTTTCATCTTCCATCAGTGCTCCTCTGCTCAGGGGCTAGCGTCTAATGCTTTCAGCTGTACGAGCTAGAAACCTTGGCTCCCTCTTGACGCACCCCTGTCCCTAACTGTGCCCTCTGCATCCGGCCAGTCCGCCTCCTGCTGTCTCTTCTACTTCTCCACATACTATGAACCCCTCTGCTTCTCATCATGACAACAATTACTTTAGCTCACGCTCTCACAACTTCTTACTTGATCGCTACAACTGCTCTCTAACTGCCACTAGCCTGCTGTCCCCCAACCCTCATTGTCACCTGCCAGAGGTGCTCATTCAAAAATGTGATTCTGATCATGCAGCTGCTCCCCGTGGTCTTCAAGATAAATTTAGGCTCCTTAACCCAACATATAAAGTTTGTCGTGGTCTGAGTCCTACATCTTTGTTCATACCTCTCCAGGTTAATCTACCACCTCTCCCCTAACAACTACTGTACATGCAAGCCACAGCAAACCATTTTCAGGTCCACACACTGCCCACGTGTACTTAGCAGCTATTACAGTCATTTTTTGTCTCCTTGGAAGAGCCTTTCCTTCCCTTGCCTCTCCTGACTAGCTCCTACACATTCTTCAAGACTCAGCTCAAACTTCACTGCTTCCTGAATGCACTTTTTCTTTTTTTGCACCTGCCATTCTTCAATATAATCTCTGGTTTACTTTGAAAATCTACATCAGAGTCAATAAACTATAGACTGTTTTCTGTTTCTCTAAATAAAGTTTTATTGGAACCCAGCCACTCCACTTCATTTATATGCTGTCTGTAACTGCTTTTGTGTTTCAGGGTTCAGTGGCTGCAGCAGAAAACACATGGCCCACAAATCCTCAAGTATTTACTCTCTGGTGCTTTCCCAAAACACCTCCAACCCCTGTTGTAGATCTAGAACCCTGGCTATGTAGTCGAACCAGCTGAAAATATCCTGATGCACAGGTTGCAACCCCCTCCTCCCACCCAAGATTCTGACTTCCTTGTTATAGTTGCCGCATTGAGAACTAAAAGCCCGTTAGGTGAATCTAATGTGCAAGTCTGAGGATCACTGCTGCAGTGAGGAACATCCTTGAGTAGAGGAACCGGGTTTTTGCCTCGCATCTGTCTGTCCTTAGTTCCAGGACAACGAGGGGCTCACGCTGGTCAGTACTAGTGCCAGGTGCGTGGTGTACATTGTCTCACTGTTTTTCCAGTTTGAAGGAATTTATTGTTTAAAGTCGATTTCTTTATTTTTGAGAGAGAGAGAGAGAGAGAGAGAGAGAATCCCAAGCAGGCTTCTTGCNCATGATCTCATTTCATCCTCACTATAAAGCCACAAAGCACACACTATTATTGTCCCTGTTTGACAGATTAGAGCATTGAGGTTCAAAGAAGTTGACGGACTTATCCAAGGTCACAAAGATTTTAGAACCTCTGTTCTCAAACCAATGTCCTGTGTCACTTGGAAGAGTCTCAAGCATGTGGTTGGAGAAGAAAGTAAATTGGTTTCTTGAGAATGAGGGAGTTGAAATTGTGGGTAAAAGAAGCATTTTCTAAAACACAGGGCCATGGGAAGATCATAATAGCAGCACTACAACCAAGAATAACCAGTACCTTCCATTTCTTGAGCATGTACCAGTGCTAGATGCTGGATGCTCACTTGAAATGCACGATCTCACTTTATCCTTACAACTGGGAAAGAAGTCCTTTCACCCGGGCCGGGAGGCCCGGGTGGGATAAGCCGGTGGAGCCTTTCAAGCACTGAGAAAGTGAGAACTCTGCAGGCCCAAGGGCACCAGGAGGCCAGAGACGGAGTGAGCGGTGAGAAGGATGAATGTTACCTACCCTGAAATGTTCACTGGGTTCCGCTTTGCCTGCATAATATACTACGACTACCCATCGTGGAGTGCTATTTTACGCCACCTAATACACGTTAAGACCCCTAATATATACCATCTCAGACTACGCCTGCGCAGTATGTATTATGATACCTATTTCACGGATTTAAAAAACTTGAGACTTAGGGGATGAAGGCCTTCCCCAAATCACCCAGCTAGAGTGGCACAACCCTGATTCAAAGTCGGTTCCTTTGGCTCCAAAGCCTGCAATACCAGCCACCGCGTTAGGAAGGATGAAATCAGTTATATATAATGGGTTGTTACAATGAAACTGTTTTTGCCTTAGGTGCCCGGGCTGAGGCCCTAAGCCTGAGGAAGTTGTACAAACTGGCTTTTGATTATTAATCCCTCTCTGACATGGAGAGCGTAAAGGAGGAACCCATGAGGTAGGCCAGAGGGTAAGAGCCCGCTTTCAACAGCTGCTAAGCCCAGAGAGCTCCGATGCTGGCTTATCAGGGAAGCACTAGCTAAGTAAGGTGTTTCGTGCCCCCTACCCCTCTTATCTGTCTCTCCTTTGACCCCTGAGGAGGTCAGAGGAAGCACAGTGAGCCAGGTGGGGAAGAGGCCTGGAAGGACAAGGTGTGGACCTTGAGAATAAGGAGGACATCACNCAATACAGTTGTGAGACGGTTTCCAAGACCTTAGTTGTGGTTTTTGTTGTGTTTAGTTTTTCAAAATCCAACTGCTTTTTATAGTTACATATAATGAGACATGCTGGTTCCACAGCTTCTTGATTACTCATGCTGTCGGGATAGGATTCTAGAAGCAATGCTAGTGTCTCCCCATTATAAACCACAAAAAGAGATGTAAACAAGAGTCTATTCAAACCATAGGGGTATGTGCATGTGTGAGTGTGTAAGAGAGAGACAGAGGCGGGGAGTGTTGAGCTGGAGTTAACAATAATTGGGCTATTTCCAACACTTCTGAAGCCCGTACCACTTGTTTGGGGTGGCCTGGTGCCACAATATTGCTGCAGGAACCCATTTGCCAGGCCGTCAAGAAGAAATCTTTAACCTTTGGCCTTTAAAAATAACGAATGGTCCGCTTTTCCCCCAGAGCCCCCTTCCTTTCTAAGCCATGCTTTCCTCCATTCCTGCAGAAAGCTCCCATCCAGACCCAAATTCCATTTCAGATTCAAAGTGGGGAAATACTGGGATTGAACTCTCATCACCAAAAGCCAAGATGGCTGCAGCTGCGACACAAAACACCCGACGAAGAGCCATCCCGTTAGTCTCTGTCTTGGCTAATGATCACCAGGGCACTGAGCTGTTGGCTACCCGCCAACTGCTACATCTCTGCTTCAGAGCCACTCACCAAAGGGCAGAGGCTTTAGGGAGTGAACTTCAAACGTGTCACTTTGTGACTCAGGCATTGAAGTGGGTACAACACACCTAAATTCACACCTAAAAGTCATGCCTCTCTTCTGTGAGCTCTCACGCCTTTTCCCTGTGCTTCTTGAAGCTTCATTCTGCCCTAAGGTATAATTTGATCTTCTCCCCCAGAATATGCATGGCCTGTGTCTGGCCCACCTCGATAGCCTAAAGTGTCTAGCACAGTGCTTGGCACTAGATTAGGCTTCAATAAGTAACAGTTGAATGAATAAATGGATAAATCCATTGACCCGTTCTTGGAACCTGGGGGACTGGAGGAGTTTGTTTACCAGAATAGCTGTGTTTTCCCACAAAGACCTTTATAGGTGGCAGAAGCACCTGAAAGATGGCTAGAATCACTGTATCTTGTGACAACACCTTCAGTTTAGGCCATGGTTGGTAACTGATGCAGTCAGTTCCAATGTTTAGTTCATCTTCATTGCCCTGTGTTTTTTTTTTTTAATTTTTTGGTAATATTTATTTATTTTTTGAGAGACAGAGACACAGCGTGAGCAGGCGAGGGTCAGAGAGGGAGGGAGACACAGAATCTGAAGCAGCCTCCAGGCTCTGAGCTGTCAGCACAGAGCCTCACCTGGGGCTCGAACTCACGAACCGCGAGATCATGACCTGAACTGAAAGTCAAATGCTTAACTGACTGAGCCACCCAGGCGCTCCTTCATTTCCCTTTGGAAAATGAATGGAATAGACCAGTATGTGTCAACCTTGATAGACTGGTAGCCGCTGCCCAGAGCACCCCAGTCAGAAAGGTTCTGACAGCAGAGCTGGGCCCAGTGGGAAATGATGGTTGTGACTGGTTGGCAGTATTTTCATCGAACCAGCGAGAATGGCGGAGGCAGAGGTGGCCCACGTTCCCCATCTCTTTTTAGAGTCTGCCCTCAGGGCCTGCTTTTTTCTCCCCACTGATAGAATATCAGTTTATAGGGGCGCCTGGGTGGCTCAGTCAGTTAAGAGTCTGGCTCTTGATTTTGGCTCAGGTCATGATCACGTGGTTCCTGAGATCAAGACCCACTCCGGGCTCTATGCTGACAGCACGGAGCCTGCTTGGGCCTCTCCCTCTCCCACTCTCTGCCCCTCCCCTACTCGTGTGCATGTACTCTCAATAAATAAACTTTTTAAGAAAAGGATATCAGTTTATAAGATAAGGATCATAAGACACTGCAGAATCCAAAGTTTGGGAGTTCCTGCTTAAGCTCTTACTTGTCACAAGCAATTGCTATCCACAATACTGTTCGTCTCAACCTGACCGCGGTGAGCTTCCACCGTGATCATGGATGTGAACCGGATTGGCGAAAGGAAGAAACACGACACAGGTGGAAGGGGCTATTTCCCTCGATGCATGGAGACCAGTGGTGGTGTTAGCACCCCTTGGGGACACGTCCGAAATGCAAACACGCAGACTGCATCCCAGACCTACCGGATCAGAGACCACTGATCCAAGCCCTGTAAACAACTCAGCCAGACGTCGAATCAGCCCCGGATTCTGCTTTCGCCCCAAGGGAGAAGGTACTTTATTGCTAGGATTAGGCCCCCAAATAGGAACTCCATCAGTACCTCTAAGGACATACTTACTCCTAAAACAAAACCAAGACAAAAACCAATATCTCTGATTCTTTTCCCAAGCCAGCCAACCAAAATCTCCCTAGCTCGGTGGGGGAAAGCATTTGCATTTTATTGTGACTAACATGATATTTCACATGGAGCCTTCGTCCAGACACAGTGTTAACACAGAACCACGTTTGGTTTCGCGGAATGATAATGTTATCACGATGACGACTGAATGAAAAGGGTCTCCGGAATGTGGCTCTCACCCAGGAGTTTTTATTCTCATCAGCCTTTGCTGATATGTGGACCGATTGTCAGTCAAGTTAAGCATTAAAATACTCTTGTTCAAAGAGAATTCTATGTATGCTATAAACAGCTGGCATTTATTACTACTAGGCATGTGCTAAGGGCTTTATGTGAATTCTCTCACTCACTTTTGCCATCGTTGGGAGAGATAGGATTGTCACCCCCATTTTCCAGATGAGGAAACCGAGGCTCAGAGGGGTTAAAGAACTTGCTCCCCAAAATCACACAGTGGAGCTTGAATTCAAGACAGAATCCATAGTTTTGAAAGCCTAAGATCTATTTCTTAGCCACTCCGCTATAGGAAATCCTTGATTTAGACCTTCTGGGGGAGATCATTTTCCTTCTCTATTTCAGGCCAAACAATCTCTTCTCACTTCTCCTGTGCATTAAACACACACACACACACACACCCGCACACACAGGAAAAAAGGAGGGAGGAAGTTGCTTGACTTCCTGGGGACCCCATTAGCATTTGGAAATAGACTTCAGTAGAGCATGAGGGATTTTAATAATCCTTATTGTCTTCCTTCTATCTAATCTAACTCTGAATCGAGTTACTGGGGGAAGGTTGTGGAATCCCTTCCCCCTCACCACGATTCTTAAACGTTAAAGAGCTAATCTTCTTACTGGGCTGCCTGAGTTCAGCTGCCCTTAGGTTTCACTGAAGTCTGAGAGTTTGGATGAAGGAATTGTCCATCACTAAACATTGCTTCTCTCTTGGAAAATGCCACGATAACATTCATATTTCCTTTGAAAGAACAAACCACATAGAATCTTCGTAACGAGAAAAAAATGATCTGCCCTCAAGGAGAATACAATTTAGATGAAGTGAAGAGATTAAGCCATCACTTCTACCATTAACGAACACTGGCGGAGTTCCTATTACGCATCAAACACTGTGCAAGGAGGTGCAGGAGATAAGGATGAAAAATTCTCAATTAGGATGTTTTCATAGACCCATTTGGACATGGGACATTTTGTGGCCATTTTATCAAAATGCCAGTGTCAAAAGAGTTGTATCAAGATGTCCTGTGCCCCTTTAAAATATGGTTTCTGCTATGAAGAAGCTTGGAGTCATGTGAGGTGCCTGGGTGGCTCATTTAGTTAAGCATCTGACTCTTAATTGCAGCTCAGGTCATGATCTCGTGGTTTATGAGTTCGAGCCCCACATCGGGCTCCACACCGGCAGTGCAGAGCCTGCTTTGGATTCTCACTCTCTCTCTCCTTCTCCCCTGCTTGCACTTTCTCTCTCTCTCAAAATAAACAAAAACTAAAAAAAAAAAAAGGAAGCTTGGCATCATGAAAGAGTATAGCACCCATTGTTGGTGCTTCCTGTGCGTTGTTGACACTGTAGTATGGGTATCATCCTTTTTCATGGAAGAGGAAACTGAGGCTGAGAGGGTTGTGTAATCTGCCCAAGGTCACACAGAAGGTGAGTGACTGAGCCACTATTTGAATACAGGTCAGTCAATTTTGTTGGGCCAAACCAAATGGAATAGGGGGATTAGGGGACAGCTAGGCTGCAGTGGAGAAAGGTTTCCTTTATAAACAAGGAGACAGAAACGGGCAATGTAGATGATTCTTTCCCCAGGCCTGGCTATAAAGTTTGAGAGAGAAATGTGTCAGAAATAGGAGGGTCAAGGAAAGTCTATCGTGCCCGTTTGCTCTGTGGGCAGCCGTGATGCTGGGCCTGCCCTCTAGCTATTTACAGAAGAAGTGCTCCACATATCTGTCATCCAGGAAACTGTTCCCAAATGCCTGATGTAGACATCGGCTGCTCCAGCTGATCCTCTCTGGTATCCAGCAAGCCAGGGAAGGGAGAGCCATCATCAGGAGACAATGAGGGAAGCAGGTATGGGAGACCAGGAACAGGAAAACCACACCGTCCAGATCTTTCCACCATGGTTCTACATGAACAGTTAGCCATTCTCAAGGATTAGCTTGGCATCCTAACCTTGAAGGTTTCTGCATCCCGCCCCCAGCATGCACGCCTGCAGAGTCCCCTTAAGTGTGAGTGCAATCTCTTCATATAATGACATATCCTCCCCGTGTTTATGTTACATTATGTGGCAAGGGCAGATTATCCTGGGTGGGTCTGGTCTAATCAGGTGAACCCTTCAAAAGCAGAGTTTTCTACAGGTGCTTGCAGAGGAGGGTTCGATCCCCAATCAGTGCTTTGAAGATGGAGGGGACCACGTGGCAAGAATGCAGGCAGCCCTAGTGCTACATGTGACCCCTGCCTGATGCTCAGCAAGGAGCTAGAGACTTCAGTCCTACAACCTGAATGAACCAGACTCAGCCAACAACCTGAATGGGCATGGAACCAGATTTGGCCTAGACTTTTCCAGATGAGGATTCAGCCTAGCCAACACCTTGAAGAACCTGACCAGAGAAGCCAGTTGAATCAGGCTTCACACAATCGCAGGCTAACAAATGGGTGTGATTGTTAGTCACTGTGTTGTTTCTTATGCAGTCATAGGAAACTAACATTCCACCTCTTCTGAGAAACTTTCCCTCACTAATCCCAGCCTCATATGCTCTCCCTCCCCCAACCCCCCGACAGGGAGCACACCTTGTACATCAGCACGCCCCGCACTGTGCTTCATGCAGGATTTCACACAATGAAAAGCACTCAGCAGACAAACGCTGAGCGACTAGAACGATCACAGAGTAAATATTCCCCCTGAAAAGTAATTCTTGCCTTATCAAACCTCAGGAGCGGTGCTCCCTGGGAATGAATGACTGAGTGAATGAATCAGTGAGTACCTCTTGCCCTTAAAGACACTGTCTATCAGATGTAGTCATAAGAACTCGGCTGTCATGCAGAGTGAGGCCCACCTGGAAGTAGACTTGCATCACAGAGTCTGAGCAGCACCCAAATCTATGATGGTATCTCTGCTTCCTGTGCCACTTAGCCCCACATGGTTTACCGTGACTGAGGGAGGATTTGCATAATCCAAACAAGCCTCCCCATGATGGATCCGGCCATCCCAGTCCTTCCCTTGTAATATCGGACATGCAGATCGCCTATTCCTGTTTCTCTTCATCCGTCAACGGTCACACAGACATGGCAGCTCATTTTCCTTGTACTGGAATAGAACTGAGGGCTAGATATCCAAAGAGAGTAAAATACACGTATAAATGCTGCAGGAGGAATGAGGCTGAATGTCCTTTGGAGAACACAGGGCTGCTGCTGATTTATTTCGTATACGCAGGCATGGCGGTATATGTGTATGCATGTACACACACATACACCTCACACGTTTTACGGTTTACAAAGGCCTTTTTTGGCCATTGGGCTATTTGAGCCTTATAACTCCCTGAGGCAGACTGAGCAAAGATGTGTGTCTTCATTTTTAAATGAAGAAACTGGGGCTCAATGATATTGTTTGCCCAAGTTCACAGAGCAAATTAAGAGACTTGCTAAGAGGCCAGACCTCCCATGTGAATGAGATGAAGTCCAATGTTCACATCTTTGGTTAGGAGATCCTGTGACTTTAAATTCCAAGAACTACCCAAGAACTAGAAGTTGGTCCCTATGAGGATTTCTACGTGTTCGTAATTATTACGGGCAACAAACCCTTAGAAATCTTCATCTCATTCATTCATTCATTCATTCATTCAACAAATATTTATTGAAAACCTACAGTGGGCACTGTTCTTGACTTGGGAGGCAGTCAGTCATGGTCACTTCCTTATGGAGTTTATACGGTCAAGTCTAAACTTGTGTAACAAGTGTAACTGAGTTACACAAAAATACTACCTTTGACTTCAGTTATGAGGTCTATATGCTCCCCTTCTTTACTCCCTTGGGTAGAAGTAGCTTCCATCTGCTGAGAGGGGAAAACTCCTTGGGCATACGGAGGGCTTTAAAGGTTCTTTGTGCCTCAACTTTTTTTTTTTTTTAAGGTATAAGGAAAGCCTTCAGGGGTATGCCCTGAAGACTCAGTTCTTTTCCATTGCTCGTGTTCATTCTTCCCGCATCCAAACCAGACGAAGGATGTTCCTGGCAGCTGACAGAGGACATCCGGGTCCTGAGCATCAGTGAACACTAGCATCCCCAGGGCAATGACGGTGTGACACGTGTGCCCTCCGATGAGCAGTGGTGTGAGCTGCTGGTCCAGGAGCCCAGCCTGTCTTCACCGGGGCCATCAATCCAGCTGCTGCAATACATACATTCCCCTGGCCCCCTTCGTCAGCGTTTTCATGCGATAACGGGCGTGTTACAGTCGGCGGAAGGTTAAGCACATCTCCTTGGCAGCTTTCCTCCAAGTGACTCGGAGATCCCCGCTACTTCTCTACTGCGATGCCACCATCTTGGAGGTTTCTGCTTCCAGCTGCATGAAGAGGAAGAGAGAAGGAGGAAGGACAGATCATACCTTGGACTGGAAATGACATACCCTTGCACTGACGTTCTTACTGGGACGAAGTTAGAGTGGCCCCTCTGAGATAGGCTGGGAATGTACTCGCCCTGGGAAAGGAAGAGTGGACAGGGTGCGGAACAGAGCGCTGTCTTTGTCACATGGTCCAGGGCGAAGAAGTGAGTCTCCCATCCCCTTTCCCCCACATGCTGGCTTTAGTCAGGCTCTTTTGCGACACGGTAAACCACTGAAGTTACCTGCAAGGCAAATGGAGAGAGGCTCTCAAGGGCCTGCTTGAGTTGGACCTGGCGTCAAAAGATGCCAAGAACAGAGGCAGCTACTTTCTCTGGGGATCACTCAGGGGCTGCTGTCCCGTGGACACGCCTGTGTCATCTGCCTCTGCGCTCCATTCACCTTTGCACCAATGGGATCTCATCACAGTTCCACCTGGCACACAGCCTACAATGGCCACCCTGGTCCTGAGTCTCTCTGATTACTGTCCAGCTTAGCTGCCCAGCAGTTTCTCTGTCTCCCATACTAAACTCCTGAGAGTAGAAGTCCAGGGCTTCAGCTCCTTTTTTCAAACGAGGCCATTCAAGCCACTTAGGTCCCTGGCTAACCTATATATGTGAGACGCAATTGGGCCACTGGCCCATCCCGGCCACATAGGGTACAGCAAGGAGGCCAGGGCACATCATCCATGGACTCTTCAACAAGGCTACGAGACAGGAAGTTCCTCTCGAAGCTTCTCCTGCCGTGGGCAGTGCAGACGACAGCAGACATATTTGTGTATAACGATGCCTTTAGGACAATGCGTCTATCCGAGCACAGGGCCGGAAGTCCGCGGTGCCCTAGCCATGCAGGGCCAGTAGACAATCCCAGAATCAGCTTGTGGGGACACTGTGTCAGCTCCCCCAGTCTTCATCACACGCCATCTTGTGCTCTACCTTTCTGCATGGTGGAGTTTCAAAAGCTAGAACCTACATTTCCCAGCCTCTCTTGCGGCTGGGGTAATGGATACAAAAGAGGTTCTACTGATTGGATCTGCTTGCTTGGTTTTTTGAGGGCAGAAGTGAGATGTAGGCCCATTTTCCTGCTCTTTTGGTTGTTTCCTGCTGGTAAGCAAGGTCTCCGAGGCACAAGGTTTTTCTGTTACTAGTGGTCCCATGTCTGTTCTCCAGCTTTCTGGATGTTGGCTAGAGGCGGCTGGGGTAGAAGGGGCGGTAATGGCAGCTTCCTGATTCCATTTTCCAGATTCCTGGGTAACAGCAACAGCAACGTGTCCTTGAATCTGGTGGTGCCACTGGTGGCCTTAGAGACAGTCTTCAGACGCTTCAGTTCGGTCTAGACGCCTAGCACAGAGCCCACACCTCTCGCCCTTCGTGTAGGCTTTCAGTATGAATTCCCCGTTTTAAGTAATTCCTGACTAGCATGCCTTGAGTGGTTTCTGGTTCTTGCCCTGAACCCTGCCTAATACACCAACTGGGTACTGCCCCCATTTGGAGTGGAAAATAGAGCAGACTGGGTGGTTCAGGCGGTTAAGTGTCCGACTTCGGCTCAGGTCACGATCTCATTGCTCATGAGTTCGAGCCCCACTTCAGGCTCTGTGCTGGCAACGCGGAGCCTGGAGCCCGCTTCACATTCTTTGTCTCCCTCTCTTTCTGCCCCTCCCCCATTCACGTTCTCTCTCTCCTTCAAAATAAATACACATTAAAAATTATTTTTAAAAAGGAAAATAGAGCAGATTAAAACTAAAAGCACATCCATCAGCCTGGCTTTTGCCTGCGAGGTGCTGATGAAGGCCCGTAATCAGAAGATGTCCATACATCACACTGCCCGCCCCCAAGATTTCACCTCGAAAACATTAGCATCTTCGTTAATCACCAAAGGAGCTCTATCAAAACTGTGTTGCAGCAAATTTCAAAGTTGAAACAAGTTTGATCTTAGATTCAACTCTGCACACGGTGATCAGGTGCCTCCTCTGTGCTGGGCACTGCACTGGGGAGCCCTCCGCTAAGCTACGTGAAAACTGGTCCCTGCGGAGTATACTGCCTCGGTGTTGGGGAAGATAGCTTGAATACAGAGTAACACTTGATAAATACCAAAGAAGAGTTCTAGTCTAAATGCAAGGGGAACACGAGGGAGGAAGAAAGAGATAAAGTAGGCCTGAGATGAGACAGAGAATGAGTCCTAGATAAGGCATCAGCTAACCTGGATCTTGAAAATCGACCAGGAATTTGTCAGCAGCAAGAACACTGCTCGTTGAGAAATCCACTAGGCCCCACCTTCACTGTTTTTTCTTTACTTCCCTGTGAGTATATTTTTCACTATGTCTTTCTCTCCTACTTACTTTTCAACTGAAAGTAAGGGAGCCCCATATGTACCTTGGGGGTCACAGGAAGTAGGAACCACATTATGGAGTTTGCCAGTGGGAGCCGGCAGTCTGCACTGGGGTGGAGCGGGCGTGGGCGGGAGAGGGGGGCCGGGCACCCATCAGAGTTAAGCACTTGCTGAAATTACTTCCTATCAGCCAGACAAGATGTAATCAAGTTAAAGGATGCAGGCCTGAGGCAAAATAACAGAGAAAGAAAACGGTGGAAATTATTTTCTAGGAGCCTCATAGCAAACCGGTTNTCAGTCACTAGCGGAGTCTGTGACTTTGAACAGTCCACTTTCCCTCACTAACACTGATGACTGATTTGTCTGCCTGTGGATAACAGAATAGGGGGCAAGAGCAGCCAGCAAACACTACACCAGATTCCAGAAGCCTAAAAACCAAGAAACTAAAAAGGGCCCTAAAATGCATTTATACCAATCCCAACCCTCATCATTTCTACCTTGTCTAAAACAAGAGTGGCCCACGAATTCATTTTATAAAATCTTTCCCCGCAGAAATTCCCCTGGAGAATTCCAGTCTCTTCTTTCAGGGGAGGTCTAGAACCTCTTTTAAAAGGCTCTCCTGGCTAGGTCAAACACACCCAAAATAATCTTTCTTTTGATTAACTCATTTTTTAAATTTTTATTTAAAAATTTTTTAATGTGTTTTATTTATTTCTGAGAGAGAGAGAGGCAGCGTGAGCAGGGGAGGGTCAGAGAGAGAAGGAGACACAGTATTTGAAGCAGGCTCCTGAGCGGAAGTTGGACGCCACCCAGGCGCCCCTCTTTTGATTAATTCAAAGTTAACTCATTAGAGACCTTACTTACATTTGCAAACTCCTGCCACCTTGGACATATTCTATTGGTTAGAGGCAACTAACAAGCTCCACCCACATTCAAGGGGAGGGGCTCATATAAGGGTGTAGATATTAGAGCCTCCGAAGTAAAAGGACCATCTTAGGAGCACCTGGGTGGCTCAGTTGGATAAGTGTCTGACTCTTGATTTCGGCTCAAGTCATGATCTCATGGTCTCACGGTGCATGAGTTCAAACCCTGCATCAGGCTCTGTGCTGATGGTGTGGAACCTGCTTGTGATTCTCTCTCTCTCTCTCTCTCTCTCTCTCTCTCTCTGCCCTTCCCCCACTTATGTGCATGCACCCGCTCTCTCTCTCTCTCTCTCTCAAAATAAATAAACTTTAAAAACAGTAAAAAATATATATATAAAAAATAAAATGGCCATCTTAGAATTTTTCGAATCACAAAGCTTAAGCAACTTTTCCAATTGATGTTTTCCATGTTTCTATCAGAGGTATGCTAACTATTTAATATCCCTGGAGCCCCAATTGCAATAATTGTTTTTAGTACCTTCTTCCCAATATCTAGGTTTTTACTGCCATTTAACATTTTATAACATAAAACCCCAGAAGCAAGTGCTAACAGAAATACTACCTACCTTTCAAGGGTTGCTTAGAGGATTAAATTCAATAAAGTATGTTAAATGCCTCACATAGAAGTATGCACAAAGTAGGTGCTCGGTGAACAGTGGCCACGGCAGGGAGGAGCAGAGAGGCCTCTTCTGCTACTGGAGCTCTCCCAGGGCTCTGGAAAGATCCACTGTGGAGGCTCCCAGCCTCTACTTCCTTTGATCTGGAAACCCAAGGTGAGTTGGTTATGCTGAGTCCAGAGGACCATTTAGGGAAGAAGTGAGAAAAGATCTAAAAGCCTTTGAGAAAATATGCTGAATGGTAGGAGAAGCAGTGGGGCGCCTGGGTGGCGCAGTCGGTTAAGCGACTTTGGCTCAGCTCATGATCTCACGGTTGGTGAGTTGGAGCCCCGTGCTGGGCTCTGTGCTGACAGCTCAGAGCCTGGAGATTGCTTTGGATTCTGTGTCTCCCTCTCATTCTCAAAAATAAAGAATAAACATGAAAAGAATTTTAATAAATGGGAATATAAAAATAATACACCATCCTTTTGAAGGCAAGGTATGACATATATGCTATTTGCTCTGTCAGACAATCTGAATGTTAAAAAGCATGTTTTGCGAACAAAGGGGAAAAAAAGAGAAAAACCGAAAGACAGACTCCTAACTATAAAGAACAAACAAATGGTCACCAGAGGGGAGGGGGCGGGTTGGGTGACATAGGTGGCAGGGATGACCAGTGCACTCATAGTAATAAGCATGGAGTAATGTATAGAAGTGTGTGTGTGTGTGTGTGTGTGTGTGTGTGTGAAGAAGAATGGAACGACTCTACTTATTCTCTCCTTTTTTCCTTATTTTCCTTCTCCTGTGTGCATGACTGCTTCCCAGACCTTTATTATTTGGTTGCCCCAAATGGTTGCAAAGGACGCAGTGCGGATGAATACCTCAATTAACAAAAAGAACTTTTGAAGAAGCACGTTATAATCATGACTTCTGGTGTTATATGTTCAGTTACTATAACAAATGAACAGAGAAAAAGAAACTGTAGGAGGGCACACAGTCTGTGAGCCAAACCTCGTAGGTACATTTCCAGTACATGAATAAACGTTAGTTAAATCCAATTTAATCAGATGAATTTTAGATGAGATTTTTTTTTTCGCCAAAGCCAAAGTCAAAAGAAAATTCTATCACCATCACTATTTCGAAAATGTTTCTGCACAGTACAAAGCATGGTTGGATGTTACCCTAACAGATAAAGCAATGACACTTTGCATTAACCTTGCGCCCTGACCTAACGCCATTCAAATGTAAGGGCCTGACGCAAATGCTCATGGCTTTTATAACTGGTAAACCCAATTATATGTGCCCTTACTTAACCTGCAATCTGGTCCGCGTCCACGGAAGTTCAGCTCAGGCAGTGAACTCCATGGTACAAAATGATACGAGGGATGGCAATTACTTGGCCGATCCCATTAATGCCAAGAGGCAGTCGTAATAACTCAGATATTGTAGAATTGACTTCAAGGACACGGTTATTTAACCAACCCCAAAATGCACCTCAGGAAGCAGAATTCTCTTTATTTGTATGTCTATAGGCATGTCATTTGCCATAAGACTTGCCATTCCTAGTCTCCCTTGAACATAGTGGACAGGAGTCTGCGTTTCTTCTTCTAACGGGAGTAGGAAGACAGCGAGGCAGCTGACCTGAAAAGGATTGAGCTGACCTCCCATGTGGTCACCTAGCAAAGGGTCCCTCAATACCCCACATGACCTCGTCACCTCCCCTTTTAGCAAACTGCTCAATAAAGTCCTGCAGAACAAGTTTGTAAAATGAAATGCTTTTCCTCCTCTTCACAATACATCACCAGGCGAGTACACAGATGGGGCTTTTAGTGATGTGAGAACATTACAGACACAGCCAACTCCTCTTGAGGGGAAAAAAAAACTAAAGGTTACATTCAACATCGTCCCACATATACCTGTTTCTAAGAGCACTTTTCCATCATTTCAGGGAATGGGTCTATATCTGAGAGATGGAGTGAGTGACTCATCAAAACTTCCACGGTGACACTGACATACAATATAATACACTCTAAAAGTACGTCCTAGTAGAAGAAGAAAACAAGTGCCTAGAAAGGTACTTACTGCTGTGGTTGTTATTAGTCATCTTCAACAATGCCTATTTCTAGTATTAAAAAGGTCAGAATAACCATCAGAAATATTTCTCCTCTCTCTACAACAGATTAACACGTCATCCCATTATTCTCTGACATCCTCTAGGAAGAAGAGAATATCAGAATTCGTCTAGACTGAGGAACCGAAAGAGACCTTTTTCTCTTTTAAAGTAATTTGGCTCTTGGGGTGTCTTCAACAGTGACTTTCTCCTGGGCTGTTCTGGGGACAGCCCTTCCCAAGAGAAGAAAGGTCGGGTAAGGGCGGACCTCTCTTCCGCTGTCCATGCACACACATCTTTGGAAGCTTTCCTCAGAGGAGCCCCTGATTGTTGTCTCCTCCTTAAGTCTGAGGACGCAGAATGAAAAGGAATGGATGGGAGCACCCGGGTGGCTCAGTGGCTTGAGCGTCCGACTTCGGCTCAGGTCATGATCTCACAGTTTGTGAGTTCGAGTCCCGCGTCGAGCTCTGTGCTGACAGCTCAGAGCCTGGAGCCTGCTTCGGATTCGGTGTCTCCCTCTCTCTCTGCCCCTGCCCCAACTCATGCTCTGCCTCTCTCTGTCTCTCAAAAATAAATAAATTAAAAAAAAAAAGAAAAGGAACAGACGGGAGCTCTGAGCAGGACGGGAGAAGGAATGCAGGGGGCTGTGAGGGTGAAGCCAACCTAGGAGGAAAGAAGCGGGTAGAAGGAGTTGAGCACAGGTACTTTCCCAGTTGACCGGCGTTGGCCAGGGCACATGGCTGTCAGTGTGATTGCTTTCTTCTTGCCCTTAAACAGGCCAGAGAAGTTTCACGATGCAGGATGATGAAGCAGAGCTCCATGGCATCATTGTCTCGTCTGGTGGGAGACTGTGAAGGACTTGTGAAACCATGTGTCTGCGTCCCCACATTTGACAGCTGGGGAAACTGAGGTAAAAGCACAGTAAGGAACTTGCTTGCTGTCTTAGAGCGAATTAGGGGCAGAGATGGGACTTGAACTAAATTGAGAGCCTGTGAGGGCAGAGGGCACACGGTGGAGTTCAAGTTCGCCATGACTTCAGATGTCTTGAGCCTCACGACTCCCTGTGTCACACTCCCTTTCACAGTAAACTCTGNGAAAGTGAAGGTCTAGACGCACACTCTTAGTTTTTCAGAGAAATATTTAAAAGAAAACACAGGACAAAATGCATAGGAAGAAAGTGGCAGCACTCAGCTGAAGGGTGCATATGATTTTCACGTCAAATGCCCCTAAGGCATGTTATTTTTTTCCCCAGTGTCGAAAGGTCGTCTTCTTAAAAGAGTCTCCTGAGTG
>NW_027527807.1:2379797-2382568 GCF_008692635.1 Crocuta crocuta
GGTGTGTTTTTTAAAGCAGCCTTGCCACATATCCTTATGTTGAGAATGGAGAAATTCCAGAATGCCATTCTAGCGTATTCCTTTATAAAAAATAACCTTGTTCATTCCCTAATCACTTGCCACACCTCCTCCAAAAGACTGCAATGCAGTTCATCCTCGGAAAGCTTCTTGTTTGGTTTTATTGAGCAAACACCCACTTAAGACTTGTAAAAGTTTGCCTCTGGTATCCCATGGCTTTTATTATTCTTTTCAAAGATAAGGTTCCGGGGCGCTTGGGTGGCTTAGTCGGTTAAGCGTCCGACTTTCGCTTAGGTCATGATCTTGCGGTTCGTGGGTTCGAGCCCCGCGTCGGGCTCTGTGCTGACTGCCAGCTCAGAGCCTGGAGCCTGTTTCAGTCTGTGACTCCCTCTCTCTCTGACCCTCCCCTGCTCACGCTGTCTCTCTCTCTCTCTCTCTCTCTCCTAGAAATAAATTAAAAGAAACATTTAAAAAAAAAAAAAGATAAGGTTCCTTGTTAATAAGAAAGAGACTTTGTGTTTACAAAGCTTTCCAGAAAGTATTCAGTTGCATTTATTGAGTATNCAAAGAGAGAGAGAGACAGCGTGAGCAGGGGAGGGTCAGAGAGAGAGGGAGACACAGAATCTGAAACAGGCTCCAGGCTCTGAGCTGGCCGTCAGCACAGAGCCCGACACGGGGCTCGAACCCACGAACTGCGAGATCATGACCTAAGCGAAAGCTGGACGCCCAACCGACTAAGCCACCCAGGCGCCCCTCTAGTCCATTTGCTTCTTAACAGATACTTAAAGGTTGCACTTCTTTAAGACCAATAAATAAAAGGCAATGGGATAACAGGACGGTGTGTACACCAAACTTTAACATTTTGGTGCTCGCCATTGCCTTAGCGTGAGCTACCAGGTTGACTCTTTCTGTACATTCCTTAAAATAAAACCTCTTCTGCCATCTTTGTTTTGGTTTCGTTTTGTTTTTAATTGACAAAGACTTGACATATAGCAATGTGTGAATTTAAGGTGTATGACTTGTTGATTTGACACATTTATATACTGCAATATGATTGCCACTGTATTAGTAATTAGCACCTCTGTCGTGTTACATAATTATCATTTCTTTTCAGTGGTGAGAATAATTAAGTTCCAATTTCTTGGCGAGTCTGATGATTATAATATTGTTGTCTATAGTCACTATACTGTGCATTAGATCTCTAGGGCTTATTTTACTATTCACGGGGAGTCTGTATCCTTAAACACCATCTATCCTATCTTCCCTGTTCCCCTACTGCATGGTAACTATCATTGTACTCTCCTTCAATGAGTTTGGTTTTTTTAGATTCCACTCACCATCTTTGTTGATTGAAGCATATCTCCATATTGCAAGGCACGCTACTATATTACTCAGTCCAGGCTGCCATAACAAAATACCATAGCCTGGGTGGCTTCAACTACAAAAATGTATCTCTCATAGTTCTAGAGTCTGGGAAGTGTAAGATCAAGGTCCCCGCGGATTTGGCCTCTGGTGAGAACTCCCTTCCTGGCTTGCAAATATCTAAAGGAGAGTGGAGGTCAGACACGGGCTGTTGGGTAGAGTCGTGGACCAAGTTGCTTAAGCTGGGAGAAGTCTGATCCCTTATCTGGAAGAATAGGGCAGTTGTGGGGGAGTCGGGGAAAGTAGGGAATGGGAGGGGTACGTGCCGAGAACAACTTTGGTGAATGATCAAGAAAGAATTCCAGAGTCTGCGAAATGGGAGTGGAGGTGGGGAGAAGCCATGAGAGAGGCTGGGGCCCGGCCGGGCAGGNATCTGCACCCCCCACCCCTGCTGTGGAAGGACGTGTGTGGAGGAGTCACTGTCCTCCCTTCTGAGAAGAACGTGGCCTGGCTTGCATACAGCCGGCTGCCAGGGAGAAGAGTCAGTGGCCCTGGGGTGAGGGGGACAGTGAAATGTGGCTCTGTGGCCTCAGTCTTCCCCATAAGGTCGGAAGGCTCGAAGTGTTGCACGTTCACATATGAGCACAACGAGGCGTAACTGAGCCCTAGGCTCACCGGAATCCCTGTACCCCTCTGAGGGAGAGGCTACCATTCCTCCCCATTTCTGACAGGGAAACGGACTCAGTGAGGTCAAGCACCCTGTATGAGATGGAGCAGGTGACCGGAGGTGGCAAAGCCCACTCTGTCAGAGCTCGCACTGTAGCCTCAGGACTGTCACGTGCGAGGAGTGCCTTCTAGAAGGAGAAATGCCTGAGTGGCTGGGGTGACCTCGGGTAATACCCCCCCCACTTCCTCCTCTGGGCCCAGAGGGCTGCTGCAGGGAAGTCTTCGGGGTTGACCACAGACCCCGGATGTAGGGGATCCACAATGCCAAGATGAGCCTGGGGGAGGGGTACCTTAGGCAGGAAAATCTGGAATGCTGGGAAGGCTCTTATGCTGGAGGCCCATTGGCTAACTTGTACGCTGCCAGGGTGACCTCTCTGAGGAGAAAAAATGTTCTAGCTTCTTGTCCAAATAAACAAATAGCTCACAAGCCCTGCTTTGAGCTCACTCATATACATATGAGTACATAAAACAAATGAGTGAAAAGCGAAATCAGATGCTTGGTCAGCTGGTAACTGACCCTGTGGCTTACAGCTCCTGAGAGTCATGGCCAGTGCAGGAAGCGGGAATGGAATGGATGTAGAGGGTAGAGCTGCTAGTTGGATGGAGGAAGAAGGTACAAAAGATGGGGGAGGCTTTGTGCTCAACACCACACCGTCACTTCTTTT
>NW_027527807.1:2382596-2392054 GCF_008692635.1 Crocuta crocuta
GTCACTTCTTTTCTTTAAGTTTATTATTTAAAAAAAAAAATTTATGTTTATTTATTTTTGAAGGCGAGAGAGACAGAGGGTGAGTGGGGAAGGGGCAGAGAGAGAGAGACGGAGACGCAGAATCTGAAGCGGACTCCAGGCTCCATGCTGCCAGCACACGGCCTGACGCGGGGCTCGAACTCACAATCTGTGAGATCGTGACCTGAGCTGAAGTCGGACACTCAACGGACTGAGCCACCCAGGCGCCCTAAGTTTATTTACTTATTTTGAGAGAGAAAGTACAACTNCCAAGCAGGCTCCACACTGCCAGCCCAGAGCCCACTGTGGGGCTCAAATTCATGAACCGCATGATCATGACCTGAGCCAAAGTTGGACACTTAACCGACTAAGCGACCAAGGTGCCCCCAGCACACTGTCACTTCTATCTCCAGGGCTCATTGCTGGATTGTGCAGTGGGGTCAGAGGGGAAATAGTTGTAAGTACGGCTCTAAGCACTCTGCAAAGAGTGCCTCACTCAGGCCTCCCAGCAACCCCATGAGGGAAGATCTGGTCATAGCCCACTGTACAGACGAGGAAAGAGAGGCATAGAAATGTTAAAGGACTTGGATAAGGCTCTCCAGCTGGGAAGTGGCAGCACTGGGGTTCAGACTCAGGTCTGACTGATGCCTAGCACCTGCACTTTTCCCCAAAGCCTCCTTGTTGGTAAAGGGCTGGGATGGATGGCGTGATCGCCAAAGCCCCCACCATCCACTCCCCTTGGTTCCCGGGACACAGAGTCCAGCCTGGCCGGGAGCTGAGGTTCTGGGGAGCGGGCAAGGCTGTAGCAGGGAGTCCCGACCTGAGACGATGAGGGAAGATGTACTAAGAAGTACACGGGAGCACTAAGAGCCTAAGTGCCAGGAATGTCCAAAGGGCTGTGGCACACAAGGGAGCCAGAGGTGGGTAGGGAAGCCGGGATACAGGGCCAGGAGACGGGATGTAACACAGGCCAGCTGGCGGGCATTGCAGGGGGAGTGGGGAAGAGAGAGTCTTGTGGACTCTTGACCATCCTCCAGGCAGCACACTGAATGCTTTACAGTGTGACCTCATTTTTCGCTGACAGTGACTCTGAAAGGGAGGCACATCATACCCCCACGTTGTCATGGGGAAACTGAGGCTCAGAGAGATTACATGACTTGGCCGGGGCCACATGGCAAAGGAGTCACGGAGCTGGCAGCCAACTATGATCTGGCTGACTTTCAGTGGCCCATCCTCCTGACCTGCGTGAGGTAAGCATATACTGGTGAGTGGCCAGACCTTTCCAGGCCCGCGAATAAAGGAGCTCATAACACCTGCAGCAGACAGATTGGGATGCTTCTGTTCTTTGCCAACATATCTGCAGGCAACTGAATACAACCTCCCAGGGGAAATTTTCTAATTTCGAATTCTAATTTATCATCAATCAAAACGTTCAGACAAATCC
Organism: Crocuta crocuta; assembly: GCF_008692635.1. Lineage (NCBI taxonomy): Eukaryota > Metazoa > Chordata > Mammalia > Carnivora > Hyaenidae > Crocuta > Crocuta crocuta. The sequence goes on from NW_027527807.1 coordinate 2,384,059, forward strand.
ATACACTTGAGTTTGTATTCTTTGTAAGCGCCTAAGTACAGCCTGTAGGAATACTACAGAGATTTTCTTCATTTATCCCCCGTACTAACTCATTCGTGGCCTGTGGAAAGTATAATTAAAAATGAGATGTCACCAAAAAAAAAATCAATTAAAAGAATGGGGCAATGCTAGAGAGAGTTTACTTTTCAAACCCACCGACAACGGAAAAAAGCTGTCAGAAGTTCTAAGAACAAATGGGGATAATGAGCACCCAGACAGTCACTAAATGCATCGCCTGGCTAGGATCGTTAGAAGCCTGTTCTCAGAGAATGAGCCCAGAGTCACTAAAAGTCCTATTTTCATCTTACCATTGGTCTTGTTGGATGACCTTGGAAAAACAGCCATGCTGAACATTCTCTATTTGTCCCCCTAGATCCACTCATCACACTTTTCCATCTTGCTTTGTGCCCCTCGAGGCAGACCCATGTGGACCGCATCACCTGGGCTCCCTGGTCCTCTGGCTTCCAGTTGGGTCTGATCAATGAGAAGCACTGGCAGAAGACTGAAGAGTGGAAAGAGAGAGAGAATGGCTCCCTGACTGTTTGTGTTCCCCTCCTCCCAAATCCATAAATTGAAACCTAACCCCCAATGTGATGGTATTTGGGGGTGGGGCCTTTCGGAGGCGACTAGGTCAAGAGCAAAGCCCTTATGAATGGGATTAGTGTTCTTAAAAAGGAGACCCCAGAGGGTTACCTTGCTGTGGCGAGGCTGGGGTCTTCCACCAACCCTTGTTGCCTCCCTTCACCTGGCCAACAAACACCTTTGTAAACAGTCGTTCCCCTAGACACTCAAGTTACCCCTTTCGGAACACCATCTCTTTGGCACTAGTTGCCGTGGCAGATGTAGTCACGTAACATCTGGGGGCCTCCGAGTCTCTGTCTGGGTAATGGAATTTTGCCTTCCAACCATCCCAGAAACATTCAGTAATTCATCAGGTATTTATGGAATGCTAATATGTGCCAGATGCTCAGAGGAGAAGCGAGAAAGGCAGATATGCCCTTGGTTTTCCTAATAGGAGAGGGTTTTTCAATTCCAGGAGGGAATAGTGCTTCGTTCCATCCTGCCCCTCTCTAGCATTTCTAGCAGGCAGCTCTGGGCTGGGAGTGGGCTGGGCTCACTCACCCAGGAGCACATGCCCTCCAAAGCTCAAGAAGCCCTGAATTCTGGGGTAGGAAGTTTAAGGTGAGAAGTAGAACAAAGGTGATGCAAAGGCTGGAGATAAACTTCTCTTATGGGACCTTTATGTGATAATAAGAACTGATCAAATGTAAAAAACCAGTGTGTGGGTTTCAGATCCAGAACAGTTGAGTTACAGGTCCAGCACTTTTACTAGCATGAAGAAATGTGTGTAAAGTTCCAAGCATTGGACCTGGCATATAGTAAAAACTCAGTTGATGATGATAAGCAATAATAATAGCAATGATAATAATAGCTAATCGTTATGTGGTGAGTACAATATGACAGGCACTGTTGGAAAGTCCTTTGCACGTATTAACCCAATGAATCCTTAGAAGGACCTTAGGAAGTGGAGCTTACTATTAGCCCTGTTTCCCAAGTGAGGTAACTGAGTCACGGAGAGTGTATTAGCCATTTCCTATGGCTGCTGTAACAAATTACTGCAAACTTGTTGGCTTAAAGCAAGAGGCAATCATACTCTCGCATAATTATGACAGAGGCCAGAAGTCCAGAATCAGTATCAATGGGTGGCAATCAGGGTGTCAGCACAGCCGCACTCCCCTGGATTGCTCTAGGGGGTAATCCATGTCTTGCCACTTCCGGCTTTGGTGGCCACATCCCTCTAATCTGTGATCATGCCATGGGCACACTGTCTTCTTCTCTTCTGTGTCTAATCTCTCTCTGCCCCTTTCTTGCAAGGGTACATTGCCCACAGGCCGGCCTGGTAATCCAGGAGAATCTCTCCATCTCAAGATCCTTGATTTAATCATGCCAGAAAATGCCTTCTTCCATGTGAGGTGACAAATACAGGCCCAGGGATAAGGACCTAGATATCTGAGGACCATTATTCAGCCTATCACAGAGAGATTACATAACATGCCCAAGATCACACACATACCTATTAATTCTGTGTCACTGTATGATTTGGGACAAATTAGGTAATCTCATCTGTGAAACGGCAGTGAAAATCTCTGCCCTGTGGTACACAAAGCAATAAGATGTTCAAGGAGAACACGAAGATACAAAGGCAGACCCTCTATTTCTGCTTTGCGTCTACCCCAGCCCACAGTAAGCATTTCGGACAAGCTCAGTGAAGGAACAAACGAATGTGTCAATGAAAGCACAGTACGTTCACACTGACCTTCTCAGTTTACAAAGGCTTTTCTGTCCATTATCTCATTTGACCTGTCAATAAGCCTGTTAGGTAGGTCGGGTGGGCCCTACTACCCCAGTTTTATCCAGGTAAAACAGGCCCATGAAGACTAATAGCAACCATAACATCAGCTAACATTACAGAGTGCTTGCCGTGTGCTGGGGGTGTGCTACGTCAGCCCTTGCTCAGGGATGCACGGCGAGTAAGTCGCATGATGGTGAGTGCTAGCACTGAACACGTAAAAAATAAACTGGGCCTCTAAGAGCTCAGGGCCCAGGCTGTGCAGGGTGTGAGTAACCAAAGGCCCTGGATTTTCCTCCTGGAGATGTTTGGTAAACCCCATGTTTGTGGAATGCTGGGCCACGTGTGCCGATTTGGGGCTAGGAACTCCAGTGTCAGGGAGACCTTGGCTCTGATGTAGGTTCCACTGCCCAACATGGGCTAAGCTACTGTACTTCTCTGAACCTGTTTCCTCATCTGCGAAATGAAGACAGTAATGGTCGCTACTTCTCTGAGTTGTCGGGAAGACAAATCAAGGCGGCCTGTGTAGGCACTTAGTGTAAGGCCAAGCGCTGATGTTTAGCACCTGCTAACTATTATGACTGCTGTCTCTCTCATTAGGATGGTTGTTATCCATTGTTACTGTACAGCCAACTTGGGTTTGGAGAGTTCCACCACCTGAGTGACGTTGGTTAAAGGACATGGCTTCCCTGTCAAAACTCAAAACTCCTGGTACTTGGTACCCCAAGCTATTCTTCAGCCTTTCTTTCCCTTTCAAGGCTGCCTCATGGCTCTCTGTGTGGGCCATTTTCTCTGGGTTTCAACGTCTTCCTGGGTGGGAGACAAAGTGGTGCCCCAAAGAGGTACTCTCCCGCTGGGCTGATTCTCTTTTCTCCATATCCTTGGCCTTCTCTAGGACCAACACATTCCTGCCGTCCACTCAGTCTGCCACCCAGACGCTGTCCAGTACCACAGGGCTCTGGGCAATGGATTCCCCTGAAACAGAGCTGCCCCTTAGAGGCCTGGATCAGTCAAAGAATGTGCAGCCTTCCCTGATGCCTGCGCACCTTCTTCTTGAGGACAGGCTTGTAGCCAGCTACCTGTACAACACTTGGGTATCTGGCACGGACATGGCTCTGGGGGCCTTATTTATATCTTGTTCAGCACCCCCACCCCCACCCCGGCTGTTTCACAGGAGATGAGGCCTCTAGTGGGACAAGTGAGTCACCTTGCGCATCACCCTACACTGTCACCATGCTTGCTAGGGACCAGGCCAGCTGTGTAATCTGGGAAGCTTTCCAATTCAGTCTTTTAATAAAAACCCGAGCTGCAGGCTCAAAGCTGGCTGCCAGAGAAAGGGGCTGCCTGTTCAAAGCTACCTCGGACACTCATTCTGACTTCTTCTCGGGAATCTAATGGTTGGTTTATCACATTTCACGGAATATATGACTAATATGTGGGTGTAGTAGTAAGGACTAAGATCTGCTATGGATAAGATGCTATCAGAAGCATATATTAACCACACGAACTTATGTAATGTTCACAAATGACCTTATGAGCCATTTTACAGATGGCAAAATGGAAGCACTCCTCTAAGGTCACACAGCTAGTAAAAAGCAGAGCCAGAAACCAGACCCAGGTCTGTGGGATTCCCAAACATGTACTCTTGATGCTTAACCACTGAGGTGAGTTGATATGGCTGAGCCAATCTCTCTGTATTTCTTCTCCTCAAAGAGCTTTCTAATGCCACTTGTGAAAGGCCAGCTCCCACCAGAGGCAGCCCTTGCATATCCTGGGGCTAAGTTGCTCTTTGCCACCTTATTTACAAACCTCCCCTCAGAATGGCTTCCTGCTGGGTAAAATGCAGGCTGTGCCCTTCTCACCAAGCCAGTTTCCCCCTAAGGATAGTGGCTGAATCAAGGAAGGACTTTTACCCAATTTACACAAAGGCACTCTATAAGCTCGCCCTGTTCCTGCCCACCTGAGCCATTTGCCACTGGACTCGCTGACTTCTCCGGAGTTTCGGGATTTACAGGGTATGAAGGCGTCACAAAACATCACAATCTAAGAAGGGTGTGTGGACCACGTCTGGGGTGTACAGAGAGGCCACAGAAGAAAACATCCACTGAATATACATGCTTCAACATTCAACAGAGAGTGCCAAATCAACCATGGTGGTGTGACACTCATGCATTCATTCATTCAACAAGTACTTACTGAGCTCCTACTGTGTGATGGGAACATATGAGTGATCAAGACAAAAGCTGTCCCAACTCTCAGAGACTTTACGGTCTAGTGGAAGAGACAGGCCGTAAAAGTAAACCAACAAACAAATACATAATTTCAATAATTGTAAATTGTGCTAAGGAAAATGCTAGAGAATTAGGGGAGAGAAAAACAAGGAAGTGCTACTATAATGGTGTGGTCAGGGAAGGCCTCTCTAAAGGAGGACTATCTAAGGGCACCTGGGTGGCTCCGTTGGTTAAGCAGCTGACTCTTAATCTTGGTTCAGGTTCGAGCCCTGCATCTGGCTCTGCACTGAACCTGCAAAGCCTGTTTGGGATTCTCTCTCTCCTTGTCTCTGTGCCCCTCACCTGTGCGCGCTTTCTCTCTCTCTCTTCCTCTCTCTCTCAAAATACAATAAAAATATTTCAACAGATTAAGGGGTGAGCAGGATATACCTCGGTGAAGAATGGAGGAAACCAGCATTTCCATTACAAATAACACTGTGTATGAAGTAGGGTGACCAATTGTCCCTGTCTGCCCAGGATTAAAGGGTTCTTGAAATCTGGGACTTTCAGTGCTAAAATCACAAAGTCCTGGGAAACCTAGGATGTTAGCAACTGTAGTGTGAAGGCCCATGGAGGGAAAGAGCTTGATGTGTTCGAGAAACCGAAAGAAACAAACAGGGCTGTTAGCTTAGGGTACGACATGGAAAAAGTACGAGTTGAGGCAAGCAGGGGCCAGATCCTCCGGGGCCCGGGACACCATGCGAAGAGCTTCGCTCCTCCAAAGGACAGCGTGAAAGCCACCAAAGGATTTTATACTGTGACATAACTCCTTGGAAGAGCATTTTAAAAAGATCTGCTGTGTAATAGTAATTCAGGTGAGAGGGGATGGTGACTTGGGGGGGAGGGGGATGGGTGGGGCGGTGAGAAGTGGTGGGATTCAGGATATAGACTGAACAGGGCGCCAGACGGACTTGAGTTTGACTTAGTGCAAACAGCTTCTTCCCCGGGGCTGTTCATCAGAACAATCAGCAGCAATTGTTTAACAAAACAGCTTCCTGAGGCAGGGTTTAAAGCCTGGGGCAAACAAGAGACTAACCAAAAAGCTTCAAAGGAAAAGCTGGGAAATGAGGTGTCCATGAGGAACTTTGAAGAGATCTGACTATTCCTGAGAATCTAGAAGACCCCATGTGCAAGGCTGTGCACATAACTCAGAAAGACCTGAGAAGGCCCTCAGCTCTCATCTCCAGGCGGCCTCGAAGCTAGAGTAAGCCGGAAGTGAAGGCTAAGGCAGAGTCGATGACTGCCGGCCAGAGTGTCGCAGGTCTTCCTCGACGCGGACACGGAGCCCCTCAACAAAGTCTGGGAGACTTACTGGGGCTAGATATTTAAAGAAATCTCTAGCCATTAGCTGACCACTAAGAGAACCAAGAAGAGACCAGTGGCCACATGTGACAAAGAAAACAGACTTTATAGATCTTGTGCAGAACAGTCAATAAACAAATAACAAGGACAATAAAGAACCACAACCTGGAACCCTGGAGAAGGAAGGCAGACAGGGAGTGGAGAACTCTGCCCATAGACTCTTTCTGAACAAAGGCCTTCAGGTTGTATCAGACTGAAATAGGTAAAGAGTAGGAAAAGACTGTGGTCGTACTTAAATCTTTTCTGAGATGCTCTTCCCAACGTCCATTCCACCTTCTGCCTTATTCTCGGAAACGACTAGCGAGCTGAGGGCCTTTGGGTTCAGGTCCTTCCTCTCTGTGTAGCTCCCTTTAATCGTTTGTGACATGATAGGTTGGAGCCAGGTTAAAATACCCTGAAGCAGGTTTCATGACATACGAATTGCGACATTTGGTGAACACAAAGAACTCTGGGAGCCAATCCAAGTGGGGAAGAAACACAAAGCTAAACAAAGTTAAACAGATGATCTTTATTGCAGGACTTCTCAGAGCCTTTAACGGACTCATGCAAATTTCCCATTTCCAAGAGTGGGATATAGTATGCAGCATGACTCTGATATAATTAAGGAAGGAAGCCTTATTTCTTGGATGGCCTATAAACAGCCTGTGAAAAGTGTTCCAAAAAACACAGTTTGAGAAAAATTGAATCTCTAAGGGCTCTTCTAAAGATATTCTCCTTTGACTCTTACACTAACATGACTGTATAATGCACTGATTAATTTATGCTCAAATCAGTCCAAAATATTAAAATTATTATAGCAACAGCTATCATTTTATTGTGTGCTTAGTATGGATGAAATTTGTGTAAAGTGCTTTACATGTATAATCAGGAAAAAATCACCCTCCACCCCATTAAAAACAGGGAAGTGGATGGTAACTTGTCCAAAAACTTAATTAGGTCCTTGCAGGAGGTCATTTCTAAGCCTCAGCCAGACCCTTGCTTATTAAAAAAAAAACATTTTTTTTTTTGAAGCCCAACTCCAAGTGTGGAGGTGAAGGGCTGGAGAGAGCTGAATTGCTTTGCATCAGAAAATGGCAAACATTTAGTTCCTTTGTTTCCAGGAGAGAGGGAGCAGAGAAGAGAGTCTAGAGAGGCCAGCTGAACAACTTGGAGGAGCCGCCAAAGGACTTTGCTGCAGCAACTTACTTCCCCAAATCTTCCCTGAAGTATGCTCTACAATACGGGCTTTGTGCGGTACTGTTCCATCGTTGTTATTATTTGGGGCAGGGGTGGCTTTATTGTTGCTGAAATCAAAGAAGGGGTTTGAAGTCTAAGGTTGGGTTAATACCAGGAGGGAGCGACAAAACCTCCCCCGGACATAATTTGAAAACCAGAAAGTCAGGAGTGGGGGAAAGCCAGAGACACTGGTTACCTGCACACATCTTGGGGAGAGGGAATGAGAGTTTGAATCAATGTTATCGAGATCTTAAGGGTTAGAAGACGCCAGCAGCTGACATCTGTGTTATGGCAGCGGAATCTCACTTTCATCTTCACAATAGCCCTATGACATAGGAACCAGTAGAGCCGTACTTTTCACCTGGAGTGAGTAAGTGGAGGTGGTTCAGAGTCAGGGTCGCTGTGGGCATCACAGTGCCCACCACACACTGGAGCCACCATCTTCTGCTTCTAGAAAGACAGTTTCCTGTCTTTCAGCCAGCGCCCTGGCTGTCCGATTCTTATCCATTCTTCTAGACTAAGCCGGTTGTCAAGTCCCCGATGCCCTCCACACAAAATTACAGCACAGATCATGTGTCCTTCTCTCCGGCCAGGATAGTCACTCCTCAGGAGAAGAGACCTCCTCAGCATCCACAGTACCTAGCGAACCTGGGGCCCGGCAAACGTTTGCTGAATGCGATTGAATTTTGACGCCTGGCAGGCGGAGACTTTTGGAAGCAGTGACGGCACCCACCCCCACCCCAGCCTGGTCTCCCCACTC
>NW_027527807.1:2392100-2392756 GCF_008692635.1 Crocuta crocuta
AGGAGCTCAATTCCCTGAAATCAGCTCTTCAGCCTGAAAGAACAAAGCTACCTTAAATAGAAAGTCAGCCTGGTATAGCCAAGTGTCATTATATTAATATGCAAAGCTCCCAGCCAGCTAATCTCCACAAACCATTTGTTTCCTTAATTGCCCTCTCAGGGCAAAAGTGAAAAAAAAAATAGGGAAGATGAATAACAATTTTATTTAATTCACCCNCACTGAACCCCACTCCGAGCAATCTCTTAGGGCTTTGAGCGTCTAGGAGATCCTCAAAGAAATGGAAGGCAATGACAAAATGGCGGTGCGGAAGTCAGTTCAAGCCCCGCATCCTCAGGAGCGAGAGTACCTCAGATTTCGAACATCGCTTCTGAAGCTGAAGACTATGCTTTCGGTTCTGGCTCTACCAGCTTACCAGCTCTGTGCCCTTAGGCAGGATGCTTGACTTCTCTGGGCCTCAGGCGCCTCGTCAGTAGAAACGGACAGGGTAGGTCCAGGGTATAACAGTACCTGATGCATGGGGCTCTTTGTGAGGACTGAATTACATCGTGTCTAAGCATGTAAGGACCCAAACCTGGGCAGTGCTCATCAGTGATGGTAGCTGCTGCAGCTGTTGGTGTTTTGGTGGGTAGATCAGTAAACTGCCAGCGGTTTTCCTT
>NW_027527807.1:2392764-2401887 GCF_008692635.1 Crocuta crocuta
CTGGAGGTATTTGCCCATATTTTTTTTTAAGTTTATTTACTTTGAGAGAGAGAGAATCCTGAGCAGGCTCTGCACTGAGCCTGATGTAGGGCTCGAACTCACAAAACACGAGATCGTGACCTGAGCAGAAACCAAGAGTTGGGCGCTTAACCCACTGAGCCACCCAGGCGCCCCGAATGGCAATTTGGTGGCTACAAAGGGAGGAATGAACTTGGCGATTTCCATGAACCGGCCGCCCAAGCCTTTATTAGCCCCCATCCCCAGTCTCAGGGACAGCCCCCCTCAGCAGCCAGTACTTCTCCAGTATTTGAATCTTAGAGCATCAAAGTGCAGCCCAACAAAATGGCAAAAACAAGAGAACTCCCCCACCCAGAAACGAGGGGTCATTTGAGCACAATTTATCTGCCCAGTTCACAGGATCTTGAGGGTAGCCAGGCATATGGTAATGGGGCCCCAGCCCGCTGATGTGTTATGCCCTGAGCAGTACATGCATATAGGCACAAACCAGGAACTCAGGATCTGGAAAGATCAGTGGAGACACTGAAACCTCCTATGGAGGTCTAGAGATGCCCATAGACGTGCCCTAAAGTTCCTTCCTAAGGTTTAAAACACTTCATCCGGAGAACGGCTCTCCCCACGAGACTCAGCCACTGACAGCCTCCATTGCTTCTTCATCCGTCAAGTGGGAATAGCAGTATCTACCTCTCCAAGGGCATTGTAAGGATTAAATGACACAAATCACGTTATCAATAAAGGCTGGCTTCCCACCCCTCCCACAAGGTCCCTGGTAAGATCTTGGCACAAGTTCCCACTTACCTGCCCTGGAGTCAACCATGCTGGATTTGATTCCTGGGTCTGTAATTTATGAACTGTGTGACCCTGAGCAGGTGATAATGTTGTTTCAGAGCCTCTGCTTTCTCATCTGTAAGCGTGGGCTGATAGTAACAGCTACCCTACAGGGGTGTGAGGATTAAGGGAATTTCTATAAAGGGCTCAGCACACGGTAAACACTCAATACAAGTTTGCTTACAGTAAAATAACAGTAATCATTACCATTTGTTTTTGTGTTCCTTGGAAATTACTTCTGGGATCTCCAAACATATTTGTGTTCCCTTTCAGTAACTTCCTGAGAATTTTCTATCATCTGTATCTCTGCCACTGTGTTTACTCTTGCCAAATCCTAAGTGGGGCCAGGTGAATCCCACTGTCCCTGGGTCTCCTGGCCCCCAAGAGCCATGGTCAATGCCAATGCTTTGGTCAGCATTGCAGATGCTGTCACAGATCCCTTTGCTATGTGGAATTGTAACCCAACCCTGCCGCAAATGACTTCATTGGGTTTCATTATTGGTGCTCAGGGAGTTGGCTTAATTACAATTTTTAATGGCGCACATGTTCATACAACTACTGTATTAGCTGCCGTCTCCTTGAATGCTCTTTAGAATGTAATAAACATTATCCTTCACTGGAGCGGAGATCCGATTTCTCATCTTTAACGCATTAGAATCATTTACAAACCTCTGATTCCACGGACATAAACAGGCTCAGCTGAGACCTTGGGGTTGAGGACAGAATGTGGGAGTGGGGTGCCCCTAAGCCTCTGAACTGCAAAGCGACTCTTCTCAAATTTGGAGAGCTGCCATGGAGACCTTCCCATTTGGAAGAATGGGGTGGGGGCTTTGCTATGGTCCTCATGGACACCTGTGACATAAGAGTCTGGATGAGATACACATGCCCTCTGAGCGTGACATAGCCCCATCAGGATGATTCAGCGCCATCACTGATGTGCACACAAGGTGGTGGCTGGATTATTTTCCTCTGTCCAAGAAGCTCAGATCATGCGGAATCTGCCAAGCCTACTCAGAAATTATGAAAGGCCAGGGCTATAGAGCTACTACACGTGGCCCCTGTCAGACTGCCAGTCTCCTCGGTGCGTGGTGACAGTGCCACAATACGATGGGAGCAGGATTTTTTTACTGTGTTAAAATACAACTTTATCGAGTTAGAATTAAGCAGTTTAAAATAAACACTTCAGTGCCACTAAGTACATTCACGATGCTGACCCCAAGCATTTCATCACCCCAAGAAGGAAACCCTGCATGCGTTAAGCAGTCCACATTCTATGGCCCTTCCCCTCCTCGCTCCCACATTTTATTGGCTGAATAATATTCCATTATATGGATACAACACATTTGGTTTATGTGTTAATCAGTCGATGGACGGATTGGGTCATTTCCTCCTCTGGGCTGTTATAAATAGTGCCGCTGTGCACATGTGGGCACGGGTGTCTGTGGAAGTAGATGACTTCAACGCTTCCGGGCAGGCACCCATAAATGGAATGGCTGGGTCTCGTGGTGATTGTATGTTTCACTTCCTGAGGAGCTGCCGAACTGATTTCCACGTGGGGTGCGCCATTTTTAGATCGCCACTAGCGATGTCCAATGGTTTCCATTTCTTTAGATGGTTGCCAACACGTATTTGCGAGGTGTTTTTTGAAAAATAGAGCTACCCCAGTGACTATAAATTGGTATCATTGCGGTTTTTACTTGCAGTTCCCTGATGGCTAATGACATGGAGTATTTTTCACGTAAATGTTGCCAATAAATTAATCAATTATAAATATCCATTGGAGTCCTTTGCCCATTTATAAAATTGAGTTGTTCTTTATATACTCTAGATACCAGACTTACCAGATATAAGGTTTGCAAATATTTTTTTTTTTGCAAAGAATCAGTTGACCATAGATGCAGGGGTCCACTGCTGGACTCGGAGCTCCCTTGCATTGATTTAAAGGTCTTTACTGATGCCAGTCCAGGCTGGCTTGCTTCCTGTTCCTTTGTAGTACATTTTGAAATTGGCAAGTGTTAAGTCCTCTCATTTAGTTCTTTTTCAGGATGTTTTTGACTCTTCGGGGTTCTCAGTAATGCCCCAGGAAATGCAGGAGCAGCGGTTTCATTTCTTCATAACTTGTCGTTGTGTTTTGAACAAGGATGGCATCAAATCTGTAGGTCACTTTGGATGGTGACGTCATCTTAACAATAGGAAGTTTCCTTCCATGAACACAGGATGCCTTTGCATCTATTCAGGTCCTCTTTCATTTCTTTCAGGGCGCAGGATTTTGAGGCCCAACTTTCCCGAGACACCACGGTGATGCTGCACATGCTGCCCACAGGAGGGCGTGGGGATGAACTTCACAGTGTCAACAATGCGGGCAATTTTCAAGTGGGGAGAAAGAAGCCCAGAAAGGAAGTAGGGGGTGTCTGAGAGAGCACGGTCTGGTGTCCAGCAGATATCAGCTGCCACTCATGGTTGGCCCAGTGCAGTGGCTCTCAGACCAAAGCTTGGTCCAGCGAGGCTGCCTCAGGCTTTTGGTGACAACAGCATAAGCCCAACTGTGCCTGGAGACCCGGCGCACTGTCCTCATCCTGGCTGGTTAATGAACCGGATGCTGGGCCACAGAGACGGTTCTTCCTGCTTAGCAGCGCTGTGACGTGTTGCAGGCAGAAAGCTGGGTTTGGGGCATGGAGGCGAAATGGTCCCCAGGGTCTTCCTCTCCCCCAACATGCCCCCAAAAGGGCACCTTTTAAACTGGACATCCAAAAACCCAGGCTGGAATTCCAGTTCTACCACTCAACTTGCCGTGTGACCTTGGGAAAATCATTAAGAGTCCCAAAGATTAGTCCCATATAAATTTGTATATTATATATATTTTAAAATAAAGATNTGTGTGTGTGTGTGAGAGAGAGAGAGAGAGAGAGAGATTCCTATTCTCTCTGAATCTCAACGAGGAAGATTGTTGTGTAAAAGAATGAAAGAAATAATGAATGTGGCACCTGAGTGGCTCAGTCGGTTAAGTGCCTGACTCTTGATTTCAGCTCAGGCCATGATCTCATGGTTTGTGGGTTCAAGCCCCGCATCAGGCTCCGTGCTGACAGCATGGAGCCTGCTTGGGATTCTCTCTCTTCCTCTCTCTCTGCCCCTCCTGGGTATTTTCTCTCTCAAAATAAATAAAAATAAACTTAAAGAAGAAGAAACAAGGAATGAATGAGTGAGTGAGGGCGAAAACAAAGTGAGAGTGTCTAGTGTTTTGCTGTAAAGAGACTGAGACATACTGAGCAAACAAGTATACGCTGAGTGTGCACTGCATGTCAGCTTGCCCCCTGGAGCTCTGCAATGTGTAAAGTTCCATGGGTGATGGGCAACAAGTCTGGTTTGAAGGCCAAAGGTTACTGAGGAGAGCATGAGCTGACTAGAACTTGATCCTGGTGCTTTATGAGTTTCCCACTAGGTAGGGGACATAGTATATGTATATATGTAGATAGAAATAATAGTCATGTGCAGTAGGTTATTTTTTTAAGCTTATTTTGAGAGAGAGAGAGTGTGTGTGTGCATGGCGGAAGTGGACAGAGACAGGGAGAGAGAGAATCCCAAGAAGATTCCATGCCATCAGGACAGGGCCCAACACGGGGCTTGGTCCCACAAACCGTGAGATCATGACCTAAGCTGAAATCAAGAGTCGGATGCTCAACCGACTGAGCCACCCAGGTGTCCTGAAAGTTATGTTTAAAAGTAACTAAAACCCATTTCACAGAAGAACGTGGGAGAATACAACACACAAAAGTGCCCGTACACAGACATCAGTCTTCTTGACTCTGTTTCCTTGTTATAACAAAGCAGAGAAGTTGGAAAAATGTGGTTTTGGGTTTTTTTGAGGGGAGGAGCAGTGTCTGTCTTTGAGCCTCTCAACACCCTTGGCCAAGGTTGGGTGGGTTTGAACTTTGGTGACATTTCTGCAGGTTTGACTGTGCAGAGTATCTCTCTCTCTCTCTCTCTCTTTTTTTTTAATGTTTTATTCATCTCTAGGAGAGAGAGAGAGAGAGACAGCGTGAGCAGGGGAGGGTCAGAGAGAGAGAGAGTCACAGACTCTGAAACAGGCTCCAGGCTCTGAGCTGGCCGTCAGCACAGAGCCCGACGCGGGGCTCGAACCCACGAACCGCGAGATCATGACCTGAGCGAAAGTCGGACGCTTAACCGACTAAGCCACCCAGGCGTCCCCAGAGTATCTCTTCAGAGGTGTCAGGTTAGATATCGGTCCTCACACTTCATCTGGGCTGGCAGAGTGGTTAGGGGGAGAAGTGCCTCTTAATTCGGTCCCAGCCTTCCCACCTACTGCAACGTATAGTGAAGAAAAAATCAGTTTCTGCCAGTTCCCGGCTGCTCTGTGATCTCGGTCAAATAAAATAACCTCCCTGAGCCTCCGTGTTCCCCTCTGTAAATGGAGATGATAATAACACCTCCGTCATAGGGTTGTTGTTAAAACACAGCATCATACATGGTACACAGCAATTGCTCACACATGGGCTAGCTCTTACTAGGATTCCGTAAGGGTTTGGAAGTCTGATTTTTAGTGATATCCCGGGATCAGAGAACAGAACCTGGATCCGTTTATAAGCTCTCCTGGTAGGTATCTGAATGAATTCCTAATGGAGCAGGAACTAGATGCCTAGAAAAATGTGGTCCAGACTCTAATCTTTCAGTCCTGCAGAATTTCTGATTGCCTACTGGCTGGTCAAGGTCACACAAATATTTGGGGAGAGGGGGCCACTTTTGGTGACTGCCTCTTCTTAAGTGTATGCTTAAGCACCCAACTCCAGCTCAGGTCATTGTCTCACAAACATGTTCCTTTTTTTTTAGTGTTTATTTATTTATTCGGGGGGGGCTAGAGAGAGAGAGAGAGGGAGAGAGGGAGGGAAGGAGAGGGAGGGAGGGAGGGAGGAAGAGAGAATCCCAAGCAGGCTCCTAGCTGTCAGCACAGAGCCTGACGTGGGGCGTGAACTCACGAACCATGAGCTGAAATCAAGAGTCAGACACTTAACCAACTGAGCCACCCAGGCGCCCCAAATCACAAGTATTTTCTAAGTGACTATCGTGTACCAACCACTGTCTGACATCTCCAGTGGGAGAAGGGGTGTTGGGCTGGGAAGAAGACAAGAAACGAATAGCAGCGTAAATACATGATGGCAGGTGGTGGTAACCCATAAAGGGCAGACAGGGTAAGTGTGACGGTGAAGGGCTCTCGGTTGATTCAAGAGAGCTTGGGGATGACCCAGGTGATGAGGTGACATTTAAACAGAAACCCGAAGGAACTGAGGGATATTGCTCTGCGGTATCTGCAGGTCTTCAATAGCCATCCTATCCCCGTGTTTATGCAACTCCTGACCTTTCGTCCTTCTGTCTCAGTCGCTCTCCTTTTGACCCTTGGTGATTTCTCGTGTATGCAGTTTGCTTTGACTGTCAAGGTTCCTCTATCTCTTGTCACTCTGGGGAGCCCCCCTCCCTTTATCAAACTCCTGTCCTTCAAACTTAATCTTCTCCCCTGGCTGACTGACACCCATCTCCCACATCAGGGATCAGACATCCAGTACTGAAGGGAGATTAATACTAAATACGTAAGCAGTGCAACGGCATTACTTTGTGTATAATTTAAATACTGATGTAGAAGCGCTTATCCTGGATGGGAAGAAAAGAAAATGGTAAATATAAGCATGGCACCACTCACTAGACCCTGGAAATAGAGCCATGTAGAAGCTAGAAGTCTCTTATCTCTTGGATATCTCCTCTCAGTTACTAGTGGGAGAGCCAGGCAATAAATACATAACCAAATAGATATGTAAGTAATGTCAGATAGGAATAGTTATACTGTTTCGAAGAAAATTTAAGAAGAGTAGAAAGATAGAGGCCTGTGGGGCAAGGGTATTGTAGATAGAATAATCAGGGAAGGGCTCTCCAAAATAATGTCATTGAGAAGAAACCTGAGGGAAGAGAGAGGGAGTCATTCATATGTCTGGGGGAAGAGGCTTCCAGAGAGAACAGCAAGTACAAAGGCCCTGAGGTAGGAACAAGCTTTGTGTAGACACAGAAGCAAGGTCCATGGGTTGGGCAATAATTCTCAATGGGGCATCAGTGCCCCCTGGAGGGCAGTTTGAAAACATGAGTGGGTGTTTTTGTTTTTGTTTTTGTTTTTAATTGTTCCAGTGATCAGAACTTCCTGCTTAGAAGAGGGGAAGTGGGTGTGGGTGGCAGGAAAGATGATGTTTCCTTCTGTTTGAAACTTCATCAAGAAATATTCACCATTTTGGGAAAAAAAACACACCCCCAACAACATATTTGGAGCTGCGACTTTCGTATGACTTTTCATTACAGGCACAAAGCTTCTTACTTCTTCATTACATTTTCAGGTGCAGCTGCATCCCAGGATTTACATGTTAAAATATGTACTATGTTACTAGAAATTATTTTCTTAGGGCACCTGGGTGGCTTAGTTGGTTAAGCATCTGACTCTTGATTTTGGCTCAGGTCATGATCTCACAGCTCATGAGTGGGAGCCCTGCGTTGGGCTCTGTGCTGACAGCATGGAGCCTTCTTGGGATTCTCTTTCCCTCTCTCTCCCTCTGTTGCTCCCCCATGTGCCATCTCTCTCTCTAAATATAAATAAACTTTTTAAAAAGAAATTATTTCCTTGTGCTTCTTTTATGCCATTTGGGGGACATTATTTTGATATTTTAAAAATATGTGCATAGGCAAGTTATATTATGTATACATTTTATTTCAGGGTGATAAAGGGGCAATAAAAGTATTTTGTTTTCAGGGACGCCTTGATGGCTCAGTTGGTTAAGCGTCCGACTTCAGCTCAGGTCATGATCTCATGGTTTGTGAGTTCGAGCCCGGCGTTGGGCTCTGTGCTGACAGCTCAGAGCTTGGAGCCCGCTTTGGAATCTGTGCCTCCCTCTCTCTCTGTCCCTCCCCTGCTCACGTATTCTCTCTCTCTCTCTCTCTCTCTCTCTCTCAAACATTACAAAAAGGATTTGTTATCAAAAGAGGGTACTGGATCTATTAGGGTTGGGATCCTACTAGGGTGAGAAATGACGTCAGGAAAGAGAGAGAGACCTGATCATGCAGAGCCTTGTAGGCAATGGCAAAGGCTTTGGTTTTGACTCTGAGTGAGACAGGGAGGTTCTGAGCAGAGGGGTGACACGATGTGACTCCAGCATGTGGAGAAGAGACTTCGGCGCACATGAGTACATCCAGAGAGACAGGCTGAAGACACTAACGGTCCTGCGGAGCAATGACGGTAGCTTGAATCAGGGTGGTGGCAGTGGACATAGTGAACGGTGATCGATCTCTGGATATGTATTTTGCAAGTAGAGCCAAGAAGACCAGTGGAGGAAGGCAACTTTGAGCTGAATATCGAGAGGATGGCAGAGGGCGACAAGCATGAAGACGAGACGTGGGCTGCACGTGGTGTGTCTAAGACTGGAACAGAGATTGTGTCTTTTCCTTTTTTAATTTTTTTTTAATGTTTATTTTTGAGACAGAGAGAGACAGAGCATGAACAGGGGAGGGGCAGACAGAGAGGAAGACACAGAATCTGAAACCGGCTCCAGGCTCTGAGCTGGCTGTCAGCACAGAGCCCGATGTGGGGCTCGAACCCACAAACCGTGAGATCATGACCTGAGCCGAAGTCAGACGCCCAACTGACTAAGCCACCCAGGCGCCCCCAGAGGTTGTGTCTTGAAGAAGAGGAAAAAGGAATGAATGGCCAGGGAAGATGGCATCATTTCCCTTTCAGAGGCAAAGGGCCCCCAGAGCCAAGCAGAAGAGTTTTGACACGGAAGCTCTTGAAGGCTTTGGAGCAAGACTGTGAGCTGCTTGCCAGAAGGGACGCTGCCTCCTTCTACTGCATCCCTTTGTCTGTCACTGTGCTCAAAGCACAGTGCTGACACATGGTAGGATGCGGAATGGATGAAGTCATGTATGATAGACCTTGAGGAGCTTATTCTTTGTAGGGAGAATGCCAGATAGAATTGTTTTTAAATAATTACAGGACATTTCAGTGAGGTCCTAAACTTGGTTAGGACTGTGAAAACAAGACACGCAACTGATTATAGAAATGCACAAGAAACCTACGCTACTTGGAGCCTGAATGTGCTTTGCCACTTCTGCGAAGATTACTGGCCTTTCAGTGACAGAGAAGAGTCTTATCGGATGCTCAAACTCTTAGGAGTTCCACTCTACAATTCTTTCCCTTCCTCAGAAATCAAAACAATCATTTTCTCCTAACTTCCT
>NW_027527807.1:2401959-2411444 GCF_008692635.1 Crocuta crocuta
AAAAAACAAAAACAAAAAAAAAAAAAAAAAAAAGTACAAGAAGAAACTAGCTGGTGGCTGGATCATTTACATTTATATCGAGCGGCTGAATAAGAAATAGATCAAAACCCTCCTGTGTGCTGTTTGCTAGGGTTCCATCAGGTGCTTAGCTGCTGAAGTCTTCTCAGCATGCACGCGTTCTTCCTTCGGGCTGCGCCTCGCAGCTCCTTAGCGTGGGGCTTAGAGACCCAATGGATTTCTCTTGGCAGTGCCTCCATGCTGGGGTAAAGCCCAATGAATGAGCGCCTCCAGCCTCCTGGGTGCCTTTGTTCCTGTTACACTCTCCACTACTCCCACCATGACCTTGTATCATGGTGGCCCCACTGCCTTTCCCTCACTCTAGCACCACGCTTCTGGAACCTCCTCTCCACATCATGTGTTCATCAGACAGTGGAGAACAAAGTCACTTGAAAAGTAAGGAGCCTTCAGGACTCAAACCGTATTCAGATGGGACAAGTTGAGGTGATGCAGCCTTGTAGGTGAGGCCAGCGTGGCACAGAGAAACTACCCATCAGTTAAGCGCTCTGACCCTCATTCTTATTTCATCTCCCTGCCCCCAGCCTGGGTTCCAAGTTCGGGGTTTCTTAACCCATTCATGCTGGCCCTAAGTTCCAGGTTTACTAAGATCAAGGTTAAAAGCTCTANCACGTGTCAGGCTCTGTGCTGACTGCCAGCTCAGAGCCTAGAGCCTGTTTCAGACTCTGTGCATCCCTCTCTCTCTGACCCTCCTTTGCTCATGCTGCCTCTCTCTCTCTCTCTCTCAGAAATAAATTTTTAAAAAGGGGGGGGGCGCTTGGGTGGCTCAGTCGGTTGAGCGTCCGACTCTGGCTCAGCTCATGATCTCACGATTCATGGGTTCGAGCCCCGCATCGGGCTCTGTGCTGACAGCCAGCTCAGAGCCTGGAGCCTGCTTGGGATTCTGTGTCTCCCTCTCTCTGCCCCTCCCCTGCTCATGCTGTCTCTCTTTCTCTCTCTCAGAAAAAAAAAAAAAGCGCTCTCAATTCACGCATTGAACACACACCATTTGGGGTTTTGCCTATTAAGGGCTGGACTGTGGGGATACAGCAGCGACCACATTGGACTTGTACTCTCACAGCAGAGATGAGACACGAACAAATGGGATGGGTATTGTCAAATGTTGAGAACGGGGTGGCATGGGAGCCCAGGGAATAGGCACTGTCCAGGGTTTGGGGGAACAGACTGTGAGTGAGCAGTTATCTCGGGGCCATGGGATTATGAGTGATTTTTCGTTTCTGCATAACATTCTGTATTTTCTCCAATTCCTGCCCTCAACACATTACAACTGTAGTAGGAAAGTAAAATTCGATCTTACTGTGCAGAGCAAACCTGTCTCTGCCCCCGCCAGGCCAGCCCTCACTCGGTGACCGTGTTCTCCTCCGGACCCCCTCTGGACTGCTCTTCCCTGGGCCCTGCTGGCCGGCCGGCAATTTCAAATCAGTGCCAGCCCCTTCGCCCCTGGTCAGTGACTCCAATCCTCCCCTGGGGACTCCCTGTGTGGCTCCATGTGCTGCCCAATCATCCCGTCGCCTTCTCCATCTCCTGACATTTTCTGAGCCCCGATTTCTCTCAACAGCCCTCTTTTTCTGCACATAAGTTCCCTCCCCTAGAATGCTATCAGCTTCCACCAGCAGGCTTGTCATGGAGATTGCCTGCAAAATAATTCTGGAATGCTACAAACAGTGTTTAAGTCTCTTTGCCATTAAGAGCCCTTCTGGCCCAGATGAAGGAGGCTACTCGGAAGTCCATCCATATATGATTTTCAAAGACTCTTCTCTGTAACTGGTGGCCTGCTAAGGGTATTTGCTCATTTCCTCCTGATCTCCTCTAGCTAATATTTCACCTTGGAGGCAGTACAGGAGCTGAAGCCTCAGTCCTGGGTCTATGTGCTGCCATTAGTTACGGACAGTTACGAAGACCAGCCTCAGGCCCCACAGAAGAACACATCGGGATGTGCAAAAGGTGGGTGACCCTTCCCCCCTTTTCCTTTTACAGGCCCGGACATCACAAGCTCAACCATTCTGCTGGTTTGAAGTTGTGCTGGGAACCGGCACTGGGAAGCTGTACTGTGCCTGGGAAAGTTGTCTGGAAGCTGGAGGGACCAGTGGAGGCAGAAATACGACTCACTGGCACAATTCCCTCTCTATACCCGCTCCCTCGTGCCAGTCCCTAGTGCCATCTAAAGCCAGTGTCTGATAGCTGTGCGGCTGCCGAGCAATGAAGTCTAGTTATCTCCAGAATTTGCAAAGGGACAGAGACAAAGGTTCTCTCCTCCCGCTCAGGCCACGATCTAGGAAGTTGTGTGGAATAAGTATATGGGAAGCCAGAAGGCAAGAAAGCACAGAATATGAAATGAGTTCTAGAGACTGCCCTCCAAAAATGGATCATAGAGGCAGAGTCTTGGAGTTGGGAGGGACTTTCACAGATATTTTCACCATGACGTATCATGCTTATTTGCTGTCTGTGAAAGGCGGGAACAGAGTTATGGTCCACTGGTCCCTCACTTGATGAATAGAAGTGTTTATCACTCAGCCCTATGGCGAGGCAGTAGGTGGCTGTTTCAGAGGCACCAGATGGATAGCCCATCATGACATCTATACACACCATGAGCTGCAGCTAAGGCAGCCAAGTCAAGGCTTTCCCACCCTTTGGCTGCTGAATGTGGAGATACAACATTGGCTCCTTACAGTAGTGTTCAACCCCATCGACCCCTTCCGTGTTCCAGGGCACCTCCTTCCCAGTGATCTGTCTGCTTTCGCTTCCATTCCTTCCCTAGCAACCCTTGGGGACGGCATGGAGAATGAATTGGCATGAAGAGATTTATTCTTACATGGGATGGGCTGTTCCGACCGCGTAGCCAAAGTGTAACGACAGCTTGGGTTTGTGTTGATGGTTGAGGTTTTGTTTCTTTTAGGGAAAGGGAAAGCCACTCCCTCTGTGTGAAAATCCTGCCTTTTAGACTAATAACATGTACAATTTTATTTAGTACTCTTGACCAAGGAATTTCAAGTGCTTTAAACGTTGGCCTCCTCGTCCAATGCATTCATTCTACACCTGCTGTAAGCCTACGGAAGCCAACATTTGAAGAATAGATTCCTAGACCGGTTTTCCCGGTGAGTATCAATCCCTTGCTGGGGGGTGGGAGGAGGGGATGGAGGAAGAGTATAACAGAATCTCTGAGGAAGGGAACAGAGGTCATGCATGGAATAAAGTAACAATATTCCTATCGTTTTAAAAATATCCACTGTAGAGAGCAGAGCTCTGAAAAATCTTCCTGGCTGGGGGGAACATGTGTGCGGAAGACACAGTAAAAAAAAGATTACAGAAAGGTGAAGTAATAAAAAGGAAGTGAACATTGCCTGGCCAAGATCTGTGCCCTTGATACAAGAAGAACCAGGTGAGAGGCCACTGAGGGTCAGCGCAAATCAATCCGCACCACTGGAAACACTCTCCTGGATACAACCCCTTCTGCTCGCGAGAACACCAGCAGGGCAAACTATCACGTCAAAGCGAGCCGCTAGAACCACAGCTGTACTGTGTTATCCTTGAGGTCAAAGGCCAAGGCTTACCCACAACTCCATCCCCAGTGTCTGGAGCTCTGCCTTGGCACATAACAGCTTCCCAACAGATAAATGTTTCTTCTAGAAACACACCACGAGAAGAAATGGACCGGCAACATCTCAGACGTGTGTGGTTAACCCACTTTCTGCCGTATTTTCCCCTCTAATTTACACTTGACAAAATAACTCATTTCAAGAGCAACAGAGGATACACCAAGCAAATACAATCCATTTGTATCTGATCTACTCCCAAATAATGCAAGGTTAGATCCATTTTCACCTGAACATAGCGCCTCGAACAGCAGTATTTTTGGCGCTCAGTACATATTTCTTGTATGAACAAATGTAGATGTGACTTCAAAAGAAACATGTACTGAGAAAATACCTTACAAATACTAGCCCCAAACTGATGCTTGATCTTCTCTATTATTTTCAGCTTCATGTTCAGAAATGTATCAGGTCAATTAAGACACATCAAGTCGTCCAGAAACAATACCAAACAACTCTCACCAGGGGAAGGTGGGCTGTGTTCTCAATGCCTACATAAAGTTGGATATACTCTTTTTTTTTTTTCCTGTCTATGATCCATTGGGGCACATTGCAAAATCATTCCAGGAGCCAAATTGTATCTGAAGAGCCAATGGGGGAAAAAAATTAGCTGTTGAGAAAAAAGGGGAAACATCAATGGCTGTTTGTATTTTCATGCACAACAATACTATTTTCTCAGTATGATCCAGTTCGTATTACTTTCATTATCAGACCAAACTGACTTTTAAAGAAATAATCAAATGAAAGGTGATTTGTTTCCTTCTAACGCAGGTGTTTACATATAACCGTTTGCTCCATCTAACGGGCTTCCTCGTTTCTCCTCCGTACTGTGGGGCCATCACAGAGACGGTTTGCATAAGTAATGCATTTATTTACTAATCTTCAAAGAGTCTCTATTTTTCCTGCCTTCCCACTGTAGTCATTAGGGGTCACAACCCTGCAGGAAATATGGGCTGCCATGGTAACACAAAATGTCTGCTGCTGGGCTTAGCGTAATTCCTCCCTAATAGAAAAACAACGAGCAGTAAATCCCATCTTTGATAAACTGGCTTATTGTTTTACAGAGCCTCTACCTGGGAGGTGGGGGTCCCCTAGAGCCGTTTTAAATGATGCAAATGTGATCTGCATCTGGACCGATTTCTCCTTTGCACAAGGAACCGGGTAAAATTATACCAGGTCAAGTCAAATTCCTTGTCACATTTTAAAAATCATTGGCATTACACTCAGTCAGTCATCTGTTGGGCACATTTATCAGATGCTATGTGGCAGTGTGCTAGGGGCTGCGACAAAGCAAATCATTTTCCCCAAATCGCTTTGAATCCCCATAGAAAACTACAAATAAGATGCACCAACTCCATCATTTTCAACTATTTAGTAACGGGAGCTATTTTATTCATTTACAGTCTTATGTACTGAAAGTGGGATGAACCTGTTCAGTGTTAGGGAGCCAGACATGAGAGAAAGATATTCCAGTATTGATCTCAAAGAGAAATCACATGCAAAAAAAACAAAACAAAAGAAAACAAGAAAAGGTTCTCTTGCTTATGTCTAGGAACAAAGGAAATATAAAGTAGTAAACCGAAAAGCTGCCGCCCGATTATTTTGCTCTGAAACAGAGCGTTCAGAAAAATACGCACAGAGTTGCAATGATTACTTAAGTTAAATTACACTAAAAATGCTAATTCTTGTCAAAGTGCACACTTATCAACATGTCTACCTTTGAGGCCCAGTCACGTGATCCCCCCCCTTTGGCATTGACAGGAATATCCATTGGCAAGATGGTGATTCTTCTCTCGAATGATTAGGATTCTCTCTCGAACCTCTAAGGCATGCCGGGAATCTTTTTCGTTCTTCTGGTTTCCGTCACATCTCAACACTGACCCTCGACTCACCCAGATCTCACTGCTCTTGGAACATACCACACTCTTCTGCCTCCCTGGGTCACTAATCCTCCCCATCAAAATTCTATGAATCCTTCCGCCTATTATCATACATTTGGCCATTTTATTACAGTCTGTCATATTTGTTGCTTGCTGATTGTTTGCTGCATACTGTCAGGTCCCTGAGAGCAAGCAGCAGGAGTCTCTTGCTTCAGTGGCTACCACGCTTTGAGAAAGCAGCCGCCATGATGGAAAGGCCCGCAGGGTGAGGAACTGAGGGTGACCTTTGGCCCACAGCCAGCAAGGAGCAGAGGCCCTCCATCCAACAACCCTCCAGGAACTGAATTCTGCCAACCGCCACGTTTCCCAGTTCGACCTTCGCATGAGATCCCAGCCCTGGCCAACACCAACACCCTGACTGTCAGCCTGTGAGGGACCATTAAGCAAACTACCCAGCTAAGCCATGCCTGAATTTCTGACTCAGAGAAAGGATCAGATAATACATGACATCTTGACTGAACCTGCTAAGTTTGGGGATAATTAGTTACAGGGCAGTAGATAACTAATACCAGGAGCCTCACAACTGGGTTCGTAGCACAGGCTCTGTAAATCCTTGTGGAGCTAGAGGTATGTAAGAGAGAATGTTATTTTTTTGGTATATTCTCCAGTGACTTCGATGTTTGGGCAAATAGCATCCCACTTCTTAGATGAAGGCCAAGAACTTCGACTATGTGGGTCATCCGCCAACTTCTGAATATGGCATGTGAAGACCAAGGCATCTAGTTCTCGTTTGGCCTTTCCTGGTTTGTCCAAAATAGTAATACTATCTGTTGAGTTCACACAGGGCTCTCTTACAACCATGCTCTTGGGTGGACCCAGCTCGCTGGCCTCTGCTTTTGGTGGGTCCTCTCTACCCACACAACTAAGTCCAATTCCTCAGCCTGTTGTTCAGACCCTTTCACAACTGGGCCCAAACCGCTTCCCCAGCCTGGTCTCTCATCACCTATCTCCCTCAGCTCCACAACAGTCAGAGGGATCTTTTAAAGGCACAAATGTGACCGTGTCCTTCCCATGCTTAAAGCCCTCCAACGGCTTCCGGTTCCTCTAAGGACAGAGACTCCACAGCCTGGCTCGCGCCCACAGCTGCAGCCGTGGCTTGCGCGATTCTTACCTGAACTCTCTCCTCTCTGGCCACAGTGGCCTGCTTTCAGTTCCTGGTACGAGTTACGGTCTCCGTTGCCACCAACCCTACACGCATGCTGCCCCTTTGTCACCTACCCATCCTTCGGCCCCTGCCATGGTGTGATTCTCTCAGAAAGGCACCTGCCGACTTTCCCGACCAGGTCAAGCCCCACATTCTAGGCTCCCATGGCACCGCATGCCTCTTTTTTCTAGGACCCATCATATGTATCTGTGCGACTCACTGATGTCAGTCTCGCGTTCGCAGTAACGTCAGCTCCCTTGCCCACTGTATCCCCAGCACGTGGTACTCAGTGTCTATTTTTGAAACAAATGGTGAATGGAAGCTACTTCTCTTCTTTAGGCTTCCATTTCCTCCCTGTCTAGAGAGAGATAGCGCTCTGTTCTCTCTTCCAGTCCTGACCAGTTTGTGATTCCAAGTGGGACACCATTCCCTTTCACCTCCAACTCCTTTGGAGGGCAGCAACCTCTCCGGCTCACTGCACTCCCTTTGCTGAGCCTCCTGAAATAAAGGGTAGATCCCCGGTCCACTTTTCTGGTTCCAGACAGTAAACATTAAAATTCAAAAGAAATATCAGAGAGTACAAAAATGCCTCTCTTTTGAAGTCTAAAGAAAACCCAGAGAATTCCACAAAGCTTCCAAATTGATGAAAGTGTATGAGGCCTTTGTTTGTTTCTTCACTTGGTTGGTTGTTTATTTAAATCCGATTGCGCCCTAGGAGCTGTCCACACCCTTCCTGGGGTGAAAAGCCACTTGTGAGTGCATCCTCCTCGTGTTCTGATGGCTTTAGCCCTGTGGGTACTCAGCGATGACACTAATCGATCTCTTCTGGAAGGCACCGCTGAGAAAAGAGCTTCAAATGAAAACAGGTATGCAGCCTGAGATCATAAATTCCTATAATGTCAGACCTTGGAAGAATCTTAGAGATAATCTGCTCTAAAGTCCTCACTTTATAAATTGGGAAACTGAGCACTGGAGGAGAAGAGCAAACCATCCGAAGTCAGAAAGCTAGGCGGATCACCTACCAAAGGGATTTCAGTGCAAAACTGGGACTCTAAAGGAACACTCTTGACCAGCAATTTCTTCGCTCGGTATCATTTATTGTTCCCTCCTCCCTCCCCTTATGAAAATCTGCTCATTTTCTTCTGAACCTCTTCCCATCTCTCAGTAAGCAGTTGGTTGTATGCCTTGCATTTAAGAAAGTTTTAATCCAATGAATGTTAAAGAGAAACAAATATCTGAAGACTAAATCTCTGACTGTTCTGATTAGGAGACTGAAGTACAATGAACCGTTAACATTCAGGATGGGCCTCCAGAAAACCTCTTCTCCACCCTCCCTCCAATTCACAAATCCCACAATTATATAATTGGCATATAATTTCCTCCATGATACTTCTATTTTCCTCCTAAGAACCATCACATTCTTCCTAAGCCAATTGCTCCATCACATCAGCCTTGAAGTGTATGCAATTCAAATTTATGCCTCAGCAAAATTACAAATTACTACATGTCATGGGCCTTTAAGACCCACTCATAAATAGCTGAAGCTATGAATGTTATATCAAAAAATGCCCAGGGTCTACGGATTCTTTAAAGTGACAGTCTCACCAAACGCGGATCGGTATCTGAATCATAGGTCCTAATTCCAGGGAGAGACCTTGTGATGCCAATGTGAAATCAGGTCCATCCTGATCATGGAAAAGCTTTTCCTCTCCCTCCCGTCTGGGTGTTGGAGTTGAATTGGTGGGCAGCTATGAATGGGGGATTTGTGCCCAGCTCCGTGCTATGCTGTGCTGTGAGAATTCACGAATAGGAATTTATGAAAGAATATATAATCTTAGGTTCTTGATCCCGAGGAACTTAAGAGTGAAGTTGCAGAGGCCATGGAAGCTCACTGGAAATTGGTAAAAAAAAAAAAGCAACACAAGGGAAGAGAGGATATTTAACAGCATGTAGTGGAAAAGAAAAGCATTTGAGCAAGGGAAGACGAAGTAGGCTGAAATAATCTCGAAGGGTCTCTGGAGGAGCCCAAAGATGGACAAGGGTTTGGCTGCAGCCACCCTCAACCATTACGGGGAAATGGAAGGGGCCTTCTGCCCATTTTGAGTTTTATATTTGGATCTCTTTGGAAGAGAAAAGAACTCCCAGAGTCACCCAGCATGGGAGTTGATACACAGTGAGAGCTCAATACACCCTTATTTGCAGAAAATGTCATTGAAGTATAACCCACATAACCGAAATGAGCACAAATCGTAAATGCTCAGTTTGGTGAATTTTCACAAATTGAATGCGCTCCTGGAACCAGCACTCAGATCCAGAAATAGAACTTGACCAGCCCTCCTGAAACCCCTCCCGTTCGCCTTCCCAGTGGCTGCCCTACTCTGCCAGGGTCACCGGTTTAATTTTACGTGGCTTTGAACTTCATGTAAATGGAATCTTGCAGTCTGGGAGTATGTTCTCTTTAGTGTCAGGCTTCTTCCACTCAACATTGAATTTGTGAGATCTGTCCCTGTTAGTGCCTGTAACGGTGTATATAGACCTTTTGGGGAGCAATTAGGGAGTTTCATGATAGTTGCACACAGTTATCCGGTGTCAGGGGCACACAAAATCATCCACTCACTGCTTCTGGGAACAATCAAGTGCAAAAGTGCAATAGACACATGCAACAGGGAAGGAAGGAAGGAAGGAAGGAAGGAAGGAAGGAAGGAAGGAAGGAAGGAAGGAAGGAAGGAAGGAAGG
>NW_027527807.1:2411569-2413568 GCF_008692635.1 Crocuta crocuta
ACCACCGCTCCTTTGCGGAAGGATAAATATATGTGTCCTGATGGTATTTCTGCAAATCCTTCCCTCCCCTCAGGTTCCCCAGCCTTTCTGAGCCTCCCTACCGAGGGCCAAGCACCTGGCTAGCTGTATGGGGAACGGACTCAGCCTCTCTGCCCTCACGGAACACACTGAACTCACAAGCATCACTTAACGCTGTGCAACAGGGGTCTGGCGCAACCATGAACTCCACAGCTCTCCTCGGGATGGTTTCTTCGCCAGAATGAAAAGCTGCCCCTGTCCCTCCCGGCTGTGTTCTTCACTCCACTCCTGTGCAGGGAATCTAGCTTAGGGTGGAAGTTACACAACATTTAGACCATTCCATGCTACCCAGCCTGCACCTTAGGAGAAGGGGAACATTCCCCAGCACCTGTAAGAGGCCAGAGAGGCAGGAGATGAGTCCGGGGTGTGGGGGGAGGCTGCTGGGACAGCTCCTGGTCCTGGATGTCTTGTAGGTGGGAAATCACAAGTCCAGAGAGTTCCTCCAGGGTGACTTTGAGTATCTTCTTCCCTACCCCTCTGTCCCGCACCACCCAAATCCTAGGGCCACGGATTCCTGTCTTCTGCCTCCCTCTGCCTGGGCATAGATAACCATGTGATGTGACGAGCCATAAGGCCCATGGCTCTTTATTTGAGAAAAGCTACAGCAAGTTGCTTGAGATTTGTAATCTGAGATAGACCTCTGCTTAAGAGTTCCCATGCTCTCTCTTATGTGCGGTGTCTTTTTAAGTTTATTTATTTGTTTTGAGAGAGGGAGGGAGGGAGAGAGAGAGAGAGAACAAGTCGGGAGGGAGCGGTGCAGAGAGAGAGAATCCCAAGCAGGCTCCGCGCTGGAAGCACAGAGCCTGATGCGGGACCCCATCTCACGAACCCGTGAGACCATGACCTGAGCCAAAATCAAGAGTCGGACACTTGAGCCACCCAGGCGGCCCCTGCAGTATCTTATTTAATTTTCTCACCAGTCCTATGGGGGTAGATATTATCCCATTTTACACAAGACGAGACTGTGGCTCAGAGAGCCTTGCTGAAGTTCTCAGCTAGCAAGTGACAGAGCAGGACATGATGCTTAATCTGTTTCTCTGTAAAACCTCATCTTGAAGCCAGCGGAGTAACTTCCGTAACTCAGAGGCTCAGAGGTAAGGCGAGGGGATTTGCTTGGCCCAACCCCAGTAAGGCTTCTACTCACAGGGCTTCACCACTTTGTCTCCACCAAGGGAAGCGAGGCCTAAGTCCTCTGAGACAAAGATGAGAGATCAAAACGGTGACCTGCTTTCATAAGGGGTAGGGGGAAGGGGACTAGATTTTTCTGTCGGATCAGAAGATGAACCTGGTCCGATGGTAGGAGGCATGGGAATGGAGGCATAACCAGCCTGGATCGGACTCTCCATCTCCGTTGCTCACCAGCCATTGACCCGTGGGAAAGTCTGAACCTCTCTGAGCCTCAGTTTCCACATCTGTAAGATGAAGACAACAGTCCCTACAACATACAGGTTTCGGGGGGTGATTACCAATTCCTGAAAGCCATTTATATTAGCTTAAGCTTTCTCGCCCTTTGTGTCTGTACACCTGGTGTCTAGTGCACGGTCTGAAGCCTACAGGTACCAGGCTGCATTTGGAAGACAGGTCGGGAGAGAAGGCAGAACGCGCCAACAGACCAAAGCCGCCTTCAACTGCCACGTGCATTTTCCAAATCTCCAGTCATTCTCACATAGATCGGCGGCAAACGGGAAACTCGGCCACACCTCCACACCAACTTTTAGTTTTGCAAATGAAAAGAGGCTGAAGCCTTTCACGGCTTCTGAGAGCAGACTGTTCCCCTGGTCTTTAAGGGTGCTTAGCAAAATGATAAATGATTACACAGTCAGCCGGCCGAAGATTGCCCCTTAAGTTCCCAAGATAATCTCTTCCCAGAAACAATTTATGTTGGACGCCTGAGAGCTTCACGGGTACCGAAGGAGTACCA
>NW_027527807.1:2413601-2414137 GCF_008692635.1 Crocuta crocuta
CCGAAGGAGTACCACCTCCTGGCTGCCTTTCAGACAGCGGGTTTAAAGCGAGTTGGGACCAGGGACCCAGACAGACCAGGGGGTACTTAATAGCTCACCATCCTGTGGGTTCCAGCTGCTGCAAGCTGGGGCTATTTCAGCTTTGTTTTACAGCAGTCAAGGGCGGGTTTCAGGCAGTCCTCTTCCTCCCTTACCACCCCTCAGGGGATGAGGATAGAGCTACAGGCTATACTTTTAAAAGCCTCTTATCTTTTTATAGAACTGGCCAGTAAAGCCACTTCTTTTCTCCTTGCCTTCTTAACCAGAGTTCCAAATGCCACTTAGGACAGAGCTAGGAATCAAGCCTTATTACTGATAATAATAATAATTTAAAAATGCTATTTATTGAGCTGGGCACTAGGCAAAGCACTTTGCCTGCATTAGCTTATTTAAATGTTCTTAACAACTTTAAGGGTTATGGGTTTGATCTCCGTGATGAGCCTTCGTTTTATTTATTTATTTATTTATTTATTTTTTTTGAGCCTTCTTTTTATAGG
>NW_027527807.1:2414173-2416763 GCF_008692635.1 Crocuta crocuta
TTGAGCCTTCGTTTTATAGAGGAAGACACAGGCCTAGCGCGGGTAGGTAACATCTGGAGTGCTTGCTAATTGGCAAGGGCAGAGCTAGGGCTGGAACCCAATTTATTTTTTTAAGTGTATTTATTTATTTTGAGAGACAGGGGGGAGAGAAAGGTGGGGAGGGAGCAAGGGGAGAGGGGCACAGAGAAAGGGAGAGACAGAAATCCCAAACAGGCTCCTCATTGTCAGCTCAGAGCCCGACACAGGGCTCAGAGTCCTGAACTGAGAGATCACGATCTGAGCCAAAATCAAAAGTCGGATGCTTAAGCGCCTGAGCCACCCAGGTGCCCCAGAACCCAATTTATTTTGACCGAAGATAGAATGAAGCTTCTTTTGGAAAGAAAAACAACTTTCTGGATTCTGCTGAGTATGCCACGCTGCAAGTACGTCGCTTTGTGAATGCCCACCATTCTGCCGAGGCCCTGTTCTCAGCATCTCAGCAACTCCTACCGGAACCAGAATGTAGACAGCGAGACCCCAAAACCCCAAAAGGACAGAATNGACAGAAACCAAAAATGAAATGGTCTTAAAATACTTTAAAAAAAAAAAAAAACAAGACAATACTCATATCTGCCATGTTTCTGTTGTCTCGATATTAAATTTAAAAAAGATCGTAGGACATTAAAACAATTTTTTTAAAAGTATAAGGCCAGAAAGCAGATACAGAATGATTATAGAAACACAAAAGTGCTTCCATGGAAGAGAAGTTTTAAATGAATTTCAATGAAGTGCAAAAACAGAACACTGAACGCTTTTATTGGAAACGAGCTACACTTGAAGAATTACTTTGCAAGCCCCTGAATTTCAAGTTCTAATAGCTGTCAGATAGCATTGTCATACTGTGGAGGGAAATGTGCTCACTTTCTGCAGATGGGCCTATTTCTGGCACTTACTAGCTGCAAAATCACTTGTAAAGAATTAGGTAAAGAATAATATGAAAGGCCTTGGGATTCAGGAAGTACTTTCTCCCAGATTTCATTAAGTCTCATAAGACAGATAAGTTTGGAGCCTTCAGATTTCGTGTGTAGTATTTTTCCAAGGGACATCTACCGGATCACTAATAAAAGGAAAAAACCAATTTTGTGTCTCCTGTACTCATCCTCAAAACTCTTTAAAAATACAGAATCAAATCCCTTTCAAAAGCATGCCTTTGGTGGCCATTTTATTTACCCCCAAATGCTTGGCCTGAGTTCACTTGAAAATCCTCGCATTCAGCCTCTCCTGAAGGTCTCCTCTGGAAATGAAAGCCTGACAAGGACATCACCATGGACTTTGTAACCCGAATCAGTCTGAAAATGTCACGGTCTTTCATGAAAGGACCCGGCACCCACTACGTGCAAGACACACTATACTAGACGCCCAGTCCTTGACCTCAAGATGCATTGTCATCTAGTGAGGACACGTGAAATCCACATGGGGCCAGACACCTGGGACAAGTCTCTCTGGGCCTGTTTCGTATCTGTAACACGACCTCCGATGATGTTCTTTAATTCTGTGAACATCAATACCCCAGGTGTAATGCAGACCGTGGCTGCTAGAGCATTTCAGATGGGGGAAAAGGCCGCTGGGCGTAAATACGTCCTACAACCCCATCCCCTCCACCCTAAAACACACCCACGGCACTGCGCCGCCTGGCATCTATAAATTATTCAATCATTTCTGAGGGAAAATCATGGAAAATTGAAAATAGCACTTTTTAGGCCATGGTCACAAGGAACCGGGCGTCTTATGTGAATGCCCCATACTCTTGAGTAATTCACCCAGGTTGGACTCGTCAGGCCACAGAGGCCATGTCTACACGATGGTAAACATCTACACAAATCCAGAGCATCAGCTCAACGATGCGTTTTTACCCACAGTTTGTAGGGAGTCCTTCTGTTCAGTTAAGAGTAGGATTTGCACTGCTCAAGTCTAGTGATGTCGATTCCTTTCTCAAAACCCGATGTACAGAACTTTTCGACAGGTCAGCATGGCGATACCCAGTGAAGAGACAGCTGTCCCGTCCTCTCCACCCTAGTCACTTCCTGATGGCACACTCACTGTGTTCTAGTCCTTGTGCTACTATCCAGAGAGGCTCCAAAGAGGAATTGCACTCCATGCCTGTCCTAGAAGATTCCTCTACCTGGTGGGAAACACAGAGATCTAAACCAAGGGTTGGCAATTTTTTTTTTTCCAGTTGAAAATGGGGCCTTACACTCAAGAAAGGTTGAAAATCAATGGTTTCGTGTTGTACAGGGGATGGGCATTAAAGCTCAAAAGTTCACAGCCCATAGGCAAGGAACAAGGTGGGTGTGGCAGAGACAGAGTGGAGGTTTGCCCTGTGGGGTGCAGGCAAACCACAGCTCAGTCCCCGTGAGGCCCTGCCACATAGCAATGACGATCCAGGGCTGCCAAAGCTTTTTGTTCTTCCTCCCCAAACCCAGCAGTCCTGATTTTTTATAATGTGAAACCTCTCCACGTTTAACACGTCAGCAACTGGTTTAGAAACACATTTGCAACACGGTTAGAGGGCCAAACAAGACTATCTGGAAGCCCACGGCAGGCAGCCAGC
>NW_027527807.1:2416832-2417478 GCF_008692635.1 Crocuta crocuta
CCAGCGGATCACGCCCGCTGTCACAAAGTCATGCTGACTAGGTTTTTTGCAGCTACCTGGCCACGTGATCTAGTGAAAGTCCCTGGACTGCTTCTCTGGTCCTCAGTTTGCTCAGCTGGAAAATGGGGGTACATATCTACATTGGCAGACTAGGATACAGAATCTAATCAGATTCCCAATGTGGAAAGGGTTGAGGGGAGATCGTTTAATAGGACAAAGTTTAGGACTCCTGGGACATTCCAGCTTCTGTTGCCTTGCCCAACCAGCTCATTCCAGATCACAACAGTCTCAGTTGGATTCAAACCCACCCTAAATGCCTCCTTCCGTTTTCATAAGGCGAGGTGGCGCATTTCTATATACGAGAGCTTATTTGCAAATGCACCCAAGTCCCCATGACATAAAGCACTGGATTAATGGGTTTTGAGTAAATAATAAAACTACAGTCATGCGCATCTGATTTGGCAATGATTGAGAATCAATCATATTAGACCCTGCCGGATGCAGAGGGCATAATTGGCCTTTCTCAGAACTACAGATTAGCACCTTTGTTCTCACTATTCAAACCGAGAGAATTCGATTTTATGAACAGCTAAGCTGGCAAGTCCCTTATGAAGTTAGACTCCGCAGTTCACCCGAGTGGCGGGTC
>NW_027527807.1:2417519-2417945 GCF_008692635.1 Crocuta crocuta
TATATCATCTTCTCTGCTAGTCTATTTGAGAGAGAGAGAGAGAGAAAATGCATAGCACCATTTCGTTCTGAGGTTCTCACTGAGTGCCCCAAACACCGAAAGCCAACTTTTAGAAGGTGCTGCAAGAGGAAGCTGGACAGGATGCACACCTTTCGGTCACTGTGATTAGCTCTTTGGTAAGATTCTTAGGCAGAAGGTCTGGTTTCAGAATAATGGGGAATTTCATTTCAAAAGAAAATTTTGCCTTCTAGTGACTCACTTTAAAAACTCTTTCCCCCTGAATTCTAGCAGTGTTTCTATGCATCTTTCCTGTATTTATAATCAAAGAAGCCAAAATGTCCCTTTCACCGGAAATCAAGCTGGATTATAGAAAAAAAAAAAAAAAAGAAACAAAACTCATGATTGAAAACTCCCAAAAATTGTCCC
>NW_027527807.1:2418219-2419193 GCF_008692635.1 Crocuta crocuta
TCCTAATCTTTTTTTTTAAATTCAGAGATGGCTTCCCTGAAAAGAGAATAGCCCCTTTGGAGACCTTTATGTGTTTCAGGTTCTTTCATAATCTCTACCTGACCACTAATTTGCTTCCAAAGAGAGGTGACTTGAAAACACCACAAAAACAAGCCATTGAGCATGTGGACACACAGATTTTTAAGCATTAATAAATGGCCTCTTTGGGGGAAAAAAAATGCAAGGTCTTTCTGGCTTCTTGAGGTGAAATCTTGTCCTATGAAATGCTATGCCAAAAGTGGAGATGAAAATGGGCCGATTTATTATTTCGCCTGTCCTGACCTCATGCAAATACTACTGTACACATAGTATTTCAACGTGGAACAATATTTCAACCCAAGGCAAGGACTCCCAAAGTACAGACCGGGGCCACGACGAAACCCTGGTCGTCAGCATCATGATTAATTGCCGTTTTAGATCTTGGCTCTTCTGGTTTCTCTGTTCCATATTCCCAAAATGTACAGTGCCCGGTTTCATCACTCCCAGCGAGCGGGCTTTGGTCAAAGTGGCAGGTATGAAGAGTGCCCAGAGAGATAAAACACACAGATATCTATGTATCTATACAATATTTTGTATGTAAACAATTTCCAAAGCCTTTCCCTGAAAACAAGGTTTTTCTTTTGCGATGATGCCAATTGCAACCACAACTCTGAAAATACCCAGTTAGGGGGAACAGTGTTCTCTGACTACATTTTAAATATTTCATAATTAAGCCAAACATCCTTCACAACACGTGTGGACAAACCTGGACACACAAAAGCGACACTAACTTTCCTGCGTTTCAGCGGATGTTTCTCTACCTGCTAATCACTGCACTGCTGATAAGAAAAACACATGAAATTCGACAACCTTGTTCTATTTTTATTTCAAACAAGAGCCATCAAAACTTCTCAATATTGCCATATTTTAAAACAAAATTGTAGCTGTCTTCAAGC
>NW_027527807.1:2419214-2429848 GCF_008692635.1 Crocuta crocuta
GCACCTGAATATTTATTCCATTCAAATAAAGTCCATCTGTTTCAAGTAAACCTGAAAGACATTTGTTTTTTTAATCTAATTCTCCCAGTTAAACAATGTACTAATTAGTCGCGTATTTTATAAAAGTTACAGGGATCGAATAGCTGCTTGTAAACTGCCTTGCCTTGCATAATATATGATTCCATAAATCATCACAAAGCATAAAATCATGAGCAAGACCGAAGGCTGGGTAAAAATTAAACTATAAAACACGATTTCAACAGAATTGATCATTTTATCTTCTTTAAAGAAGCTGTGGCTGGACACCTAAAAATTAAAGGAGAAAATGTCCATGAAAAGACGACCTATCTTGTTGAGATTGCAGCCATCTTTGGAAATGGTAGACATATACAGAGGAAACAGGATTCTGCAGCCACTGATTTCCATGTTTAAGAGGAATTAATAGCTAACCAAGCAGTTCAGATTTGATTACATATAAAAGGTTTCTATTTCACATGGGGGAGGGTAAGGGGCAGGGATCAGGGTGCTGGGAAAAACACCCTAAATAGCACTGACTCCTTCGCTAACAGAATTAAAAATCAAACTGCTTTTTACTCCTTGCACTGCATATATTTACAGCCTCATTAAGAATATTTTGTCTCTCTCTGTTTTCTCCCGCTAAATTCCCTTTACTTGAATCACAGAANCTTTAATTTATTCCTTCTGAATTATGGGAGCTATAGTCCTGGATCTCTAAATTAGCTACTATTTGCTATAACTCGCAGATCCCCACTTTCTGTATCCTTTTCTCCGAAAAGCCTATACAGGATGATTTTTTTTTTTCCATCTAGACACGGAAACATAAAAACAAATCCTCCTGCCTTTACTAAATGTCTTAGACAACAAAGAAACAAACTTCTATCTTGAAAAGACAGAATACACCAAAAATCCAAAGAAAAATACCCTGAGCATGAATATCAATAACATTCTACAGAGACATATATGCAATTTTTCTTTTTTTCGATCTTTCCTCCAGTAAAATATGTCCCGTTATTGCATTTGCACCATCAGACTCCAAAGAAATCACCCATACCAATAGAAATTCCATTCTCGCACTCAAACGGTCTTACCCAGATACTTGAAGCCACACAACAGACTTTTTAGAACATTAAGTTTGAAAAACCGTATCCATATTAATTATACTAAAAACCGCCCCAAACTTCACTTAATTTCATTTACGGCCGCGGAAAACATCGTAACTTCTTTAATACCTTGGTGCCCCCTTTTGGTGTAGACAGATCAAGGCATTTTTTTTTTCAATTAAAAAAAAACCCCTCATATACACTGTATGTATTCGTTCACAAGACAGTAGTGTTTAACTTGGGAAATGTCGATTCACGCTGCAGATGGCTCATGGTTATTAGAGCTTTTGTTCTGCCTTTCCTATTACCAGTTATTGATCTAAAACATGTGCAAACAAACAAAGCTAACTCTTTGAGTGGGAAAGGAAAAGCGTCCTTTGCCCTAGACAATTGGCATAGCACCGTTCAGATTCCTCCAGTCCTCGTCTCAGTGTTCATGGTAAATAAGTGACCCGTTACCTTTGCTACAGGACATTCAATGGCTCGCTGACGGCTGCATTCAGAAGATATTTTTTGTCTTCGATACATTTATGCTGTATGTCTGTCTATCATCCTGAGGAAAGAAAGGCTGGTGAGCGTGTATAGATCCCAACATCTGTTGACAAACGGCAAGCCCAAGTATGGAGACACAGTCTGGCCCACGAGCTTTGTC
This sequence comes from Crocuta crocuta, assembly GCF_008692635.1. Taxonomy (NCBI): domain Eukaryota; kingdom Metazoa; phylum Chordata; class Mammalia; order Carnivora; family Hyaenidae; genus Crocuta; species Crocuta crocuta. The sequence goes on from NW_027527807.1 coordinate 2,420,988, forward strand.
AAAGGCGGAAATCAAAGTTAGCATTTTAAAGAGTCGGACCCAAATTTCAGGGAAGCAAAGAAACGAAATATCCTTACGACTTTTCATATGTGAGAGCTGGTAATTATGCCTCAGAAATAAGTTCTTTCCACGTTCAGCGGCACTGTGTGAAGAAGACGAGCTGGTTTCCAGCAGGGATATTGAATCCTTCCATCTGAAGGACCAATCAAGTGTGAAGTACAGTATAGTTTTAGATTCAATTGAAAGGAAAAAGCTTGACTACTAGTTCATAGCATGACAACTTTCATGGATTAGTTCAGACCCTATTCTCCTCCCTGAAAGGGTATCACAGCATGAAGACAGTTTTCAATGCACTAAACTTTAATGGCTGAGTAGGGGAGCCACAGCTTTCCTTTGGTCTCTATAGAAACAGTATAGCCAAAATTTGAGGCAAAATTAAGGTCTTTGGTCTTAGGTGCTGTATCTCCTTTCGGAGGTTCCTTTTCACAAACACACTTTGGCCCTTCTCAAACGTACACTCTTTCGGGGGGCCACTGCAAGAGAGAACAGGCAAGGCCTACTTCATGATTTTTCCCTCGCAACTCCACACGGGGGGCCGCTTCAGCGAAACCCCAGCAAGCCAGATGTGTGGCTCCCGGCGGCAAAGGCAGGTGGGATTATTGCTAAGGAAAGACTTTGCTGTTTGGGGTGATGGTGGTGGTGGTGGTTTCGCTTGTTGACGGAAAGTGCAGCAGCGCTCGGGCCCCAGCAGGCCCCTCCCTCCCTCCCTCTTCTCCCTCTGCTTCCCCCACTTGGCTGGGCCTTCGAGAAGCCTTTCGCAGCGGTCTCTGCCACAGCATTCCCTGAATCGTTCCTCCACCCCCAGCCCCCATCATAACAGCCCACTGTCAGAAGAGAGAGGTATTTAGGCAACACTGAAGGGTTCTCCACGGTGGCACAAATCAGCCACTTGATCAAGAATTTGCCATGCGCGAATTTTCTTGGTCAGGTTTCTCAAAGGCACCGAGACCCTAAAACTTGAGGAGTTTCTTCAAACGGTACAGTTGCACTTGCCACTCACGTCGGCTGCGCCTACACCTACCTAAAGCATCGTTTTGGTGCTTTCCATTCTCCGTAGTCACAACTTGGCCTCCAGTCCAGGCCTCCTTCGCTGATAAGAAAATGCAGGCTCCTCCTCTGCCCACGAAAGGGGACTCCAAACAACATGGCGAAGAAGAATCTAGAATTCATTGCCCCGGAGGCTTGTTGTCACTACGGTAAGATGGGAAGAGGACCTCTCATCCCTCAGTGGATTCAGACGNAGCCAGCCTCTAAGAGCCTTAAGACCCCATGGCTGGGGCCCCCTTATCTAAAACGTCATATTCATGTGATGCCATCAGCACGATACAGTTTTTACCTAGCATCTGGACTTCTAGAACCCTTGGGAAGCAGCTCAAAAACATTTTGTTGTAAGTATTTTTTTACAGTGAAAAAGTGACCCCCGGGCATTCGATATCAAACAACATGGCCGAGGGGGACAGACTATAGAATTACTCCAAGTGTAAGGTGACTACTTGGATTGCCACCCAAAAGGAAAGTGACGCTATCGGCTGCTGGCGGTATATATAAAAGGTCATTTGTCACACTCGCAGGCAAGCGGCACTAGAGACGCAAGAGAAGAAACAAACAAGACATGGGCAGCATCAACAGCAGACAGTCGAAGTAGGGATGGAAAGGCGATGGTGACAGTGGCAGGGACAGCAGCTCAGCGTGAGAAGCCATCTCGGCCAATAAAGCTTCACAGAGTGGAAAAGAGGGGACACGTGTCACACACAGAGCACGCTGACACTCTTTCACGCAGCCCTGCATCCTGTCTACATCGAGGTACATCCGAGTTGGCGTATAAATCCCGAACTACCTAGAACATTTGCCAACCCAGACAGGCTCATTCCTCTGAAGGGGGCTACATGGCCGAGATGTTTCTGGAATGCTTGTGATTCACTACTTTTTATTATGCTGATTGTTCCCAATACTGTTTCTCATTTTCAAGTGGCCCAGCATTGAGCCACGTACACAGCAGGCACTACGTAACTGTTTGTTAAGTGGGTGAATAAATCAGGAAAACGTGTTGAGAGTAAAATAACCAGGGAGGACTTGCTTTGGCCAGATTCTTTAAAGAATTCATTTATGTACTCATGCATTTGACCAGCACGTACAGACTGAGTAATGTGCAGAATAAGGACGTGTGTATGCGTGTGTGGGTCAGGGGGTGCCAGACTCGGCCAAAGTCACTGTGATGTACAGCAACCCCTCCCAGCACCCTTCAATTTAATATCCACCTGCTACAGCCATCAGGCTCCTATGAAAATATGATTGGGCAAGAAACACTTGAAAAAAGATTCATTTTCACTAATAATGAAAGAAATGGCCATCAAAACAAGGAGATACATATCGATAATTACTTGTAGTGGAGTTGGTGTAGGTGGACAGCCTTTCAGAAGGGAATTTTGACAAGCTTACAAGCACACAGTAACTCTTGGGCTCAGTCATTCCATTTCTAGGAATGGCAATGATTAAGCATGTGCACGAGAATTAAACTACAAGGATTTCATTGCAATGTTATGTGTATTAATAAAATATAAAACAGCCAGAATCAGGGGCTTGAGTACTTTATGCAACAGCTATACAATGAGATACTAAACAGCTATTCGAAGCCACTTTTGAGAGGCACCTGGGTGGCTCAGTTGGTTAAGCGTCCAACTTTGGCTTGGGTCATGATCTCATAGTTGGTGAGTTCGAGCCCTGTCCTGGGCTCTGCGCTGCCAGCACGGAGCCTGCTTGGGATTCTCTCTCCCCACCCCCTCTCTCGGCCCCTCCCGTGCTCGCTCTCTCAAAATAAGCTTTAAACTTTTCAGTTTTTTAAAATAAACTTAAAAAAAAAAAAAGAAGCCGCTTTTGAGAAGAATACTACCATGGAAAGATGTTCATAAAATACAAAGGAAAAAGATACATTTCAAAAGAATATTTAGTGGTTTTGATTATCAAAGGAATTCACAGTTCTGATAACTGAAACAAAACCGAAGAGTGAAAAGTAAAAGTTCACTGTGGTAGCAGAAGTAAGCACTGCTAGAGGCTCCGTAGACTTAGCTCCTTTACGTACACAAATGTAATCAGTAGGTTGGACTAACAGAAGTCATGGAATAAAAAGGTATTCACTGTTTATTTCAAATTCAAGTTTAGCTGGGCACCCTGCACTTTAACTTGCTATGGCTGGCAACACTAGTTCAGAGGCAAAGCAAGGAGAAGGAAAAAGGGTAACGGAGACCAGAATGGTTTTTTCTTGACTGATACTGTTGCCAATCGGCTTTGCATTCTCTGGGTCCAGAAGGTGCTTAAAAGCCACCCTTCTGGGGCGCCTGGGTGGCTCAGTTGGTTGAGCATCGGACTTTGGCTCAGATCACGATCTCATGGTTCGTGAATTCGAGCCCCACATCGGGCTCTGTGTTGTCACGGCAGAGCCCGCTTTGGATCCTCTCTCTCTGCCCCTCCCCTACTGGTGCTGTCTCTCTCAAAAATAAACAGTTAACAAATTCATCAAAATCGACCCTTTTGTGGATGCGTTTGTGATTCTGTGGATGCTTTTGAGACCCCACATTGCAGACCAGTAGCTGCAGACCTCTCATCCATGTGTGGCCCTAGTCTGATCCCTGGTCCTTGCAGTCTCTGGTGGGACAGCCATTTTCCAACACAACGGAACGCTCACATGCTCATGCTGTTAGAGCCGTGGCCAGCCTTTTACAATGTCCAGAAGAGAGCCAGACACTACTTCATCATGTCTCCCTAACTGCAGGGAACACATAGCAGGCACTGTAAGTAAGTCCGTCTCTTGAAATTCCCCTCCCCTGACTTGATGTGTACGAAGCACCCTCCAGCCCTCCTTCTTGGGGAGAGAGGCTCACAGCACAGCTCTCTTGAAAGAACTCTTCCTTACAAATCCTCCCCTAATCTCCAACAACCAGATCCTTTTATACCCTCACTGTGGGTGAAGTGTCGAGAAGAGTTTTGAAGTCGGTTCTTGTTCCCTACTTTGAAATTCATACAGGTTGGCCTATCTCATTAATCACCTCGGTATCTATGACACCTTGGCGTCTTAGCCGAAACTTCTAAGTTAATATCCTGTTGTACCAACAGTCTTAGGATGGTTCCTGAAGTCAGCCCTGTCACATTCTCCCGCCCTGCCACCAGCGAGATGTAGGTCCTTCCCATGTCAGTACTGTTTTGGCGAGCCCAGGGGTTCTCGAAACTGTCGTCCCTGAAACGGCAGCATGAGCGACACCTGCGAGCATATTAGAGATGTAAACTCTCAGCCCAGCCAGACCCAGGGAATCAGAGTCCCTGAGTCAGTGGGAACTCAGTGTTTAATAAAACCAAGCTTCAGCTAGAAATGTCCTGAGCTTTCTGCCACCAAATCTACAGACCTACCTGGAGTTCTGCCCATCCTTCGTTCCTACTAAAATGAACAACTGTTCCATTTTAATTGTCCAGGGTCCACTGGACGATAGTCCTTATCTTGCTTGATTGTCAGCTGAAGGCAATGCAACAGAATTTTCTACAGCGATGAGAATGTTATGTGTTCGTGTTGTCCCATAAAGTAGCCGCTAATCACATGTGGCAGCTGAATTTTTAAATTCATTTAAGTGTATTTTATTTTTTGAATACAATTTATTGTCAAATTGGCTAACATGTATAAAGTATATGCTCTTGGAGTATAAAGTGCGCTCTTGGTTTTTGGGGTAGATTCCCGTGGTTCATCGCTTACATACAACACCCAGTGCTCCTCCCAACGAGTGCCCTCCTCCGTGCCCATCACCCATTACCCCCTCCCCCACCCTCATCAACCCTCAGTGTGTTCTCTGTGTTTAAGAGTCTCTTTTGGTTTGCCTCCCTCCCTCTCTGTTTGTAACCATTTTTTCCCTTTCACCTCCCCCATGGTCTTCTGTTAAGTTTCTCAAGATCCACATATGAGTGAAAACATATGATATCTGTCTTTCTCTGCGTGACTTATTTGACTTCAGCATAATACCTTCCAGTTCCATCCACATTGCTGCAAATGGCAGGATTTCATACTTTCTCATTGCCAAGTAGTATTCCATTGTATACATAACCCACATCCTCTTTATCCATTTGTCAGTTGATGGACATTTAAGCTCCTTCCATAATTTGGCTATTGTTGAGAGTGCTGCTATGAACATTGGGGTCCATGTGCCCCTATGCATCAGCACTCCTGTATCCCTTGGGCAAATTCCTAGCAGTGCTATTGCTGGGTCCTAGGGGAGTTCTACTGTTAATTTTTTGAAGAACCTCCACACTGTTTTCCAGAGGGGCTGCACCAGTTGACATTCCCACCAACAGTGCAAGAGGGGTCCCTTTTTTCCACATCCTCACCAGCATCTGTAGTTTCCTGATTTGTTCATTTTAGCCACTCTGACTGGCGTGAGGTGGTGTCTCAGTGTGGTTTTGATTTGTATTTCCCTGATGATGAATAACGTTGAGCATCTTTTCATGTGTCTATTGGCCATCTGGATGTCTTCTTTGGAAAAGTGTCTATTCATGTCTTCTGCCCATTTCTTCACTGGATTATTTGTTTTTCTTTTATATCCTTGGTTAGGTTGTTTTCTAGGTATTTTATGGTTCTTGATGTAATTGTAAATGGCATCAATTTCTTGATTTCTCTTTCTGTTGCTTCATTATTAGTGTATAGAAATACAACCAATTTCTGTACATTGATTTTGTACCCTGCAACTTTGAATTCATGTATCAGTTCTATCAGTCGGGTTTTCCACATGGAGTATCATGTCGTCAGCAAAAAGTGAAAGTTGGACTTCTTCTTTGTCAATTTTGATGCCTTTTATTTCATTTTTGTTGTCTGATTGCTGAGGCTAGGACTTCCAACACTATGTTAAACAACAGTGGTGAGAGTGGACATCTCTGTAGTGGTCTTGATCTCAGGGGAAAAGCTCTCAGTTTTTCCCCATTGAGGATGATGTTAGCTGTGGGCTTTTCATATATGGCTTTTAGGATGTTTAGGTATGTTCTTTCTATCCCGACTTTCTTGAGGGTTTTTATTAAGAGAGGATGCCGTATTTTGTCAAATGTTTTTTCTCCATCTATTGACAGGATCAGATGGTTCTTAGTCTTTCTTTTATTAATGTGATGTATCACATTGATTGATTTGCAAATATTGAACCCGCCCTGCAGCCCAGAAATTAATCTCACTTGATCATGGTGAATAATTCTTTTTATATGCTGTTGAATTTGATTTGCTAGTATCTTGTTGAGAATTTTTGCATCCATGTTCATCAGGGATACTGGCCTATAATTCTCCTTTTTTGTGGGGTCTCTGTCTGGTTTTGGAATCAAGGTAATGCTGGCTTCATAAAATGAGTCCACAGGCCTTCCTTCCGTTTCTATTTTTTGGAACAGCTTGAGAAGGATAGGTATTAACTCTGCTTTAAATGTCTGGTAGAATTCCCCTGGGAAGCCATCTGGCCNTGCTGCATTAGGATGAAAAGTTCTGAATATATCTGTCAAGTCCACCTGGTCCAGTGTATCATTCAGGGCCATTGTTTCTTTATTGATTTTCTGTCTGGAGGGTCAGTCCATTCCTGTAAATGGAGTATTAAAGTCCCCTGCAGTTGCCACATCCTTACCAATAAGATTGCTTATATTTGTGATTGTTTTATATATTTGGGTGCTTTCGTATTTGGTGCATAAACATTTATAATTGTTAGCTCTTCTTTTTTTTTAATGTTTTATTTATTTTTGAGAGAGAGAGAGAGACAACATGAGCAGAGGAGGGTCAGAGAGAGAGGGAGACACAGAATCTGAAGCAGGCTCCAGGCTCTGAGCTGTCAGCACAGAGCCCAACACGGGGCTCGAACCCATGGACTGTGAGATCATGACCTAGGCCTAAGTGGGACACTTAACCAACTGAGCCACCCAGATGCCCCAATTGTTAGCTCTTCTTGATGGATAGACCCAATAATTATGATATAATGCCCTTCTTCATCTCTTGTTACAGCCTTCAGTTTAAAATCTAGTTTGTCTGATATAAGTATGGCTACTCTGGCTTTCTTTTGACTTCCAGTAGTATGATAGATGGTTCTCCATCCCCTCACTTCCAATCTGAAGGTGTCCTTAAGTCTAAAATGGGTCTCTTTTAGGCAGCTAATAGATGGGTCTTGGGTTTTTTTTTGTTTTGTTTTTTTGTTTTTTATCGATTCTGATACTCTATGTCTTTTGACTGGTGCATTTAGTCCATTTACATTCAGTGTATTATTGAAAGATATGGATTTAGAGTCACTGTTTTATCTGTACGTTTCACGCTTGTAGTGATGTCTCTAGTCCTGTGTGATCTTTGCAATATTCCACTCACAGAGTCCCCCTTAGGATCTTTTATAGGGCTGGTTTAGTGGTGATGAATTCCTTCAGCTTTTGTTTGTCTGGGAAAATCTTTATCTCTCCTTCTATTCTGAATGACAGGCTTTTTGGATAAAGGATTCTTGGCTGCATATTTTTCCTTTTTAGCACATTGAAAATTTCCTGCCACTCCTGGCCTGCCAAGTTTCAGTAGATAGGTCTGCTACTACCCTTATGTGTCTACCCTTGTAGGTTAAGGCCTGTTTGTCCCTAGCTGCTTTCAGAATTCTCTGTCTTTGTATTTTGCCAGTTTCACTATGATATGTCGTGCAGAAGATTGATTCAAGTTATGTGTGAGGGAGTTCTCTGTGCCTCCGGGATTTTAATGCCTGTTTCCTTCCCCAGATTGGGGAAGTTCTCAGCTATGATTTGTTCAAGTACACCTTCCACCCCCTTCTCTCTCTCTCTTCTTCTTATGGAACTATGATATGGATATTATTCTGTTTCTTTGAATCACTTAGTTCTCTAATTCTCCCCTTGTGCTCCAGATTCTTTTTATCTCTTTTTCATCTTTTTCCATAATTTTCTCTTCTAGTTCACCTATTCTCCCCTCTGCCTCTTCAATTCTCGGTGTCACCGCCTCTGGTTTATTTTGCATCTCATTTACAGCATTTTTAAATTCATCAGGCCTATNTGTGTCTACCCTTGTAGGTTAAGGCCTGTTTGTCCCTAGCTGCTTTCAGAATTCTCTGTCTTTGTATTTTGCCAGTTTCACTATGATATGTCGTGCAGAAGATTGATTCAAGTTATGTGTGAGGGAGTTCTCTGTGCCTCCGGGATTTTAATGCCTGTTTCCTTCCCCAGATTGGGGAAGTTCTCAGCTATGATTTGTTCAAGTACACCTTCCACCCCCTTCTCTCTCTCTCTTCTTCTTATGGAACTATGATATGGATATTATTCTGTTTCTTTGAATCACTTAGTTCTCTAATTCTCCCCTTGTGCTCCAGATTCTTTTTATCTCTTTTTCATCTTTTTCCATAATTTTCTCTTCTAGTTCACCTATTCTCCCCTCTGCCTCTTCAATTCTCGGTGTCACCGCCTCTGGTTTATTTTGCATCTCATTTACAGCATTTTTAAATTCATCAGGCCTATTTTTTAGTTCCTTGATCTCTGCAGCAATAGATTCTCTGCTGTCTTCTATGCTTTTTTCAAGCCCAGCGATTAATCTTTTGACTATTATTCTAAATTCTTGTTCAGTTATATTATTTATATCTGTTTTGATCAATTCTTTAGCTGTCATTTCTTCCCGGAATTTCTTTTGAGGAGAATTCTTCTGTTTTGTCATTTTGGCTAGTTTCCTGTCCCTTATGTGTTTTAAAAGCTTGTTATGTGTCTGCACCTGCAAGCACTACTATATTAAAGAGGGTCATACACTGTCCAGGGCCTGGGCCAGCAGGAGGCGT
>NW_027527807.1:2429920-2432104 GCF_008692635.1 Crocuta crocuta
TCAAGACAGTTCTAGACTGTAGGCCACTCCCTTCTCCTTGAAGCATTTTCTTCTCTTTGGCTTTTATGTTGTCAACTCTTTCCATACCTCCTTAGGGTTCCCTTTCAGCTTCCTTTGTTGGCTACCTCTCTGCTATTAGATCTTTTAGGTTTCTACCGCAGGTCCCTTGATCTTTCCATTTTATATGCTCTCTAGGCTTCAATAACCACCTCCAGGGAGATAATTCAGAAATCTGTATACCCGGGGAGAGTCTGTGCCTTGAGCTGTATGTTTGTACAGTAGATGTTTACAGAAAAGAAAGAGAAATGAAATTACATGTAAACAAAGGTAGAGTTAAGAATGTTGGATTGTATACTTGAAATGTGCTGAGAGTAGATCTTCAATGTCCTGACCACACCCCTCAAAAAGCAAAAAGAAGGATGTGTGAATGAGCTTGGTTATGAGGATCACTTTATAAGATGTACGTGTATCAAAACACTGCATTGTACATCTGAAATACGCAATTTTTATTTGCCCCTTCTGCTTCAACAAGGCTGGGTAAAGAAAGAAAAATACCGAGGTGCACACACATACACACAAAAGTCCTGGGCAAGTGAGCCTTCCTGATCCTACCTTTCTGGGAAGGAATTTGGAAAAATGTATTGATTTGTACGTTCACCAGTAGATTGTGAGATAATCAGTGTAACTGCACCATCACAAGCGATTAAATGCTGAGCTGCCTCACGTTTGCTCATTCACAATGAGCTCACTTCCTGACATACCAAGACAGGAAAGAAAGAAAGAAAGAAAAGAAAGAAAGAAAGAAAAGAAAGAAAGAGCAACAGAGAATACCTATTCTGAGCAGTTACCCCAGACCCTCACCCCCACCCCCAGGTTTTCATCCAACTTTTCTTTCTTTCCTAAACCTAGTTTCCTGGCTTTCCAAGCCAGCTTTTTATTTTGTTTTAGCCTCCAACATTTTACTTTGAGAAAAAAAAAACTCACAAAATGGCAGAACAATGTCTAGTATAGTGAACTTATACATCAATGAATGCAGATTTGTTAGTGATTAACATTTGGCCACATTTGACATGTCATACCTCCTTCTCCTCTTTCTTTTTTTTTTTTTTTAATTTTTTAAAATGTTTTATTTATTTCTAGGAGAGAGAGAGAGACAGCGTGAGCAGGGGAGGGTCAGAGAGAGAGGGAGACACAGACTCCGAAACAGCCTCCAGGCTCTGAGCTGGCAGTCAGCACAGAGCCCGACGCGGGGCTTGAACCCACAAACCGTGAGATCATGACCCAAGCGAAAGTCGGACGCTTAACCGACTAAGCCACCCAGGCGCCCCCCCTCTTTCTGAACACAGGCATGCACACATGCATAGTCTTATCATTGGTATTGTTTTTACTGGGTTATTTTGTCCATGGATACTTCCCTGTGACTCTCCTGAGAACAGGTACATTCTCTTGGATAAAAATAGCTAAATTATCAGATATGGGATCTTTAGTATCAGTACAATATTATCATCTTGTATGCAGACAGTCCATATTCAAATGTTATCAATGATATTCTGTAGAGCAATTTTCTTTCAATCAAGGCTCACATACTGTGTTTAGTTCTTATGCCTCTCCTAAGCCAGCAGCCTTTGACCATTTTGATTCTGCTACCCTTCCAGAACAGTCAGACCATCTTTCCCAGCCTCACCTGAGACAATGCAGACTGGTTATGACAATCCCAGGAACCATTCCTGACTTCCTCAGACCAAGGAACCTTCAGTCTGAGAACTGAAGAGCCACTCTTCTATAATATTTTATAATATTCTGCTCTGTGGGAGGGGGCCATCATGGTGATGGATTTCCCTCAAGGGGGGAACTGCCCACAGTGACTGAGGTTCACCTACAGCATCCGAGAGTAGTCAGAGTCAACCTTCACGTTGAGCCCCATCCACCCTGTCTGCCCTCTCCTGGAAATTAATGGCAGCTTCAAGTTCGTAAGCAAACTTCTTCTCCCACACTGGGCATGCTGATGCAGAATGACCATTTACAGGTCGAAGATGCCTTCAGAAAGCAGTCATCTCAGATGGAGTGACAATGACACTGTAGTTCATGTATCAAATCACACGATCTCAATAGTCACTGTACAGAAGAAAAAAAGAACGCTTAAAATTGACCCTCACCAACCCGGGAGGATCACCTTCCTACAGC
>NW_027527807.1:2432146-2438330 GCF_008692635.1 Crocuta crocuta
CCTTCCTACAGCGGCCATAGCAAGTAGAACATGCCTTGGGCAGTGTGTGCTTACTAACGGCTGGTACTTTACAAGAACAAATTGTATTTATAGCCAGACTCCTCTAGCCTCCTATCTAACATTCCTTTAGAGGTATCTCCAACCCAGCAACCCCAGACAGAATCCCTGAATTCCATTTTCCCAAAAGCCTATTCCTTCCCCTGTCTTCCCTGTCTTAGCAGGTAGAACTCACACCCATGCAGACACTAAAGCCAGAATGCTGGAGAATGGCCTCTCTCTACTCCCAGGGCCCCACTTGCCATCTGTATGCTGACCTTTGTCAAAGCCAGAACTCTAACTGGCAGAGTCATATTACAATTAGTCATAACACTTCACATTACCTTAGACAAATATTATTGACAGTGGAATTGCTGGGTCATATGGTTATTTAATGTTTGACTTTTTGATGAAATGCCAAACTGTTTTCCATAGTGGCTGGCTATTTTATATTCCCATCAGCAATGACTAATGACTTTGCGCATCTCTTTAGGTGCTTGTTGGCCATCTGTGCATCGTGGGCGAAATATCTATGCAAATCATTTGCCCATTTTTAAACCTTTTTATTTGTGAATAATTCTAAATTTACAGGGCACTTGTTAATATGGTACAGAGTACCCATATATTCTTTTGTCCTCCTCATAGACTTTTTAACCAGCTTCCAATAAACATTTTCATTAGCCATGATGCATTTGTCAAAACTCAGAAACTATCAGTGGTGTTGTACTATTAACTAAACTATAGACTTTATTTGGATTTCACTAGCATTTCCTCTAATGTCCTTTTTCTGTTTCCTTATTCTCCTCTGGCCTGTGATGTTTTCCCAGTCTGTCCTTGTTTCTTATGACTTTGAGAGTTTTGGAGAGTATAGGTCACACATTTTTTGTAGAGTGCCTTTCAATTTGAGTTTGCTGATATTTTCTCATGATTACGCTGAGGTTATGAATTTTGGGGAAGAAAATCACAGATGTGAAGTGCCCTTTTTATTACATCATATCAGGGAGTACATGATATAACAGCAATAAGAATGAATGAGCTACAACTCTAATCAACAGCATGGATGAATCTCATAAAGAAAGAAGGCCCATACAATATAATTCACAGTGGATGATTCCACAAGACTAAATTTATTTATGCCATTAGAAATCAGCATAGTGGTTGTCCTTGGGGGGATAGTGACTAGAAGAAGGCAGAAAGGGGCCTTCTGGGTGCCAAGTTCTGTTTCTTGATCTGGGATCTGCATATCCAAATATGTTCACTTTGTCATAATTCATTGGGGTTTCTATTTATTTATGATTTGTGCACTTTTATAAATGGCTGTAGTACTTCCATTAAAAGTTCCCAAAGGGGCACCTAGGTGGCTCAGACAGGTAAGCACCCACCTCTTGGTTTCGGCTCAAGTCATGATCTTGTGGTTTGTGAGTTCAAGCCCCGCATTAGGCTCCACACTGATAGTGTAGAGCCTGCTTGGGATTCTCTCTCTCCCTCTCTCTCTGCCCCTCTCCTGCCTTCTCTTTCTCTCTTGCTCTCTCTCACTCTCTCTCACACACACACACACAAAATAAATAAACTTTAAAAAAAAATAAAAAGCTCCCCAAATTTCCCTGAGGGTCAGAGGACCTGGCTTCACATCCTGGCACTGACACTTACTGTGCTGGTTGTGTGATCTCAGGAAATTTCAGCTTTCTCATCTATAAAGTTTCAGCTTTCTCATCTATAAAATGGGATAATGACATTTTTACAAGCGTATGGTGAGGCTTCAATTACATGATATATGAGAAAGAGTGATATTAATTTCCAAAAGCTTACAGCACCGGCGGTGCAGATCCGGACAGATTGCAATGAGGAGAGCAAGGATTTCACATTTCTTTCTATAGAGCCTTGGCACCAGGAAAGAAACAACAGCCAGAAAATAGTATGACAAATGGTTNAAAAGAGTACAAATTAAATGCAAGTGGTTACAACTAAAACATAATTAGCTATGGAGCAGCCTCTAGCTGCTAGTGTACCTAGAACTGTTTTCTGCACATTAGCTACATTTCCATATGAACAGGGAAAGGGTATATTCAAATTAGTATATAGGCTGTTCAAGGCAAATCTCCCTTTATTTCAGTTTTATGGCTGTTTCTTACCAAATATATTGGAATTCAAAACAGCACAGGTTTAAATGTTCCAAGACTGGACCCTAATAATTTGAAAGATCTTGATGGTCAGAAGAAGAGAGAAAATAAACTATTTTGAACAAGGAAGCAGTCTTTCTTCTGCTTTTCTGAGTGGATGCACAGTTCTTGTTTGGGGTGAAATAATTGGATGGTGCAGTACTCTGCTGTTGAGATGACACCAGGGATTCCTGCCTCCTAATATTCACACCTTATGTAGTACTCTCGCACGGTAGACCCACATTGGTCTGGGTGCTCGACAGAATACGGCAGAAATGTTGGTACATGACTTCCAAAATAATGTTGTAACATATAATGGCCTCCATCTTTCGTCCTGTCTTGCTCTTGCTATCTCTTGACTCACTCACACTGGGGGAGGCCACCCTATGTCAGAAGAACACCCAGGGAGCCTACGGCAAAACAACAGCCAGTGAAGAGCGAACCAGCAACCGCAGGAACGATCTGGAAGCAGATGCTCCCCTAGTTGAGATTTCAGATGAGACCACAGCTCCAGCTGAGGGCTTGACTGCAACTTCATGAGAGACTATCAACCAGAAGGACCCATCTAAGCCACTCCTGGATTCCTGATGCACAAAATCAACGAGCTAACATTGTTTTAAGCTGCTAAATTTGGGGACAATTTCTTACACAGCAATGGATAGTTAATAGAGATGGTTACTTCTCTGTGCAGATGCAAAGCGAGAATCCTAGTTTGCAATGGAGAAGTCTGGGACCACGTGGAGCTAAAGAGATTTGCACAATGTAGAAACTTGTTATTCATCTTCATTATAAGCTTGAAACTCTTTAATGATTCTCATGAAAGTGAGGGGGAAAAGAGAGTCTTTTCTGCTGTATGGGGGGAGGATATTGGGACCTTGACGAGAGTATATGGCCAAGGTCATTCCCAATAAAGACCAAGCCCATGGTGGTGGGCTGGGTGCTAGTAAGAGAGAAGGCTACTGAGATCCCCTCAGTAGGTGGCATATTAATCTTGCCAGAAGTCCATTTTATTAGTCAAAGAAACAACTTTTGTCCTTATGATCCTCTTACATCTTTAGTTTCTATTTAATTTCTTCTCTTTATTAACTCTTCCTTCTACTACTACATCTTATTTGCTCATTCTTATTCTAATTTTTAAAATTGGATTTTTAGCTTATTAATTTTCAGTCTTTTTCCTTCTTATATGAGCATTTGAGGCTATACATTTCTCTTGTAAGTACTTCTTTAGCTGTATCCCTTAAGATCTGATATACATCTTTTCAGTATGATTTAGATATATTTCCCATCATGGCTTCTTTGATCCATGGGAGTTTTCAAACATACACAAAAGTAGAGAAGCATGTATTAACGTCCCATGTATCTATCACCTAGTATTTTTTATGGGGGTAGAGTTCATATAACATAAACTCAGCCATTTAAAAATGTACAATTCAGTGGCATTTGTTACATTCACAATGTTATACGATCATTGCCTCTATCTAGTTTCAAAACATTTTCATCATCCCTAAAGGTCACTCCATACCCATTAAGCTGTTGCCCCCCCATTCATCCCTACCCCCAGCCCCTGGTGATCAATACTTTTCAAATTATCATTATGAACTCGTGGGTTTTTATGTATCTAATGATTTCTGATATGTTGCCATCACTATTTCTGTTGTGTTCAAATTATCCCATACTTGACCAGTGGGGGTCTAGTTCTTTTGACATGCCCCTTGTGGTCTTTGATAATTTACTTGCTTTATGGCACAATAGGATGTATGAAGCTCATGGTTTTCATGTCATAATCCAAATTTGTAATCAGTCATTCCACCAAGGAGCCCCTTATGTTATTTAGTAGGAAAATTAGACACCACAATATGGGGGCTAAGAGGGCTCATTGCTACTGGGGTCTTCCTAGTTCTTTTCACTAAGCTAGGAAAGAAGTGTATTTTCAGGAAGTGAAAAATAAATTATAAGATCTTACTATAATCCCAATCAAATTTAAGGTTACAAGATTTTTAGTTAATTTATCTTTTTGTACAGTTCTATCCCTGTATCTTGAAAATCTTGGATCCTAATGACAGAACATCATTACATATTTGGTAGTTTCAAAATAACACTCCTACCATCACTATCAACAAGAAGACTACTTAATGTAGCCTAATATTCCTTCATGGCTCATTTTTGTCCTTTGGATATATTCCATTAGGCATGTATAGTCAAAATAGTGTGTTTTAACGTCATTTGAGATATATTACTTTTCCTGTGTGGTTAGGATATAGAGCTAGGTTTCCCTTAGATTTGGATAGTCACACTTAGTAAAAATAAACTCATTTAATATGTCTACTCTCTTCCTAAAAGAGGATCTTAGAACATTTTAACTCCATGTTCCCATCTTAAATAATTTTGTCTCCACTTTGGTTTTTTATATTACCCAAATTAGTAATCATTACTGTATTTTGCTCAAAGGCTCTGGTTGTAAGATGTAACATTATTTTACTGACTCCAAGTAAAGAAAAAATACTGCCCATTAAACCATAACACATCAACATACAAGGTGCATTTCAACTTCAGAAATGTTGAGAAGCTCCTTAAAAGTATATTTTATATGGGGGAAAGTTGAGAGCTTTCCCCCTGAGATCAGGAACACGACAGGGATGTCCACTCTCACCACTGCTGTTTAACATAGTGCTGGAAGTCCTAGCATCAGCCATCAGACAACAAAAGGAAATCAAAGGCATCAGAACTGGCAAAGAAGAAGTCAAACTTTCACTTTTCACAGACGACATGATACTCTACATAGAAAACCTGACAGACTCCACCAGAAGCCTTCTAGAACTGATCCAAGAATTCAGCAAAGTTTCAGGGTACAAAATTTACGTACAGAAATCGGTTGCATTTTTATACACGAACAATGAAGCAACAGAAAGAGAAATCAAGAAACTGCTCCCATTCACAATTGCACAAAAAAACCATAAAATACCTAGGAATAAACCTAACCAAAGATATAAGAGATCTGTATGATGAAAACTATAGAAAATTTATGAAGGAAATTGAAGAAGACATAAAGAAATGGAAAAGCATTCCATGCTCATGGATTGGAAGAATTAGTTAAAATGTCATTATTACCCCAAGCAATCTACACATTTAATGCAATCCCAATCAAAACTGCACCAGCATTCTTCTCAAAACTAGAACAAACTATCCTAAAATTTGTATGGAACCACAAAAGACCCCGAATAGCTAAAGTAATCTTGAAGAAGAAACCCAAAACGGGAGGCATCACCATCCCAGACTTTAGCCTCTACTACAAAGCTGTCATCATCAAGACAGTATTGTATTGGCACAAAAACAGACACGTAGAAAAATGGAATAGAATTGAGAACTCAGAATTGGGCCCAGAAGTGTACACCCAACTAATCTTTGACAAAGCAGAAAAGAGTATCCCATGGAAAAAAGACAGCCTATTTAACAGATGGTGCTGGGAGAACTGGACAGCAACATGCAGAAGAATGAAACTAGATCATTTTCTCACACCATACACAAAAATAAACTCAAAATGGATAAAGGACCTGAACGTGAGACAGGAAACTATNAGGACCTGAATGTGAGACAGGAAACCATCAAAACCCTAGAGGAGAAAGCAGGAAACAACCTCCTTGACCTCCACCACAGCCATTTCTTAACTTGACACATCCCCAAAGGCAAGGGAATCAAGAGCAAAAATGAACTATTGGGACCTCATCAAGATTAAAAAGCTTCTGCACGGCAAAGGAAACAATCTATAAAACTAATAGAGGCAACTGATGGAATGGGAAAAGATAGTTGCAAACGACATAATCAGATAAACGGCTAGTATCCAAAATCTATAAGGAACTCACCAAACTCCACACCCGTAAAACAAATAATCCAGTGATGAAATGGGCAGAAGACATGAACAGACACGTCTCCAAAGAGGACATCCAGATGGCCAACAGACACATGAAACGATGCTCAGCATCCCTCCTCAT